>NW_022631015.1:16327471-16666972 GCF_010015895.1 Lontra canadensis | reverse complement strand
GCGCGGGCGGCGGCGCACTGGCCGCCGAGCCCCCGGCGCCCCGGCTCGGCCGCCCCCCGGGGGAGCCCCGCGCCCAGGGGGCCGGCGGCGCGGATGCTCGGCGCGGCAGCGGCCCTCTTCCCTTCTGCTTCCAGAGCTGGAGCTGAACACCAAGTGCGTGGTGGAGATGGAAGGGAACCAAACGGTCCTGCACCCTCCTCCTTCTAACACCAAACAGGGAGAAAGGTACAGCGGGCGCCGAGAGGGCGGGCGGGCGGGCGGGCGGGCGGCTCCCACCCCGCAGTCCCCTGCAAGTTCGAGCCCGGAAAATGGGAGTGCTCGTCCCTATTGTTAGGAGGACGGCTTCAAGTTTGTCGCACGCTCCTGTCTGAAGCGGTTGCAAGTCCAAGTTCCTCTCCTCCCGCTGCCCCCCTCCTTGTCGCCTCCCATCCCGAGCGGCTTCCGAGCCGGCACCAGCCCGCCGCGTCCCTGGCCGGCTTCGGGGCACCCGGAGAGAGGGGGCCGGATGCGATCCCAGAGACGACTAGTTCCACATTTTACAGATTAGAAAACTGAGGCCTGAGGCGGGCAGGGGACGATCGCAAGGCCTTGTTTTAGTGGAACCCAGTGCCCTTCGTTTTTTTTCTTACCGCTGCACAGTTCGCTTTATTTGGCGGAATTGTTAGGGACTTTGCGTGAAAAGGGGGGGACCCCCCCCAAAATAAAGCAGAACAGTATTGTATGATGCAGGCTCAGGCGTGGACCATTTAAAATCTATTATTTTGTTGGTGCTGGGTCGAGATAATGCCTGAATGTAATGCGCGAATTTTGATTTTCAAGGAAACAAAAGTGGTGCCTTGAGCTGTGTAGACACTGGGGGGATGTTTAAAAAGGGGCTGCATTTACTAGATGGCAACATATTTGCATTTGAAAAGTGGTAACTCTTGGATCCTTATTAATTCTGCTCTATTCCACGCAGCAGTATGGGAAAATGCCTTAAAATAATTTGAATATTTGGCATTTTTCTGGTAAGCCCCCCGAGAAGAAAACGGTTGGAATTCATTCAGTATAGCAATGCAGTAGCTTGTAAAAATAGAAAGGGGGAAAAAAAAAAAAAACCAAACCCGGGAGATCTGACAGAATTAATTCCTCTGGGACATGAGCATGAGTGTGTTTTTAAAAGTCACCTGTTGATTGATGCAGTACAATTTAGTGATTTTTTTGCTCTTGGGAGATTTTTACACTGAATAGAGACTGAAGCAGGGTTTGTTATTTTATTGCTAAAGGAAGCAGCTGCCTCTATTCTATAATCATGTGGTGTTCAGTCACAATTTTGCTAAATTTCGGGGAAGATATTGTCAGGAGGTAAGATTGGAAGTTCTTTGCTTTTTGTGCTGAGGCTGGAAATTTTTGTTCAGTTTGCAAACATTCTGCTCCCTATAGCAGATAGTCCTGGTGATAGTAGATAGCTAAAGTTATTCTTAAAATGCATTACATGCTTTTCAGTAATAGATGTATCCTTGGATAATATCTTTAGATACATTGTAAAGATTTATAGTATTTTAGATACATTTGTAGTGGTATAGTTGTATATTTCATGGTGATAGTGAACTGAGTAAATTTCAGTATTTAGGGATTGGATTAGATGTTCACATCATCAACATTTTTTCTGGAACTGGATATTTTTTTATTGTTTTCTCTGCAAATTCTGCTGGGTCAGGTTCTCGAGAGCAGTCTGGGAAACAGGTAGAATATTAGCTCCCGTTAATGTAGCTGCCGCTTCTGTTTTTCTTGCTTGTTTAGCACCTGCTCCTTGTCACTCTTAACCATTGGGAGTGCTAAGGTTAGTTACCGTTTAATGAGATGAAGCTAATTTGTGGAGAGAAACATTTAATTTTGTGGAACCTGGATAGAAATAACTGTAGACAGGTGGTTAGAAATGCTTAATAATTAGTTGATCATTTTTAGGGACACCACTGCAATTATGAATGGGGATCTTTTAAGTAAAGATTTGTAGGGTGACTTGGGGAATTATCCATCTGCTGGCTTATTGGAATAGCTCCTTATCTGAAATTGTTAAAAACAGCATTGAAACATGGGAGTTCTCTTGTTTTGTCCCCCTTACAGATCAGATTCTTTGGTGGATGGACCCTTTTTGTGGGATTCTGCCTCAGTACTGGTCACTCAGTTTACAGAAAACTTGAGTGCAGTCTATCCAGCAGTGCAGCTTGTAGGTTAGGATTACTGTCTTTGCAAGGATGGAGACACCAGTGCATTTTGATTTTCATTATGTAGCTTGGTTTCATATTTCTCCACTGGTTTTCCCTTAAAGCAACAGTGTATTTAAAAATAGAAATGATTCCTCCCTTGGGCTCTGGGTGGATTAATTACAACAATGCTTTATGTTATGTTTGCAATTCATTTCTGTCATTTATTTTGGGCTAGAGCTCAGGGAAAGGTGAGAATATTATTTTTCTTACCTATTAGTTCAAGGCTTGAACTATAGGAAGTCTTAAAATAATATTGGCAAACCTGTGTCAAAGTGACAATTTTATGTTCCTGAAAATTGCAAGAAATTACTAATGTATTAACTACGAATAGAAATTTTAACTTAGTGGGTGAAAGTTTGCAGTCCTGCTAGTAAAAACAAGCAAGGATCCTTTGATTTCCAGAAAAAGAGACAGATAGGCTTAGCTTTCATGATTTCCCCCCTTTATGGAATAAAAGCCAAGACTACATGTTAAGGACTGAAAGATCATAGGACTTCTGAGGTTAAAGATACTTATTCTGAAATTCTAAGATTATACTACACTACAGAGGTCCCGGTTAATAGTTGGACATATTTATTGATCACTGTTTTGAAACATTAAGATAGATATGAACATGTTTCTTTTTGTTGTTGTTTTTTTGTTTCTAAGATCAACTACTTTAATTTTATTTATTTATTTTTTATTAACATATAATGTATTATTTGCTCCAGGTGTACAGGTCTGTGAATCATAAGTCTTAGAGAATTCACAGCACTCACCATAGCACATACCCTCCCCAATGTCCATCACCCAGCCACCCTATCCCTAACACCCCAGGTCCCAGCAACCTTCAATTTGTTTCATGAGATTAGGAGTCTCTTATCGTTTGTCTCCCTTCCAATCCCATCTTGTTTCATTTTTTCCCTCCCTAACCCCCACAATCTCCGCCCTGCCTCTCAAATTCCTTACATCAGAGAGATCATATGATAATTGTCTTTCTCCGATTGACTTATTTCACTTAGCATAATACCCTCTAGTTCCATCCCCGTCATTGCAGATGGCAAGATTTTTTTTTTTTTGGATGGCTGCATAATATTCCACTGTGTGTGTGTGTGTGTGTGTGTGTGACATCTTCTTTATCCATTCATCTATTGAAGGACATTTAAGTTCTTTCCATAGTTTGGCTATTGTGGACATTGTTGCCATAAACATCGGGTGCGTGTGCTTCTCCGGATCACTACGTTTGTATCTTTAGGGTAAATACCCAGTAGTGCAATTGCTGGGTCGTAGGGTAGCTCTATTTGCAACTTTCTGAGGAACCTCCATGCTGTTTTCCAGAGTGGTTGCACCGGCTTGCATTCCCACCAACAGTGTAGGAGGGTTCCCCTTTCTCCACATCCTCGCCAACACCTGTCGTTTCCTGACTTGTTAATTTTAGCCATTCTGACTGGTGTGAGGTGGTATCTCACTTTGGTTTTGATTTGTATTTCCCTGATGCCGAGTGATATGGAGCACTTTTTCATGTGTCTGTTGGCCATTTGGATTATGAACATGTTTCTTAAAGTATTGTTGCATTTACTATTCAGGAGATATTTATGAAGTTTACATCATATGGGATCCTTTCTCAGCACAAAGGAGCCAAAGATGAGTATGGGCCTAGTGCCTGTTTCAGAGGTTTGTGACTTCGAGAGACGTGGGAAGAGGGAAGAAAAAATAGTTAAAATACAATGTGGTAGATTATGTGGATTATACTTTTGCCATTGTATGTACCCTATTATTTGGAAATGACCTTTTTCCTCTTCTGTCTCCTTCTGAGGTTGCAAGCTCCCTGAAGGCAGGTACTTACCCTACTTACCTTTGTGTCATGCCCTAACTAGCAGCTGGCATATAGCAGGTGCTCAGCAAGTGTCTGCACCGAGTAGGTTCCCTGGTGTGAACAGGGTCCCGAGGAGGGGCGTGGAAGTGCATGGAACAGGATGCAGAAACAAGGCAATTCAGGAGGGGAGAAGAGAGTGAGAATCCTTAGGTTCCCAAATAGGTAACATTTAAAAAACCACAGTATGAACAGATACATAAAGTCTTCTTTTTTTTTTTTTAAAGATTTTATTCATTTATTTGACAGAGAGAGGCAGGCAGAGAGAGAGGAGGAAGCAGACTCGATGTGGTGCTCGATCCCAGGACCCTGGGATCATGACCTGAGCCGAAGGCAGAGGCTTAACCCAGTGAGCCACCCAGGCGCCCCATTTATGTATTGTATGTTGTAACTTTTTTTCCAAGTTGGCTTCCCCTGCTATTCCAAAGGCACCTAGGATGGCTCCTTCTGCTCAAGTATCTTTGCGGACCAGAAATTTAGAAATTAGTGAAAGTCATGTGAAATTTAAAAAATAGATCATCTAAGAATCAGTAATATTCCACATTATAAAATTATTTGGGTGACTTTGAATTCTCTTCTGTTTTCTGTGTTATACTTCTCTCTAGCTCAAATATTATAGTCAGTTGTAAGAAAGCAGAGCATTTAGATTTCATTAATATAAGAGTGATCATTCTTCATGCATGACATTAGTGGTATTTTTAAAGAGCATTTTAATAGAATATTTTCATTAGCTGTCAACATTTGCCATGCCTTTGTTTTAAAATAAAGGTAGATTGGAATCTCTTACTTTTAAAAGCAAAACTAAAAGTAATTATAATGCAGTGTAGATTAGTGTTTTAAAATTTATTTTGTTCCAGGGATGCCTGGGTGGCTCAGTGGGTTAAGCCTCTGCCTTCGGCTCAGGTTATGATCTAAGGGTCCTGGGATCGAGCCCCATATTGGGCTCATTGCTCAGCGGGGAGCCTGCTTCCCCCTCTCTCTCTGCCTGCCTCTCTGCCTACTTGTGATCTCTCTCTCTGTCAAATAAATAAATAAAAATCTTTAAAAAAATTATTTTGTTCATAGTCCATGGTTAAAAATATATTTAACATCATGGACTCTGTGTGTGTGTGGGTGTGTGCGCGCGCGTGAATGGAGGTTCATGAAAAAATTTACTATGTGCAGCGTATCTGTTATTTCCTATCCCTCTGTTTTAATTCATTTTAGAAGTGATGGTTGACTTACTGAATTAATTTCACAACCCAGGAATGTGTTATAAACTTATAATTTGAAAAACAGAAGTTTAGTGGGCAAGAGATTGGGTCCTGAATATATATATGTATGTATGTATGTGTGTGTGTGTGTGTGTGTAAAAAACAATGTACTTTATTTATTGAAATTTTTCAATTTTAAGTAATCTCTTCTGATTACTTAAAATAAGGGAGTTTGAACTCATGACCCCAAGATCAAGAGTTGTATGCTCTTCTGACTGAGGCTGCCAGGTGCCCCTAGTGTACATAATTTAAAGTGTAAAGTAGTTTTTTTTTTTTTTAAAGAATTCTCTTTTTTTTTTTTTTTTAAGATTTTATTTATTTATTTGACAGACAGAGATCACAAGTAGGCAGAGAGGCAGGCAGAGAGAGAGGGGGAAGCAGGCTCCTTGTGGAGCAGAGAGCCCGATGTGGGGCTTGATCCCAGGACCCTGGGAATCATGACCCGAGCCGAAGGCAGAGGTTTAACCCACTGAGCCACCCAGGCGCCTCTGTAAAGTAGTTTTATAATTTATAAAATCTGTGATAAAAAAGAAGGAATCCTCTTTTTCATTTCTTTCACAGAATCAGCCACATATAGCAATTTGAGCTCATTCTTTTGGTATTTCCCTCCATATTTCTTCTTCTTCTTTTTTTTTTTAATAGATTTTATTTATTTGACAGATCATAAGTAGGCAGAGAGGCAGGCGGGGGGGGGGGGAGCAGGCTCCCAGAGAGAGAGCCTGATGCGGGGCTCCATCCCAGGACCCCGAGATCATGACCTGAGCTGAAGACAGAGGCTTAACCCACTGAGCCACCCAGGCACCCCTCCCTCCATATTTCTGAATAACATGCTGGTAGTGCTGATTTTTTATTTGTTTTATGTTCTCTTTCTATGCCTTATCCGTACCGCACCCCCAAATTCTTCCCATCCCCTAGTTCCCCAATATACTTATATTACAATTTTGATTTTATCCATTTTTAGTGTGTATTTATATGATTATGTAATATAGTCAACTATATACAGTTGAGCCATGTGCTCTTCTATGGTTTCTTTTCCTGTCATACAAAATTTTTTGTTTTTCCTGGAGTTAACAATTGTTTTTACTTTTTACTTTTTCTTTAATTTGCTGCTTTTTCTATGTACTTATCCTTAATTTAACATTTACATTTTCCGCTCCTTGCTTAAATCTCCTTTCAAGGCATTTAAACATATCAAATACTTTTCTTGATATCCTCTTCTTAGAGACATTTCTCCGTAGGCCTTCCAGCATGCTCCTGTATGAACTGGTAGTCTTCTGTGCCTGACATAGCTGTCATGCTGGGATTGCCTGTCACATCATTCTGAGGATTCCTGCTACCTCTCTTCTGTGTGGAATCTCTTGTTTTTCTGTCTCCTTTTTCTTTCTTGGTTTACTGCCTTAATTTTGTGTAGAGCATATTCTTCAGTAGCTTCCTTTAAGAGAGGGTGTTCGGAAGATAAAAGCTTTTTGAAACCATGAAAATATCTATTCTCCTCACTCACCTCATTGATAGTTTAGGTGGGTATTAAATTCCATTTTGAAGACGTTTAGTTGCTCTGTTGTCTTTTACTTTCCTGGGCTTCTGGTGAAAAGTCCAAAGCTCTTTGGATTTCTTTATTTAAAAAAATTTTTTTAAAGATATTATTTATTTATTTGACACACGTGAAGACAGAGAGAACGTAAGTAGGAGGTAGTGGCAGAGGGAGAGGGGGAAGCAGGCTCTCTGCCGAGCAGGGAACCTGATGCAGGCTTGATCCCAGGATATTGCCATCATGACCTGAGCCGAAGGCAGACACTTAACTGACTAAGCCACCCGTGTGCCCCACTGTTTGGGTTTCTAATCTTTTAGATGTGACTTAGATTTTCATTTTCTGGAATCCTAGAGAATATTCTTCCCCAATTTTTTTCCCTTTTTATAAATTATTATTTTTATTAACATATAATGTGTTGTTTGCCCCAGGGGTACAGGTCTGTGAATCATTAGGCTTACACATTTCACAGCACTCACCATATCACATACCCTCCCCAATGTCCATAACCCAACCACCCTCTCTCCAGCCCCCGTCCCCCAGCAACCCTTAGTTTGTTTTGTGAGATTTGGAGTCTCTTATGGTTTGTCTCCCTCTGATCCCATCTTGTTTTATTTTTTCCTTCCCTACTTCCTAAACCCCCCACCCTGCCTTCTTCCCCATTTTTGAGAAATCAGGATAGACCTTTTTGACCTGGAAATTTATGTCCTGCATGCCTTGTGTCCTTGTCATCTTTTTGTTCTACCTTCTGGAAGATTCCCTCTATTATCTCCCAGCTGTTATGTTTAATTTTTCTTTTACCCTACCAATTTTTAATTTCTAAGAGCTTTTATTTATTTATTTATTTATTTTTGCCTCTTTTTTTTTTTTTTTTTTTTAATAGTATCCTATTTTTGTTTCTTGGTTATGGTATTGTCTTTTTCTGAAGACATTAATGATAGTTTTCTGTTTATGGTCTACTTTTTTAAATGTGTTGTTTTGTTTGTTAAAATATGAAGTAGTTTTATAGAAGCTAGTTTAAAGTAAAGATAGCTTGATCTCTGTCTTCTTTGCTAAGGACATTGCTCAGATGTAGCTGTAGTTTCTCCAGGGCAAGGACAATATATGACTCATCTTTGTAATCTCAGTGCCTAGATTCAAGAATGCCCAACACACACAGGAAGCATTTTGTAAGTTCTCTTCAGTGCAAAAAAAAAAAAAAAGATGATTAAAACCTTTTATCTAATCTCTTTTCTATTACCTTCCAACAATGGAAATAAAAATAATGATTTCCTTTTCCAAAAGAGCATATGTAAATGCTATAATTGAAGGTAGTAGCTGCCCTAGACAATGCATAATTACCAGCATTCATAAAGGTAATTAGCTATAGTCAGTACAAAAAGCTGTAAAAAGTAGAAAAATCCTAGTTTTGCATCACTAAATTCTAGTTGAGAGATTTTTTTTTTTGGAGTTACTTTTAACTTAAAAATATGTATGCTTGTTGGGCTGGGAAATTTTTCCTGCATGATCCCAAACTGGACAGTTTATCACCCCACTAGTTAACTTGGCAGCTTCTGGCAAAAATCTAGTTAGAGATAAGTGGATAACTTGGATTGTGTCTAATTTTTAACAAAATTACGCATGCTGTGCACTCATATTTTTAAGGAATTTTCAGGATTGCGTTTCTCCAAGTAGCAGGCTGCTTGAAGACATCAGGGTTTCTCAGAGTCATTCAGCCACACTCACCCTTTCTCAGATCTTCCCTGGAGCTATGGTAGAGAAGGTGTTTATGCATTTAGAATTTAAAGGAGTTTGGAGAACATTACCAGCATCGGAAACAGAACAGCAGAGAAACCAACACAGAAACATCCAGAAAGATTGCATTGTTCCTTGACAACATAAGAAATTCAGTTTACTTAAAAACAGAGCTGTCAGTGAAGGAAGTAAGGCTAAAATTGATAAGAAAACATGTGTTAAAACAACCAAGAATTAATTTATGTGAGATTCAGGAGGTATCTTTTTTTTTTTTTTTTAAGATTTATTTATTTTGGTGGGGGTGTGCACACGTGCTTGTGAGCAGGGAGAGGCAGAAGGAGAGGGAGAGATAATCTTCAAGCAGACTCCCTGCTGAACAGGGAGCCGGACAAGGGGCTCGATCCCAGTACCCTGAGATCATGACCTGAGGCAAAATGAAGAGTCAGTCACTCAACTGATTGAGCCACCCAGGCACCCCAAGGGCTATCTTTTCAAAGAAAGTCACTCTACAAAATGTTTCTGGGGACTTTAGACTTACAAGTGTAAGAAAAAATGTGAGAAGTTCCTCCTTGGAAATTAGTTTATTTGGCATTTTATCACCCAACAATTATGTGGAAACGAAATAAAAAAGTCAAGTTTTCACATCTCTAAAATTTTATTTTATAAAATTATAAAATTTATAAAATTATAAAATTATAAAATTATAAAATTAAAAATTATAAAATTATATAAAAACACATAATTCTGGTATTTGATTATAGGCTCTAAGGGTAAAAGGAAAGGTAGAAGAAACCCTTGTAGACACTCAGGAATAGGGCAGCCCATCTAAGCCTCATTATTTGCTTGAGTCTTGTCTGGATTTCCTGTTTCTCTGAGATGGATGATTCAGTGAATCACTGATAAAGTAGTAGAATAGTGGTTTTTTTGTTTGTTTGTTTGTTTGGTTTTTTTTTTTGGCTTGCACATTTATTTGTTTGTTTGTTTGTTTTTAAAACAGTAATAGAACTGTTTTACCAGATTGTTCTTACAATGGACTTTTCACATCAAAGCGCATTTGCATCTTTTAAAAAAAATTGCTTCCTTAGATATTCTAAAGTGTTTTTTCATGGGTATCTTTATCAGATAGAAGGCGGAAAGAAAACGGGGTGGGGTCACTATCTGGCCAAGCCTAAGCAGTTCTTTTTCCTCTACCCTCATTTTGTCCTTGTCCAAGTAATACACAAATTTGCAGTTACAATTTTGTGTTTGCTTTTCTCCCATTTATATTTTGTTATGCTATATCATTTTCACAATTATAATTTTAATAATTGAATAGTCTGTTGAGTTTCATAATTTTTAACCATTTAAATATTTTTGGACCATAAGATTGTTTCTCTTAATAATTATACATAGCTGAGAGCATCTTCATGAAACTTTTTAGAGTCCTTTGCTAGCTGAAAGACATTTTTTCTCAAACATGCCTGCTAACACAAAAATTCACCTTTGAAATTGTATGCCAACATGAACTATCTTCTTACATTATAATGGAATTAAAAGTTGATAATTTGCACATTAAGTATGAGATAGGTGATGAGGAAAATGATTTTATATGGGCCATAACAAGACCAAGAGTTCTCACCCTTGAGTGTGTATCAGAGCTTTGGAGAGCCCCACTCCAAAAGGTTCTGATCCAAGAGGTTTGGGATGTGCCTTGAGAATTTGCATTTCTAACAGATTCCTGATGTTGATGCTGTTAGCCCAGGACCAAACTTCAACAACTACTGGTTTAGACTAGTGCTGTCCAATAGAATTTTCTGGAATGATGGAATTGTTCTATGTATCTGCATCCAATATGGTAACCACCAGACGTGTATGATTATTGAGCTCTTGATATGAGGCTAGTGCAACCAAAGAACTGAATTTTAAATTTTACTCAATTTTCATTAATTTAAATTTAAACAGCTACACGGGGCAGGTGGCCGCTGTGTTGGATGACAGAGGTCTAGATGTGATCACACATTAGAATCACCTAGGTGCTTTCAGCATCGATGCCTGGGTCCTACCCTCAGAGCTTCTGGCTGAATTGGGTTGTGTACACCTTAGACATTGGGATTTTTGAATGCTCTTCAGATGTCCCAGTTATGATTCAGCAAATTGCCCCAAAACTTAGTGGTCTAAAACAGCCATTTTCTTATGCTCATGGTTTCTGTGGGTCAGAAATTCAGACAGAGCAAAGTAGGTATGACTTGTCTGTTCCACAAAGTCTGGGACCTCCTCTTTGAAGACTAGAAGTCTGAGGGTGTAGACATCTGAAGGCTTGACCGGGTTGAATGTCCACGGTGGTTGACTCACACGGTTGGCATTTGATTCTCATATGTAGCCAAGGTTGAGAATCACGGGTCCAGTTTATTAATGAATCAAGTGTTGAAGCTCAGGGTCACACCTTGTCCTTTGGTCTGTTTTGCTGTTTTGATTGTGATCATGTACTCATAACCATTAACTTTCTGCAAATTAACGTAGGAAAGCCTCATAAAATCAGCCTAAATATTTACCTTATTAAGGTAATGGATGGAACTTTCATAGGGCCTTCCTGTGCCGAGGGTGTGTATTACAGTGAACGTGAAGCCTGGAAAGCTAAATAAATTCTCTCCCATTAAGAAAGAAAGAAAAAGAGCTTCTCCTCGCTCGCCAGGTGTGTTTAATAAAAATGCCTCTCCTGATTTATTTTCACTTGGTTTGCAGCAGCAGGGGAAGGAATTACCTAAATTATCTAGATGCAGGGTACCTTGCCTCTTGCCTGTCCTTTGTCTGGATACTGACTTCTTGGGCCTGTGGACCGCCCTTCCCTGCTGTGGGCCCTGCCCGGGGGCAGCCCTCCCAGCTTCAGCTCCTGGACGGACCCAGAGCCTGGGGACCCCGTGGATGTGGAGGGTCTGCATGGCAGGATGGACTGGAAGGTGGGGTGCTGCCTGCTTCTGCCACTCACTAGCACTGTAATCTTTGGGCTACCTGGCAGCCCTTTTCCATCTGACACTGCATATATAAAACTGAGGGCTAGCCCAGGTAATCTGTCACGTTTTTGAAGGCCTTAAATTGAGATTTATCCCGTCTGTACTAAACGTGTCAAGTTGAGTCCAGCAGAGTAATCAGGCTAACATTAATGGGAGCTGAAACAGGTTGCATTGTAACTTGCTTCTGAGTGTCAGGAACACGAGGGAGGATGGGGCCACTGTTCTTGCAGGCGCTGTTTGCCCGAGGCAGATGATGCAAGAGCCAAAGGTGTCGAGTGAAAGGAGACAGCCCCCCACTCCAGCTCTCTCTTCTCGCCAGCGGGTCCCTCACAGACCTTCTGCGGGCCTCCTGCCTGGGGCGGGGGGGGGGGGCGCCGCTTCTGTGTGCAGCAACGGGCTTGTAAATCATCTGATTTGGACCCGTCCATTAGTTTTCATCTTGCACGGTTGTGCTTTTCTGGGGAAGCAGTGATTTTTAAGCTGTTCCTGCGGTCTCGCAGCTGTTTTATGCAACAAGCACGCACGCGTGGGGGTGGAGAAGTGACCATTCCAGAGCCGTTTCCTTCAAGTGCCCTTGGGCAGCTTGTTTTGTTTCTGGGGGTTTGGTGACAGTTCTACCAAACCGTGGTTGATCTCAGTATTTCCGATCTTCCATCGTGAGACCAGATCGGGTTAGAGAGAGAGAGAGAGAGAGAGAGAGTGTGTGTGTGTGTGTGTGTGTATTTCCCTTCTGGTTTGTGCTCTCTTAGTGTTTCTTCTGAAAGCAGAATAGTTACTGATTCTGGGCAGCCCCTTCAGTGTCTGGTCTCTAGGTGTGATGAGCATCGCTGCTGTGAGAAGCAGTGGTGAGGAAAGCGTCTGTGTGCCATTCCCTTGGGGGAAGAAGTTTGCAGTCTTTTTCTTTCTTTCTTTTTTTTTTTTTTTTAAGAAGACAGGGAACAGGAAGGAAGCCTTTGAGGAAAGGGAAGCTTTACTTTTTGCTGTTAGCTCTTTGTGTCTGGAGGAGACACTCCCTAGCTTGGACATCTACCACCAAAGACCACAAATATTCCTGTATCTCCAGCTGGGAGCCGCAGAGGAAAACCAGAAGGGGCAGACAATGGTGACATGCAGAGATACTGCATTACCAGTAATAAGTAGTTTTATCCCAAATTCTGGAAGGCCACAGTCAACCCACATACGGTTTGTCAAACAGATTAATAAACCTTGTAACAGCCTTACAGTCCGTGGCTTTATAAAGCACGCCTTCAGAATTGATGCTTTGTGTGCCCACCAATCTATTTCTCCAGATAAACAGAGAATGTGCAAGATTTATAGGCTGAACCTGCAATTGTAATTGCCCTTTTTCAAAATTGGATAACACACTGTTAGGGTTTTTTGTTTTGTTTTGTCCTTTTGTTCTCTATCTTTAACTTCTTCTATTTATAGAGTTAATTAAAGTTTAGAATCCACTATACAAATTGTAACAGGGAATAGTTACATTATTACATTGAGCAAGATCCTTAAAATTACTTGTTTCAAGGGTAATGTTTTGAGTAAGTAGGGAGCAGTGTGGTCCGGAAAGCTATCAAGATAGTGGTGTTAAATTTGAGCAACCCTATCCAGTTTGAAACATCTGCTTTTTTGGGTCTAGAGTTACCGCACAAATAGGTAATATTAGCGTGGCAACATAACTAAGTATTTTTGAAGCCTTGAAGTATTTTTGGCTTTGATAGAATAATATTCCTCTGTTGAGGATGACAGCTTAGTCTGCGCTTTGATGCTGAGTTATGCAGTGGAAATAATTTTCCAAAATTGCTGGTCTACTGTACTCCTAAGGGACTCTCTCTCTTTTTTTTTTTTTAAAGTTCTCTAGCCAGGTTATTATTTAACTAGCTTTTTCCAAGAGTGACTTGTAGCTGTCCTTGCTCATTGGTTCCCAGACTTGAGAACCAGTTTTTTAAAAACCAACAGAAATGAAAGTGCCTGGCTAGCTCATTTGGTAGAGCAGAGGACTCTTGATACTGGGTGTATCAAGCCCCATGTTGGGCATAGCGCTCACTTAAAAAAATTTTTTTTTTTAAAAACTCAGTAGAAATAAAAATTTGGATAAACAGAGTTTCTAACTTCTTTTAAATGTGCCAGGCAAGCACACTAAAACGAAAACACCACTGTCTCTTGATTCTTCATTTAATAAAATAAGCCTCTTAACAACAGAAGGAAGGACATAATTAGAATTTAAACATTGGATAAATTTAGTTTTATAAAGTACTCACCACATGGTTAACTTTCCCCTTTCCTGGGAATTGATGGAAACGCCACTGTGGGTCACCCACAGACAGTGACATGCAGTTAGTCGGATGTCCCTGGTGTCTGTGATGTCTAGTAATATGTCACTTATGACATTTGTGAATGAGCAGCTTTGACCCTTTGGTCCTTCAGGCCAAATCATAGACTATGAATGTTAAAGGATTTTTTTCCCTTTAAAATTTGAACAAAGTGGGGCACCTGTGTGGCACAGTCAGCTGAGCGTCCGACTCTTGGTTTCGGCCCAGATCAGGGTCTCAGTCCTGGGATTCAGCCCTGAGTCAGGGGGTCAGTGCTCTGCAGGGAGATCCTCTCTCTCCCTCTCCCTCTCCCTCTCCTCCTCCTCCTGCTTGCTTGCTCTCTCTCCCTCAGATAAATCTTTTAAAAAATGAATAAAGCATCCTCTTTATTTGTATGGCATTGAATTTTTGGAATGCTACAGAGTACATCTTTGCTTTTGTCATTTGTTGTGT
The DNA here is from genome assembly GCF_010015895.1 of Lontra canadensis. Lineage (NCBI taxonomy): Eukaryota > Metazoa > Chordata > Mammalia > Carnivora > Mustelidae > Lontra > Lontra canadensis. Next base: position 16,652,607 of record NW_022631015.1, on the reverse strand, counting down.
TGAAAAAACTCCCCAATCTAGGTAAAAGTTAGCCTAAACAGAATTTAAAATTTCTTAAGTATAGTAAATTACTTCATATCTGCACCAAAGCTTTTTACTCTCAAGGAAGGGAGGTCTTTTCATTGTCTTCTGCGGTGTTTCTGTGGCTGTTACATGGGTGTAAATAACTAAGCATCGTGACAGAATGGTGTGGTGGTCAAGAGCCACTGTGAACTTTGGGGGCCAACTGCTCACGTGTGACTCACTTATTGGCTGTGAGATGCTGGGCAAGTCCCTTAACCCATAGTGCCTTGGTTTCCTCATTTATAAAATGGAAATAGAGTTACCGGCACTGTGGGTGGTGTGGGGATTAGCATGGTGCACACACTAAGTGTTAATGATTTTATTATTTTTATTACTGTGGGACACTTAATGTTCATCGATCTGGGTTTCGTTTCCTTTTTTTTTTTTTTTAAAGATTTGTTTGTTTCTTTATGTTGAGGGGAGGGGCAGAGGGAAAGACCTTCAAGATAGCTCTGTGCCCAGCAGGGCTCCATCCCAGGACCCTGGGGTCACGACCTGAGCTGAAACCAAGAGTCAGACGCTTAACTGACTGAGCCATCTAGGTGCCTTCAGTCTGGGTTTTGTTTTTAATATTGTTTCTTACTCATTCCAAGTTTAATAAATGATTTTTTTTTTAACATTCAAAAAGAACAGTTAAAGTAGGAAACCTTACAATTCTTTTTTTTTTAAGCTTTTATTTATTTAGAGAGCTGGGGGGAGGGCCAGAAGGAGAGGGAGAGAGAGAAAGTCATGGAATCTGCCTGACACGGGCCTTGATCTCACCACCCTGAGATCATGACCTGGGCCGAAATTGAGTGTTGGAGTCACCTAGGTGCCCTGGAAACTGAGCCACCTAGGTGCCCTGGAAACTGTACAGTTCTTTTAAGTAATATGGAGTTTCCAATTACTCTTGATTGAAGTGTCCACATTTGGAAGACTTTTTTGTCTTTGCAATGGCTGTGGACCTTCAGGTCTGTGTTCTAGTTATTGGCTGCTGGTCCTTGTTACCTTAGAATGGTACGTTCTCGGAAGTGTGTATTGTACTAAACTGTGTTTCTATTCATTGGATGTAATTAATGGTTAGTAGCTATATTTAACGTAGGTGATTCATAGATGGTTAGTACTCCCTAGACAGACTGACTCATGAGGAAATCACTGTCCGAAGGTATTGAAACATCGTGTTCAATAATACTGGGTTTCTGTGCTTCTGTTTTTCTACCTGAGGCAACTGACTTTATTATCCAGTCCGTGGGGTGGTGGTGACTCTTGTCCCAATGGTTTATACTGGAGACATGGACTCAGGGCCTCTCCTTTAAAAATTCAAAATAAGGAACTGTTTTGACTTATATATCTGGTTCCCTGGCACCTGTTAAGTGAGTATATTTTATTCTTGGACTTATTAATTTAGCGTAATCTTTTTGGTTTAGCATTTTTTTATTGACACTCTCAAGCTTGGAAAATATGTTTGGGTTATTTCCTAGAACCACCTGTGCAGTAGATTCCTTTGAATTTACTAGTTATTTTCTAAAAATATGTTTTATTTTAGAGGGAGCGAGAGAGTGAGTGCACGAGTGGGAGGGCCAGAGGAAGACGGAGAAAGAGAATCTCAAGTAGATGCCACACTGAGCCCAGAGCCTGACTCAGGGCTCAGTCTCAGGACCCTGAGAGCACGACCTGAGCTGAAACCAAGAGCTGGACCCTTAACCAACTGTGTTACCCAGGCGCCCCATTTCTTAAAATACTTTTTCCAAAAAAAAAAAAAAGTATCCTGCAGACGTGCATGTGTATTTGTGGTCCTTTTATTAAGGGAGCGATGCATGCCCTCAGAAATTTTGATCAGGTTATCCAGTTGTTGTGTGCAGAAATACACCAAAACTAAAGGGAAATATAATGCAAGGTTTTGCTCTCCTAAGGAATTTGCACATTTACATGAATGAACATGAAGTGTGTGCTTGCTTTTCTCTTTGTTCCGGGGGTGGGTAAAACATCTGACCCATCATTCTGGGCCTGGGAAGTAGGGAGTGTGGGCAATGATTCTCCCATTGGCCTCTCCCTACCCTCAGGGTGCTCCCTGTGCCCCACCCCTGGAAGCAAAGAACGGGATGGGGCGGGGAAGCAGGAGGAACCTCGAGGGGACTAGGCGTGGGCCTGGAGTGTCAGTGTCTGGATGGCCTTGGCTCTTCACCTTCTCCCCTAAAGCCATCTCAGCGATCTGGACACCCAGTAGGCCAACTTGGGGGAGCACAAAGCCAGGCTGCCTGTGTCTCACTGTGTTGCTAGAATGTTTTAAAGTATCTGAGGGACTTATTAGATAAGCTGCAATTGTAAATTGGAAAGACAAAGCCTTTTACTTGATGAGTCAGCCCTGGTGATTAAACAGCTATTAAGCAGCACAGATCAGAAGTATCATTCCTGCTGTAGGCTGAGAGCAGAGGAACTGTTTTTATTTCAGGATTCCGAGAGAGAGATCTAATGACAGTGGAAAGTAAATAGATACCAGATCAGTTACACGGTTGCAGACCCTTGCCTGCTTCAGTTACCAGGTTGTTTGTTTTAATTAACTTAAATCTTTCAGTTAAATGTCTGGATCCCGGATAAGCTTGGCAGGAAGCGATAGTGACAGGGATCTCCTCCCTGAGCCTTTCGCTTATTTGGTGAGTTCTTTCTAAGGATATTGGTGCCCCTGGCAGGATTGCTGAGCAGAAATACCCATTTAAAAGCTTTGAATCCATTCTCGGGATCATTCTGGTGCCCTTCCTCCATCCATGTGGCCACAACCTGTTGCCCCGAATAATGGAAAAAGAAATGTTGCGGAGGACCAGCTTGTTCCCATGTGTTTGCCGAAGAGGGGCTGCTGTGGAAACGCAAGCAGACCGGTTCTCCATCTGTTGGAGAAGCTGGAGAAGCAGGAGCACTGGAGGGGGAGGAGGGCCTGAAAACTCTTGTTAGAATCTGAATGAGTAGAAACTTAAGCAAACCAGAGCTGCCTCCCCCTGGCATCTCCTGCGTTGCACCGAGCCCCTGGGTCGAGCGAGGCTGCTGGAGAGTGCTTTTGCTTCTCTCGTGTGTTTGTAGCGCAGGGTGCTTGTTGGCCAGAGCCTTGCCCTGCTGAGCACGAAGCCCTCTTCCCTGCCTCTCGCACCAGTGCTCTTGTGTCCTTAGGACGTCTCGGGCTGTACTTCGGGGTGAAGTGGAGTTGAGAGAAGCTGTCCTTTATGAAGTGATAGGCATTTCAGGGCCTATTAATTGGGGGAAAATAATGGTACTTCTCTGATTTTCTAAAGAGCTGCTTTTCATGAAAGCTCTTCAGTTGCTCTGTGGCTTCTTGCTTGCAGAATCTGGCCTTTTAATAAAGACTTCTGGTTTTGCAATGGGGTCTTCCCTCAGCGCCCACAGCCACATGGCAGTAGGGTCATACTGTGAATGTCCCTGGTGAACATCGTTAGCGGGGGTGGAGGCCCTGGCTGGTGGCCGGTGCCGCCTGCCCCTAGGGCTGGTGCGTGGAGGCCAGTCCTCCAGCGGAAACTGCCGGGGCTCACTGGCTCGGACTGGGTTGGCGGACAGCTGCAGATGGGCTCCATGCCACTCTGCACCAGTTAGCAAGTGGTCCTTGGGCTGTAGCCTCTTCGGAGCTTGGAGCACCTGTGTCTCACTTTGGCCAGGCTTCAGCCATAGCACTGTTCTGGAATTTTACGAGGGAGCTAGGCATTTTATTTCTTCAACAACTGTCCAGCCTTCTTTTTCTCCGTTGGTAACTGAGGCGCTCTGTGGAAGGTTGGGAGGAGTTAGAGCTCATAGCGGAATCCTCCGGGCACCTCTGTCCAAGTGTACCTCCCAGTCCGCCAGTCCCCTTGGACAGACGTGCTTTGGAGAGGGTGCCTGGGGACTTCGGTCACAGCTCCGGGACTGTGGGTCTGTGAAGAGCTGTTCCCAAGCTTCTGGAACTTCTCCACTGGTTTCTAGAGTACTGCACAGGTTTGAGGCACCGCTTACTGGGAGCGTTTGTTCGTGTGTGCACGCGTGCTTCTGTGCTTGCTTGTGCATTCATGTACTGATGTTTCCAGCGAGCCGCATGCTCGTTGCAGGGTGCCCTGTGTTCACCTGCCATCAGTTCATTTTGGCTCCGCGAGTTCAGTCGTAGAGTGCCGAGTCAATGTTCTGAACACTTGAGTGGAGGATAATAACCAGATCCATGTTCCTGAAGAATTCGTGGAAATGGCTTATTGTCCCTCCTTGAGCCGCTTGTCTTAGTTACTGTCTGTTTTCCCTCTTTGTTTCCTCCAGCAGCGAGCACGTGCCCGGTACGAAGCCAGTGCCCTCTAGGTGTTTTGTGTTGGACGCCGGCATTTTCCCGGCAGAGCTGTGCTTTGGTCCATGAGTGAGGCTGTGGGTGGAAAGTTTTTATTTCATCCTCAGAACCTCAGAACCACATCACTTGTGGTTCTCCTGCTTCTAGTCTGGGCCCTATGAGACCTTCAATTTCTGCATGGGATTATTACATAATCATAGGCTGTGCAGTGTTGTGTGGCTTTTTGGGATAATGACTGTACAGTGTGGTTCCAGACCCTTACGGCTTTGACTCCCACTGCCCTGGGCTGACAAGCAGAGGCCACAGCTGTTAGTGTGACGTAAGCAGAGGTCGATCCAGCCAAGGAGTCATGCAGACTTTGACCAGGTTCACCTGTTTAACATCCTCTGTCCCACTTGTGCTGTGGCCCCAGCAGCGAGTTCTCTGCAGGTGACTAATGGAAGAGAGTGCTGCCCTAGGCAAAGTGATGTCTTCCTAGAATGCCAGAGCTGTTGTCTGCCCCTGGGGGGGTGTGGTCCCACACTTGGGGGGCCCCCTATACCAACCTGACTTAGTGAGTCAGATTACTGGGAAGTTTTTCCTGCGGTTGTCATGGAGAGAGAAGAGGGAGGATACTGGAAGGTTGGCCACACACCTTCCTGCAGCCTCATGCCAGGTTAACGAGCTGCTTTTTAACCCAGGACAGCTCTGTGAGGGGCAGGGGCTGCTGGCCTGCCTGGTCGTCTTTCTCCAAGGGGGTAAGAGTCCCTTTCATTCTCTGGTTGCCGAGTGGTCCTCGGACTGATGATGCTTCTTGTGCCTGCCCTCTGGCCGTTGGCATGTTGTGGTGGTGGTTGTTTTTAAATTCAGAAGCACTCCTGTGCCATGAATGCCATGAGGCAAATAAGCCCAGGGGTTCCAGGGGTTGTGGGCAGCCAGAAGCATGCACACAGTGTCCAGCAGTGGGTTGGAACGGAAGTCACAGGAGAATGGCATTCTACGGGGATAGCTTTGAATCTGTTTGTATTCTTAAGTAAGCCATTACAGACTTTATTAAGACTTTACTGACTTTACGAAATGAGTCATGGCAGACTTTATTTAATGAGCACCACATTAAGTTACCTTTGATATGTCTCCCAACAATTATGAAACATTAATGAGTGATAGCTCCATGGCTGGGCCTCGTTGGTTCCGAAATCAGAGCAGGAAGGCAGAAGCCCAGAGCCTAGCCAGCTAGAGTCGGAGAAAACCCGCTGCTCTCTCACCTATGAAAGTGAGAAGTTATCTCAGCAACAGCTGGCTGGCGGGGTACTTTATGACCTGAGATAACCGGGCACCTCCCGCAACCTGCAGTCTTCCAGAAAGGCTTCGTGTAATTTCCTCTGCCTCAGACGAGTTTGGTTTTCCAGTCTTTGCACCATTGACAGTGGGATGGGCTCCTGCTTGCCTTCCTTCTTCAAAGCACTTGTACATTGACAAAAAGGCCAACAAAATGGTTCTGATGCTGTTATTATGACTATTTATAATCCAAGTGTCTGTGTGGCTTTCTGGGACTCGAAGCTGACTTTTGCACGGCTCAGGCTTCCTTCCTGCGAGGACAGTGAAAGGCATCTAGCTTTCCTTTTCTTTTGGAAATCTTGAGTAACCTTTTATTTTTATTTATTTATTTATTTAAAAAAGATTTTATTTATTTATTTGAGAGAGAGACAGTGAGAGGGAGCATGAGCAAGGAGAAGGTCGGAGGGAGAAGCAGACTCCCCATGGAGCTGGGAGCCCGATGTGGGACTCCATCCTGGGACTCCGGGATCATGACCTGAGCCGAAGGCAGTCGTCCAACCAACTGAGCCACCCAGGCATCCCTTGAGTAACCTTTTAACAGAGATTTCTTTTCTCATTAAAAGAGTGGTGCTCATTTACTGTTAAACAACTAAGATACAGGATATTAGAGATAAAGTAAGATTTTGCTCATCATTCTGTGAACATCTTGATGCATTTTCCTTTTTTTGTGTGTGTGATATTCCGTACCACTGAGATGGAGAACTTATTTTCTTAAGGTTAGTAAAACTCAGCAGTTCCATGCTGAACCCTTGGCTCTACCACCATCTAAAAATTGAGAATCCTGGGGCGCCTGGGTGGCTCAGTTGGGTAAGCATCTGCCTTCGGCTCAGGTCATGATCCCAGGGTCCTGGGATCGAGTCCCACATCGGGCTCCCTGCTCAGCAGAGCCTGCTTCTCCCTCTCCCTTTGCCCGCCTCTCTGCCTACTTGTGTGCTCTCTCTGTCAAATAAATAAATAAAATCTTTTAAAAAATTTTAAAAAATTGAGAATACTAAGCACAGCTAAGCCTCACCCCACGTCAGAGTTCTGGCTCCCTTCATTGAAGTTTTTCCCTCCTCAGACTACTTTTCCCCTGAGAAAGTGTGCTCAGTTCCAGAAAGGAGTAGCATGCCAAGCCAAGTTAGATGCCCCTGGAGCATTTGGAATTTTCCTTCCCTAGTCGATGAAGCGGAATTGAGAAAACTGGTTCTGCAGACGAGGCTCCCCGGGCGTGAATCTTGGCCCCTGCGCTGCTGCGTAGCGGGGCGATCCCGAGGCAGGGGCAGAGCGCTGAAGCAGCGTGTGGCGTCGTGGGGACGCGAACAGCCACAGGGAGGATTTCTTGGAATGACCTGATGGGGAGCACGCGTGCGGTCGGATGCGTGCACGCCGGACCTGCGTCGAAACAGTCAGCCCTGTGTGGTATCTGGATTAGCTTCCGGTGGATACGTTTTATCCGCACTCCTTTTCCCTACGTGCTCGAATTGTCACATCGTGGCCGGTGAGCAGCTCCTTAATTGTGGTCTTTCAGCTGCTGTTTCAGAACTTTTGACGTGTACTTGTTCGCTGGCGAAGATATGTTCCAGAGTGATGAGAAGTTACTGTTTTAGGACGAAACTCCATTTAGGGGAAAAGAACCTTAGAGACGAATTAAATGCTAATGGGTGCGCTGAGGCATTTCTGATGAGTGCTAAAGTTAACTCACTTGGGAGGTTGAATTAAAGATTAAGTTTTTTGAGTTGACATTGCTCATTTTCGTTGTAACTGGATCGTTATCCTACTATCTACCTGTTTGAAAAATTTGAGCCCCGGTATTGTACTTTGTTTAAATTCTAATGAGCGTGTGGTTATTCCTCAATCTAAAATGATGACTAAATCTAGTGTGTTATCTATCACCACAAAGATGAATCTGAATGAGAGCAACAAGGTAATCCTAACCGTGGTAATAAAGGTGCTGGCTAAAGTCACAAGATTGAACATCACAGATGTCTTCAGTGGCTTCGCTCTGAAAACCTCTCACTAACGAAGCACAGTTAAATGACTTTGTTTTGAGTCACTTGTAATCATTTTGTTTTCCTTCCTGCTTCTAAAAAGAGAATGGAACTTTTGACTCAGTAAAAGCAATGTGAAATTTTGTTAAGGACCAGAGAACCAGCTTCTGTGTCTGAACTCCCAGGTTTCTCTCTGTAATTGTTGGAATAGGGTCTTAAGGAGATTTGGATCAAATAGGAAAAAAGTGTTCCCCCTCCCCATCTCAGATTTTAAATATTTGAATACTCTTCTCAGATCAGCGAGGTTTGGATGGTTTGGAAGGCTAGCCTTCCTGGGAACATCCCCACCTAATTGAATTTGCAAACACACCATAGCTAGAGACATGTCTAAAACTAAGAACTATTAGAATTAATCAGTGGAGGCATGTGAGCTACCTTTGACTTTTTTCATACCTTTCAGAATTCTAAAAACATTTACCAGGGATAAAATCAAGCCAACTTGGAATCCTCACAGATGGCAGTAACCTAAGCCCATGAAAAACTTGCTAGACTGGTATCATTTTTGTTCAGTTTTGCATGTTATAACCAAAAAACCCCCTCCATAAGCTTCTGGGTTTCTTTTCAAGAAAGCAGCATTGGTATGTAATTTGACAACATTCCACTTACATTTTCACTCCTTAGTATAACTCTGAAATTGTCTGCCGTTTTTATGAATTTGATTTGCTTGTCTTTTATCTAATGATTATATTCAGTACTTTTTATTTTCTTTGCTTTTTCTACATTTGAGGTAATAGGGAATAAGGTTTCCTGATGTCAACTTTTAAGAACCAGAGATAAGACTTACTAAAACATCTTTTTAGAACAATGGATGATCATAGCTTCTAAGCAGGAGACACACTGATTTCTGTGGGTATCATTTGCATTTGTCTGTCATTCTTCAGGTGTGGTTTTTGAGATTTAAGTGCAGTGGTTATAATAGGACTATGCAGTGGTTACAAGAAAGAGGAGGAAGAGAGTTACCGGAGCTGATTTTACCCCAAACGGAATCATTGGTTCCTAGATGATATTCTTTAAAATCAGCTTTATTGAGATATAACTTACCTACAGCAAAAGGCACCCGAGGCAGTGCTAGTCAGAGTTGTTCATTTTGGAATTAACGAGGAGGCTTAATAAATGTAATTAAAAATGATCCATCCTGCCTAAAGTTCCTACGTTACATCCTCTGTTTCAGGTGGGATAGATCTCTACTTGTTGGGGAGAAGACAGTCAGTACAGAAGGTGTTGAGATCCGTCTTATTTTGAGGTTGTTTGCAGTGACTGTTTATAGCGAGTTCAGTTTTCTGAAGGGTTTCTTTCCTGCGGGGTGCCTCGGTGGCTCCGTCAGTTAAGTGTGTGACTCTCGGTTTCGGCTCAGGTCATGGTCTCCGGGTGGTGAGGCGGGGCTCTGAGCCGAGTGGCGAGTCTGCTTTGGATTCTCTCTCTTCCTCTGTCTCTCCCCCCTTCCCACCATGTGCTTCCGCACGCTCGCTCTCTCTCTCAAGTAAATAATAAGTAAATCTTTAAGAAAAATACCTGCTTTCCTGCTTTTCAACTTTGAACTCGTATGTGTTCATTCAGAGAAACATCTGGTATTCTAAGACTTTTATTTTTGGTGGCAGCTGGATATTTTATAAACTTTTTTTTTTGCCTTGCAGCCCCCAAACATGATGTAGCTCAGTTAATAAAGAACCATTTGCAAATATACACAAAGGGTTTTGTATGGGTATGGCTGAGTTTTCCATGCAGGGTCTGTAAACATAAATTAGAATATCTCTAGAAGTTATGGAAGTTCTCATCAGGCTTCAGGAATCATGTCAGTTTTGCTTGTCATTGTATACCTAGCATGAAGGTTTACAGTAAGCCCGATCAGATAGGCGTGTGTCACTCCTTAAACTGTGACTTGTATATAACTTACCAACATAGCAATTTTTTATTTAGAAATAAGTGAGGGAGACAAAACATAAGAGACTTTTAATAATAGGAAGCAAGCTGAGGGTTGCTGGTTGGGATGGGGTAAGGGTGATGGGCATTAAGGAGGGCACGTGATGGCATGAGCACTGGGTGTTACATGCAACCAAGGAATCACTGAACTCTGTGTCTGAAACTAATGATACACGGTATGTCAACTAATTGGGTTTAGATAAAATAAGCTAAAAAAATGACAGTTGTTTGCATTGCCCAAATAATTTTATAATTTGGTTTTTGTACATTCATGAAAATAGTGGGTGAAAATCAGTTTAGTGTTTGGGTGAATAAAAGAGTGGATTAGATGGGATAAATGAAATTAAAGTACAAGAATAAATTATATACCAGGCTTGGGGTGCTTGGGTGGCTCATCTGGTTGGGCGTCTGACTCTTGATTTCGGCTCAGGTCATGATCTCAGGGTCCTGGGATTGAGCCCTGTGTCAGGCTCTGTGCTCAGTGTGGAGTCCGCTTGTCCCTCTCCCTTGCTCCACCCCCATCCCATGCTCTCTTTCTCTCAAATAAATAAATAAATAAAATCTTTAAAAAAAAAAAGAATATATACCAGGCTTCATTGAGAGTATCACATTACACATTCAAGGTGAAGAAATAATTGAGCCAAATTTTCCAACTTGAAATCTAAAGGTAGTTGGTGGGAAAACGTAAATTGCTGTTAGAACTATGCAATTCTTGTGGTCTTTGCCTCTTAAAATTCGAATAACAGCTGTACTACATTTATAGAGAATAGTCTTTCCTATTTATAGCTTGAGAACCAGTGTTATAAGCAACAAACTATGTATTGGGATATTTATAGGCATTTTACTTCACAATTTCGGATACTCAGAAGTCTGATGCATCTGGTTTCACCACATATAGAATTAGGTGTGTGGTATGCAGGACACCCCATGAAGTGTAGGTTTTCTTCAAGAGCAATTGCAAGAACCATTTCTGTGCAGAGGAATGGTGGGCCAGGGATAAAAGTTGTCAGGGAAGAGTTCCTGCAAGTTACTTCAGTATCTTTTTTTTTTTTTTTAAGATTTTATTTATTTATTTGACAGACAGAGATCACAAGTAGGCAAAGAGGCAGTGGGGGTAGGATGGTGGGGGACTGCGACGCTTAATTGCAGGACCCTGAGATCATGACCTGAGCCAAAGGCAGAGGCTTAATCCACTGAGCCACCCAGGCGCCCCCCTACTTCAGTATCTTTTGAGGAATTTAAGTTTATTTGATGATCTGGAAATAGTAGATGGAATTAATGTCACTGAAGACAACTTAGAGTTGGTTAGAATAGCTCATGATTTTTCTTTGGTAAAATCCCTCATGATGCGTAAGGTATGATGGTAACCAGATTAACAGTTTGTAGAGGCAGGAGTCTGTCCCTGTGTCAGGTTATCGGACAGAAGGCACCTTCAGTGGGACGGTTGGTGACAGTTTTCAGAGACAGTTCATTAGTGAGAATGTTCTCTGTGGATGGTTCTTGGAGGAAGACTGATGCAAGACTCCAGAATATTCTTTGAAATCTTTTTGAAAAAGTGTGTGAAGCCGTTGAGATGGTGAGCTTCCAGCCAGTGTGAACAGGAGGAAGAAATCTGTCCAGCTGTTAGATGCCCCGTACACGTTGTGTCTTCAGATACTGTGATAGTCCTAATGCTACCCTCACTATTTCATTCAGGTGTAACTTGCTTCCCTAATTAGATGATGAATTTTTTGCTTATAATACGAGATCCTGTCTTAGATTTCATGTTTCCTGCTTGGCTGTTCTTGGCGTGCTAGCCACAAAGTAGATGATGGATAAGATTTTGCTAATTAATTTGGGAAGGGAGGACCACAAACAGGTGACATGGACAGCTGTGCGGGTGATAGTCCCGGAAGGAGTGTGCACATGCTGGGTGTTATGGGCTTTATTCTCAGTGAACCGTCTTAAAGCGGAGCATAGAGCAGTGGATAAAGGCATAGAGTCCAAGCCAGACTCTGAGCTCGCATCCCAGCTTCCTCACATCTTGCTATATGACGCTGGGCGAGTTACCTGTCCTCTTCATGCCTTCATGCCCCGTTTTCTCACTCATAAATGAGGGTATGAGTAGCTATTTCAGGTGGATGTAAGCATGAGTTCATATGTGAAGAGTGCTTGGGATAGTGTCTGGCGCTGAACCAAAGACAGCTTGCCTTGCTTGCCATCCACCCCTAAACTGCTAGACCATGATATTTAAAGCAGTGCCTTCTTTTTAAAAAAAAGTGTGTTTATGATCTGGAGACTATGGCAGTCTTTCCAGGGAAACCTGTAGATAAGGGTGACAGTCATTATCAGAGCATCGTCTTTAATAAAAGACAGGGATTGGTGTGATGAATAAATTTGCACATGCTTAAGCAATAATGTAGATCTGTGAACACCAGGTTGACATAAATTAGCTTCTACAGGTTGTGGTATGGAAACAACTTGCACTGAGTTGGTATAACTCAATCCTGAGACTTTGCAAGGAGTCATAATAGGGAGTTGCTAGTTTATACACCCAACGCACATCTTCTTCTTCTTCTTTTTTTTTAAATTTGACTGGGCTCCATGCCCAGCATGGAACCCAATGCAGGACTCAAACTCACGACCCTGAGGTCAAGACTTGAGCTGATATTAAGAGTCAAACACTTAACCGACTAAGCCACCCAGGCACCCCTCACACATATCTTCGATTTAATAGACCATGACTTGTTTTTAGCTCTTATCACATCCAAATAGACAAATCATTAAGGTTAGTTCCATTGGCATACTGGTGTAGGACAAATTTCAACCTAGAAATGGCTATTTCTTGTGTTACAAGCAGGGTAGTGAATGCATATTGTTATGTAGTGCCCAAGAAAAACACTTGTTCAAGTACATTTGTGGAAATTGTAGGGCAGATTTTACTTACTGGGTATGTAATTTGTTTAGTCAGATATCCAGATTGGTGTGAGGGGGAGAAAATCCCCGTGAAACTTTGCCCCATCAGTTACTCATCTGAGTGCCTCAGGAGTGAAGGAAAGCAGGGTAGCCGTTTAGTGAATTGGTAGAATAGATTCACTGTCGTCATGTTTAAGGAAATGCAGGTGGAACCCTGGTTCTGGGTTCTAGTCCTGCCTCTGCCTCTAATCAAAGAGTCTTGGGCAACTAACTTAACTTCTGCAGAAACAGCTCCTGTTTGTAAGTTTAGGAGGTTGGACTAGGTCCTCTCTAAGACTTCTTGTAGCTCTCGTGTTCCGTGAGTCTGAATTTAAAGAATTGTATGGAGGTCTTTGCAAAAATGTACGCAGTAGGCACACATAGAGTCTGGTCATAGAGTCAATATAATTCTACCTGTTGGAAAAATGTCTTAAGTATAATATAAAGGAAGATACAATCTTGAAAAAAATGCAAAATCAGGTGATGAGAATGAAAGCTAAGAAACATTTTCCTGTGGACATCTAAAACTGTATTTTAAATTATGCTGAATGTCGAGCTTCAAGGGACTGCTGGTAGCGGGCTTAGTAAGTGCCTTTGTTGGGTACCTGTCCTAAGGCTGAGGAATGAAGGGATCTGCAGAGAGCTTAGGACCTCTCCCCTCCCTGACGGAAGGACGGAGATGTAGTCCTTGAACCGTAAGAGTTTATAATCTGTTCACAAAGGCTGATATGATTAATTGTTTGGTTTTCTAGGAGTTTTTGCAATTTCAGTTAAGTGAGGCTATCACATGGCGGTTTTAAAGATTTTTATCGTTACTATTTTTCCCTCTTGGTTAGTAAGAGAATAAATGGTAAAGAAACAAGGAACTCCTCCTTTCCTTTTTACTTCCTAAGGGTGATCGCTTTCAAAAGTTGGAGTGTATCCAGGGAGAGAATATGGGTGTATATTCAGGTACCTGTCTATATACATATGTGCATGTAATTGTTCAGTCATAAAACCATCTCTGTGAACTGTTGTTTAGGCTCTCTCTCTTTTTTTTTAGAGAGTGAGAAGAGGGGTGAGGGAGAGGGAGAGAGAGAATCTCAAGCAGACTCTCTGCTGAGCACAGAGCCCAACTCAGGGCTCGATCTCGTGACCTGAACCAAACCCAGTGCGTTGCTTAACTGACCGAGCCACCCAGGAACCCCTAGGCTGCTTTTTAATTTAGGATAATGCCTTCCTTTCCCTGTGAATGTGGCTACCTCATTCTTTTTAACTGTATTTCATTATACGGATTAACGATTATTCATGGAGTCCCCTGTTGATGGCTATACATGGGTCATTTTTCACTATTAACGGTGCTCCAGTGAGCTTCATTGTATGCTCATCTTTGCCTTATAACTATTTCTTTAATATAAAATTTTTGAAGTGGAAACCTAGGTAAAAGAAGAGGGACATTTAAATTTCTATTTTAATTTAATTTTTTAAATTTTATTTTTAAATAATCTCTGTGGCCAACATGGGACTTGAGCTCACAACTCTGAGATCAAGAGTCGCATGCTCTATCCTCTGAGTCAGCTAGGTACCCCTAAACTTTTATTTCTTTTTAATTTTTATTTTTTATTAATGTATAATGTATTATTGGTTTCAGGGGTACAGTTCTGTGATTCTTTGGTCTTAGTTCACAGCACTTACCATAGCACATGCCCTCCCCAGACTCCATCACTCAGCCACCCCATCCCTCCCATCCCTGCTTCCCCCAGCAACCCTCAGTTTGTTTCCTGAGATTAAGAGTCTCTTATGGTTTGTCTCCCTCTCTGGTTTTGTCTTATTTCATTTTTTCCCTCCCTTTCCCTATGATCCTCTGTCTTGTTTCTCAAATTCCTCATACCAGTGAGATCATGTGATAATTGTCTTTCTTTGATTGACTTATTTCACATAGCATAATACTTTCTAGTTCCATCCATGTAGTTGCAAATGGGAAGATTTCATTTTTGATGGCTGTATAATATTCCATTGTATGTATGTACCACATCTTCTTTATTCATTCATCTGTTGATGGACATCTAGGCTCTTTCCATGGTTTGGTTATTGCTGCTGTAAATATTGGGGTGCACGTGTCCCTTCGGATCACTACATTTGTATCTTTGGGGTAAATACCCACTAGTGCAGTTGCTGGGTTGTAAGGTAGCTGGTACCCCTAAACTTTTAAATACAAACTGTCAGATTGCTTCTAGAAAAGTTGTACATAAAATATTTTTGGAAGTCAAAAAATATTTTTTCCAAGAGGAGATGATTTGATGAAAATGAGGCCCCAAATATTTAACCAACCACTGATGAATGGATAAATAAAATGTGGCATATCCGCACCATGGAATGTCATTTGGCAACAGAAAGGAATGAAGTGCTGACGCAGGCCACCACATGGATGCACCTGGGCAGTGTGGTGCGAAGGGAGAGAAGCCAGTCCCCAGGGACCACCTGTGGCGGGATTCCGTCATATGAAATGTCCAGAACAGACACATCCACAGAGAAAGAAAGCAGGTGGTTGCCTCGGCCCCTGCAGATGGGGTGGGGTGGTGGGAGAATGGAGAGTGACTGCAAATGGGAATAGGGTTTCCTTTTGGGGTGTATTGTATTCTTTTAAGGAATTCTTGTAAGAAATTAAAAATTAAGAAACTTTATTTTCTGTATATTTTTAAAAAGATTTTATTTATTTATTTGAGAGAGAGAGAATGAGCGAGAGTGTATGAGCCAGGGAAAGGGCAGAGAAGCGAGCTCCCCACTGAGCAAGGAGCCTGATGTGGGGACCGATCCCAGGACCCTGGAATCATGACCTGAGCTGAAGGCAGACCTTCACCTACTGAGCCACCCAGGCGCCCTAAAATTAAGAAACTTTTAAAAGTCCTTCAGGAATTAGAGGTTTGGGGGCTCATTTGTTAAGCAGCCTTCAGCTCAGGTCATGATCCGAGGGTCCTGGGATGGAGCCCCACAATGGGCTCCCTGCTTGGCAGGAAGCCTGCTTCTCCCTCTCCCAGTCCCCCTGCTTGTGTTCCCTCTCTTGCTGTGTCTCTCTCTGTCAAACAAATAAATAAAATCTTTTTAAAAAGAAAAAGGAATTAGAGGTTTTTCTTGTGAGTTGGTTAAGGGATATTTCTAATCTAAGTATTTTTTAAGGTTTTCATTTAAATTTGTGTAGGCATGATTAAAAGTATATTTGAGGATTATCAGAGAAATAAAGGTAAATTCTTCAGCTTGAGAAATAGTTGTTGCTTTGTAATTTTTGTCAGATGCTCAGCTGATGAATAAATAATGTTTTTGTTAAAATTCCATGGGGGCACTCATCCAGAAAATAGTGTGGAAGAAAGGAATGTGTGTTCGTGTACTTAGGTTCCATTATCTCTTGGTCCTGAAGAGTGTAAGAAGGTAAATTTGACCAGGGAAATCCATAATTACAGTGTTTTATTGGGTAATCCATTAATAAGTTATTTAATAATAGCACATGTATTTGGGTAATTATATTTTAATCTTCTGTATCAGAAATAAAATTTGCACTCAGATTTCTTCAAATCCCCTCTGGTTTGTTAGAATGGAATCAGATTGCTCTCAGCTCTTCTTTTCCTTATATGTTAGGAAGAGGGGATTTGTAATTTTGTGTTTACAGAGATTAACAGAAAAAAATCAAATGCCCTCACGCTCTGAGACTCTGCCAGATGTAATTTACATTTGAACAGGGATTTACAAAAGAACAAGGATTAAGTTAAACAATTAGAGCAGTATGCTACAGACTATATCCTAGGAAAACTATTTGGGTCAATAGTTTTTGTTTTCAACAGACCCCTGCATTGTGACTGCCCAGCAAATTGGTTGTAATTAATAATTGTCCGAGCGCAAGTCTTTGTTGAGGAAGAAGGGAGCGACTAACGTTAAGTTTGTGACTGCATTTTGTAGGAATGTATGATGTTAGGTAACCAGTGAATTTTATTAATGTAAAACCTATTTGAGTATTATTTTTAAAGTAGTATGTTTGTCATCTCTGTGTTCCATTTTGGACTCTCAGTTTCTCATTCTTTAGGCATAAAATCTTGTGACACATTTTTTCCCCCTACCTTATACAGAGCATGATGGCCATCAGTGTGGTGCAGAGCATTTTAAACTGGGGTCAGTGAACCCCCTGGAATTAAATCTAAAACGATGTGTTTGTAGATACACGTGCAGTTTCCCAGGGCCAGACTTCGTATCTTTTTTTTTTTTTAAGATTTTATTTATTAATTTGATAGAGATCACAAGTAGGCAGAGAGGCAGGGGGTGGGGGGCGGAAAGCAGGCTTCCTGCTGAGCCGAGAGTCCAGGACCCTGAGATCATGACCTGAGTCAAAGGCAGAGGCTTTAACCCACTGAGCCACCCAGGCAAGCCCAGACTTCGTATCTTTGATCAAAATTTCAAAGTTCTCCACAGCTCTAGAAAATCAAGAACGCTGGTGTCAGGTGTATTTTATGGTTGTATTTAGAAGCATGTTTTCTTTTTCTAGCTGCTCTCCCCTCCTTAGGAGACCTGCATTAAAGACAAAGTGCATTTAAGGACCCACGTACAGCCAAGGACTCCAGACTGTCCCTGTTGTTGATACTGAAGCGCAGAAATACGTCAGCAGCTACCCAGTATTTCTCTAGTCACTCAGGAGCCAGAATTAAAATGTTGTGGGTGCCTTTAATTCATAGCCGGAAGGCTTTTGTGGTTACTGTAGTAAATATTAAGCAGAACCTTCCCCAAAGCCATCGGTCACATGCTTTGTCTCACCAGTGATTAACTTACCAAGGAGCTATGGTACACTGTGGTGGCTTTTTTGTGAAAGATTTATATAATGGCAAACCAGGGCACAATAAATTTTTCTATGCAAAGTGCCATTTTGACCCAGAGGAGGCTCATGTAAATTTCTAATGAGCGGTGATGGATGGCAGGTGGTGAGTTTCAGCACCTCCTTAGAGATGGCGCACACGGTCACATCATGGGCTCTTGCTTCGATCCTGTCCTATGTTGTACATTTGACTTGTGAGTTCCTGTAACACTGTGAAACAAGAGGCTGTTCATCATTAGTAGAGAGGATGTGTTAGAGAGTGGGTTTTGCTTTATTTTTTCCACAGATTTATCTATTTTAGGAGGAGGCAAGGGTAGGGGCAGAAGGCAAGGGAGAGCCCAATGTGGGGCTCCATCTCGCGACCCCGAGATCATGACCTGAGCCAAACCAAGAGTCAGATGCTAGAGCCACGCAGGGGCCCCATGGATTTTGCTTTAAAAGAGCTGACTTTCACCCTCTCTTGGGCAGCCCTTCAGTACAACCTACTATCAAGTATGTGTCAAGTTGGTGCAGCATAACTTACTTTGCTTCAGAAAACCTACAATGTTGAGGGAGTGAATCAGTTTCTGTCACGGTTTTCTGAAGCTGGGAGACATTTGGCTCTTTGTATTTCTCCCCCACTGGAAACAGTATTCTTTGTAGACAGGAATGTGTGAGTCTATAGTGTCCTGTCTCGAAGTGCCACCACTGCTGCGGCAGTAAGAAACCACTTCACGACTCAGGGACAATCCGTTCTCGTCCTGAAGTCAGGCGTGCCCTGCTGCCTTCCCTGTGGTCATTCCTGGGCCTCTGGGTCTCGGACCAGGGGTAGCGAGCGGGCAACTCAGCTGTGTGATTCATTATCATTAAGAAAATGATTAGAATAGGATAAAGGCATGAAAAGTGTATTCTGGTATCAAATGGTGCTTTTTAGCTCTTCTTGGACAACTGTTTTAATTTCTTTTTAATTTTGAAAAAATGTGTAATTGTAAGAATGGCACGCTTCTACATTGTAAATCTTGGCTGCGTTTGCTTTGTCATTATTATGATATACATACACATACACACAATTTATTTTTTGAATTGCTTGAGGGTAGTTACCATACATCACAGCCCTTTAGCCCTTTTATACTTGAGAGCACATTTTGTATGAATATAACAAAATTTAGAAAACATAACAAAATTTTGAAGTTAAGGAAGAACCCGAAAGAGAGACAAAGTAGCTAGTCTTAATTATTACCTGTTTAAAATTTTGCTAAAATAAATGTGTTCTCTTTCGGTTGATCTCTCTAAAATAGAACTATTTGTTTTTAAAGATTTTATTTATTTGAGAGAGAGCGAGCGAGTGCACACAAGCAGAGGAGGGGCAGGGAGAGGGAGAAGCAGACTCCCTGCGGAGCAGGGACCCTGACGTAGGACTCCATCCCAGCACCCTGAGATGATGACCTGAGTTGCAGGCAGAGCCTTAACCTACTGAGCCACACAGGTATCCCTAAAATAAAACTGTTTAATTTTAAATAGAACTATTTATATTTCCTTTATTTAAAAATTTTTCGAAAAACATGTATGTCATAAAGGAGCTTGTTTGGTGTTAGCAGTCATGAGCAACTTAGGTGCCCTGTATCAACTGCCCAGTATGTACTTTTGAAGCTCCTTGAACGCCTTTTTTTTTTTTTAAGGACTTTACTTATTTATTTATTTGACAGAGAAAACATGCACATGAGAATGGGGAGGAGCTGAGGGAGAGGGACAAGTGGACTCTGAGCTGAGCCCGGAGCCCGACGTGGGGCTCGATCCCATGACCCCAAGATCACAACCCTTGTTGACATCACGAGTTGGAGGCTCAACCAGCGGAGCCACCCAGGCAGCTTTCCTTGCGTGACTTTCTTAATTCCATTTCTTTTCATTGCCCTGAAAAGAAGTTGCAGTTCTGTATTTTGTATATTTCTTTCCCTTAGTTTTCTTCAGTTTAACTACGTTTAATTTTATATTTGCCTGGTTTTGATCTTTTTTGTAAACAGAATGATCCTCTTTACCTATTTTTCCCCACTTTATTTCCCAGCATTGGTGGGGGGGGCATAACTTTATGAAGGTGCAATTTACGTGAAACCCAGTTGACGCATTTTAAGCGCACAGTTTGGTGGGATTTCGTAAATGTATACAATTCTGCCACCAAGGCTGCAGTTAAATTTTTTTTTTCAGTTGTGGAAATTATTTTATTCTTTTGCTTTTGACATTGTTAAAAAATAAGGATAAACTCAGTAAACCCACAGGTCTCCTTTCTCAGGTATGTTTTCCTGGCTTTATGACACAGTAAGAAAACAGCAGTATGTTACAGGGTATTAAATAACTTTGTTTTTGAGACTCATTTGTCCATGCGGACCCATGGAGCTTTTGCTCTTTTTTCCACTTTTGCTGTTGTGTGGCATTCTGCTGTTTGACTCTACTACAGTTTATCCTTCCGTTGTTGGTGGACATTTGGGTAGTATCCAGGTTTGGGGTTTTGTGAGCAATGCTGCTGTGCGCTCTGGGATTGTGGGATGGTAGGATAGTTGCATGCTAAACTTTTTACTCTGCATATGTAAAACTGCTCTCCGAGATGGCCACATCACTGCTAGGGGTATATGATAATGGTATTACTTTGGTAGTGATACCGCTTACCATTATCAGGCTTTAACAATTTTTATCAATTTGGAGCCTGTGAAACGCTATCTCAGTTGTGATTTTAATTTGCATCTCATTCATAACTAATAAGAATTGAACATATTTTCCTATATTTATTGGTCATAAATTTGCTTTCTTTTTAAAGGAACCTGCTCATTTCCCCCCATTTTGCTCATTTTTTACATTTTTCTAATTGATTCCTGGGAGTTATTTACATACTGTAGATGTTACTCTTGTCATATGCAAGTATCTTTTCTCAGCCGTGGTTTCTCTTACTTGATTTTTATTTCTTGTGATTATCACAAGTTCTAGTTTTAAAAATACTCAAACCTAGGGGTGCCTGGCTGGCTCAGTTAGAAGAGTATGCAACTCTCGACCTTAAGGTCATGAGTTTGAGCCCCATGCTGAGTGTTGACATTACTAAAAGAATGAACTTTAAGAAAACACTCTAACCTTTTACCTATTTAGTGACTTGTTTTAAACAGTTTTTTACTACCCAGAGGTCCTAAAAGTACCCTCTTGCGTTTTCTTCTGTAAATTTTAAAGTTTTGCGTTTAGCATTTAAATCCTTGAAATTGATTTTTTAAAACTATGGTATGAGTTAGGGATTCATTCTCCTTCTATGTAGATAACCTGTTGCCCCAGCACTGTTTATTGATAGCACAGCCTTTCCTTCTGAACTGTGACACGAGGTCTGTCATATCCGTTTTCCAGATAACTCAGGATCATTTTCTGAGCTCTTGACTCTGTCAGTGTACAGTTTGTCCCTGAGGCAGGACCACTTCCTTCACATTACTGATGACTGTGGGACCAGCTCTCCACTTGGCTCTGCTTCTTGGGTCGCTGGGTCCTTTGTATGGATTTCCGTTAACAACCTATCTTATGATTGCATTGGATGTATAGCTCAATGTGGAAAGAACTGACTTCATAGTACAGAATTTTCTAACCCAAGAATATGGTATATCCTTCATTTTTTTTCTTTAGTAGTAGAAATTTTAAATTTAGAAAGTCTTTGTGAAGTTTTTACCCAGCTTTGGTTAGATTTGTAGTTAGGTACTTACTGTTTTTTTTTTTTCTGTTATTGTAAGTGGTGTCTTTTTTTGTTGGGGTGCCTGGATGGCTCAGTTGGTTAAGCAACTGTCTTTGACTTGGGTCATGATCCCAGGGTCCTGGAATTGAGCCCTGTGTCGGGCTCCCTGCTCCTTGGGGAGCCTGCTTCTCCCTCTCACTGTGCCTGCTGCTCCCCTTGCCTGTGCTTTTTCTCTCTCTCTCTCTTTATCTGTCAAATAAGTAAATAAATAATATGTAAAAAAAAACCTTTTTGTTAAAGTATATTGTATGATATGTGTATATGTAGGTATAAATGTACAGTTTGCTGAATTTTGAACCAGACACCAGAACCCAGATTGAAAACCAGAACATGAGCTGTTTCCTAGAAGCCCTCTTCATGTTCCCCCACATTACTGTCTTTCCTCAGGGGCTGGCACTGTCCTAACTTCCAAAAGTGAGTGAGCTGTAGCGTATGTTTTCTTCTGTATCTGGCTTCGTCTGCTCAGTGTTGCTTTTGCAATGTCTAAATTTTTGTTGTAGAATGTTGATTCTCATTGCTGTGTAGCAGTCAGTCGTGTGAATACACACAGGGAATCATTTTAAGTTGCATTTTCTTAATCTTTTTTGTGGTAGCTTAGAAATTCTGTTAATTTTAGTATATCCTGATTTTTACTGGCAGTTAACTTTGCTGAATTCTCATTAATTCTGGTATCTCTTTGCAGATTGTTTTGGACTTTCTTTGTGGCTGGTCTTACTGTTTGTTGGTAGTCTGGTTTTATTTTTTCGTGGTCCTTGTTGCTTTCAGTTCTTTTGATTGAGATAAGAAATAAGCAGAAAACAAGTCAGATGCAAAAATCACGAGTTGTGTATTTTATGACTCAGTTAGACAGGTTTTCTTTAATATTGGAAATGAAGTTGAGCTGGAATTTCTGGTGTACTTTTTATGGCTCTGCGGTTCTGTTGCCTTCCAGTGCCCATGGGGTTTGGGAAGAGTAAGACCAGGGGTACTGGCTTCTTTGTCCTTGACCTTCAGTTTATGAGTGTCACTCTCTTTTGTGTGGTCTTGACAGGCTGTCATGATTGGTTAATTTCTGCTTAGTTTGTCTGTGCGCTTGGATATCCAAAGGAGGTAGGGTGGTAATTTGTGTTCTAGAATATATGTTTGCTGCTTAATTGAATGAAATTAGGCATAAGTCAGCCCCACTCTTCTGGGTTTGCATCTGAATGACGCTAGTGTATGCATCAATTTGAAACTCCTCCTAGAAAACAGGATGAGATTTTAAGAGAAAGTTGAAGTCACAAAATGTCTTGAATCACAAATCACCATGTGATTTCTCAGAAGATGACAGCGACAAAGGCAGTAAAGCTTACCGGGGAAATCAGGGAATTTTTTTTATACCTACAAATTAAAGCCGGATCAATCACCCTGTATACTAATGTAATTACAGCCTGGGATATCAAAGAGTGAGAAAAATCTTGAATAAGTATGTGATGATTCAAAAAGCATATATTTCCAGCTCATGATTCTTTGGTGCCCTATGTTGAGGGTGGGTGCAGGAAAGTGATAAACATCAACTTAGTGTCGTTGAAGTTTTCTGAACTGGTGTCCCTTTTACTGAACTCACTGTGTTGACTGCTGCTCCCTGCCTTTCTGGAACACGGTGGCCGCAGTGGGGCCAGTGTCCAAGGACATCCCAGTTGGATGCCCAACCACTTCTACCCCTCCCTGTGGGGTTGTACACCAGCAGGCCTCAGCAGTATTTGTTTTTAAGTTACAGGAGTCAATGAAATATTATGTAAATTGATGAAATACGAATGCAGAAAGATACACTTCCTATGAGAGAGTTGTGAAGGTGAGTTCTCCAAGTGTGGTTTCCAGATCGGCAGCATCACTACCCTCTGGGGCCTGGCTAAAAATGCAGATTCCTGGGGCGCCTGGGTGGCTCAGTGGGTTAAAGCTTCTGCCTTCGGCTCAGGTCATGATCTCAGGGTCCTGGGATCGAGCCCTGCATCAGGCTCCCTGCTCAGCGGGGAGTCTGCTTCACTCTCTCTTTCCCTGCCTGCCTCTTTGCCTACCTGTGATCTCTGTCAAATAAATAAATGAATGAATGAATGAATGAATGAATGGGCCCCACCTGCTGAATCAGAAACTCTGGGGGGAATACCCCCAGAAATTCGTGTTTTCTCAAGCCCTCAGGAAGGAGGGGATTATAAAAGTAGAGGAAGCTTCTGCACCCAGTTTGTCAAAGATCTTTTAATTCTTGATGCTTTTCAAAGAAACAGAAACCAAAAGCTAATGCTAATTCATGGTGTGGTTTACATAGAACTCCACTCAGCAGATCGTTCTCGAAGCAATGGTCCTTGTCTCACATCTACAGATTGGTGAATGAGTGAACTTTTATATGATTTAAAGGAACAATAAAAGGAACTTTTATATGATTTAAAGGAACATCGACATTTGTATTTAAAGAAATGGCTGATTTTTTTTTTCTGATTCGCTGCTTTACTCTGCGTCTTTCACATACTGTCCAGCTGCCAAAGCTAGTCCGTAATGGAGAAGGACTTTGTGTTTGATTCACCTCAGAGCTGGGACTAGGAGGCATCTAGAATGCGCTAGAGAAGCTGGTTGGCCCTAGTCTGGTCTGAGATATCTCATTTAATCCTGACAGTGCCTTTTTATGAGATGAGTACCCATTTTAGAGGTGGGCTAGGGCTCAAATTTGAGGATTGTACAGATAGTAAAACGGCGGCACCAAAATTGAAACCTTGGTACGCTGTAGGGTCCTCCAGCCGGCGGCATGGTCTCAGTGTCCACGAACAGAAGTCTGTCTGTTGATAAAGAATACCTTGCATTGTTGAGTATAAAGCGATCAAGTAATTTGGTATTTGTGGGGAGTCCTTCTAATTCTGAAGCTGGGCGTCCCCATGCCCCAGGGTTTCTAATAATAATGTACACGATGAGGTATTACATTATGTATGTATCGCCCTTCTTTTTCTGAATCATATGTGGAGCGAATTTCTGCTGTATTTCACTATGTACTGAGAATTAAGGCAAAAACCTCAAGTATTTGTTTGCTAGAGTTGCCTTAATACAGACATGGGGTTTACATAACGAAGTTTTTCTCTTACAGTCCTAGAAGTCTGAACTTCAGGCGTGGGTAGGGTTGGTTTCCTCTGGCCTCTCTCCGTCTTAATGAGGCCTTTCGTCTCCCTGTGTCTTCACATGGTTATCCCTCTGTTCCTCTCTGTGTCTTAATCTCTTTTTGTTACAAGGATACCAGTCGTGTTGGACTACGTCCGTCCTAATGACTTCATTTTCATGTCATTACTGCTTTAAAGACCCCATCTCCAAATCTAGTCGTTTTCTGAGGTACAGAGTTTGGGATGTCAACATACGAATTTAGCAGCGGTGGTGAGGCACAGTGAAGCCTTTAATAAATAGCTAAGATGTTTTTGGGTAATTAGTTTCACCAGAAGGTCAAGATGTTTGATGTGAGATTTGAATGTCCTTGACTTCTCTTTCTTTAGTATAATTAGACCCACGTTCATGGAACCAGGCTATTCGAAATCCAAGTGAGAGCAAACCAGCTTCTTAATGGGTTTTTGGAGAGTAATATATTTGGGTAGCAGAATGGATTCCATCCTTCACAGACCAATTAAAGCTTCTTTGATGATTTAGAATCACATATGTTAATCCTAGCCAATTAAAAAGTTTGTCATAAAAAACTGCTAACTTCAGGAATTCTTGTTGTAGGGAAAAAACTTGTAGGACTTGCAATGCAAATAATCCTGTTTTTACATCAAGTTAATTACACAGTTGTCATTCCCAGTCCTGCCTTCAGCTGTATTTCCATACGCCCCTCCTCTGAGAGTTGTTTCTGGAAACCCATTGGTTGTGTCTGGTAAGGGGCTGTGGAAGTGTTTGCTTAATTCTGCTGGTGCATCTTGAAATAGGAGAGAAACAGTGATTGCAAAGACAAAGCATGCATTTCTTAGGATGGATTTTTGACCCCTAGTTAGTTTGAATCTGTAGGTTCACTGCAGTATTTTCTTCCCATATGTAAAGTCAGCGAAACAATAACTCTTTATCCTTAGTGAATAATTTGCCTGCTAATTCCCTGTTACTCACTGTGGTTTGTGGACCACCAGCAGAAGCATTCCCTGGGAGCTTGTTGGAAATGCAGAATCCCAGTCTTCTCTCAAGATTTAGAGGATGGAAATCTGTAATTTACCAAGATTCCCAGGTAATCTGCCTAAATATTCAGGTGTCAGGAGCACTGCTCCAGATGGTGCTAGTAACAGGGCTTTGACCGAACTTTTTACTAAAAAATATTCAACAGCGCATTTCCTCTTTCTTTGTTCCAGTGTTGGTCTAGGCAGAATGCTGAAGACCTCTCCCTGGTTCCTCACTTACCAACTACATAACCTCTTCAGTTTCCTCATTTACAAATGAGGATATAAGACCTTGGAGCTGAAAGATGAAAAACCATGTAGTGTTCTCAGAACAGTGCTGGGCACACTGACTTCAGTCATGTGGGGTTTTGTTACTGTTACCGTTATTAATTATTACCACGGCTATACCACAGCCGAGCCAAACAGCAGGTACTTAGTCTAGGAGAATGCCTACGGCAGAAGTGAATAATAAATGTCACTGTTACTTTATGATGAGCAGTTCTCACCGTGAATACAGATGTCACACCAACCCACCAGATAATTTACCTGAACTTAAAAAAATACATATATTTTTTAAAGATTTTATTTATTTCACAGACAGAGATCACAAGTAGGCAGAAAGGCAGGCAGAGAGAGAGGGGTAGGCAGGCTCCCTGCCGAGCAGAGAGCCCGATGTGGGGCTCGATCCCAGGACTCTGGGATCATGACCTGAGCTGAAGGCAGAGGCTTTAACCCACTGAGCCACCCAGGCACCCCCGGGTACCCCTTTAAAACTCCTCTTTGAAATAAACACAAAACTGTAACGAAATATTTGAAAACTTAAAGGAGCAACTGTGACCATGAGCCATGTATTTTTTTTTTTCCTTGCCTGTTCTCCATGAAGAAACTGAAGAAGAAACTCAAACTCCGTGTTTTAGTCAGGAGTTCTTTGATGGACAGAAATCACTGAGGGGACTGGGGGCGCCTGGGCATCCGCCTTCTGCTCAGGTCATGATCTCAGGGTCCTGGGATCGAGCCCCGCATTGGGCTCTCCACTCAGCAGTGATCTGTCTCCCTCTCCCTCACCTTTTGTGATCTCTCTCACCCGCTCTCTCTCTCTCTCTCAAATAAATAAATAAAATCTTAAAAAAAAAAAAAGAAAGAAAAGAAAAGAAATCACTGTGTCCCCAGCAGGAAAGCTCTAGTTGGGAATAGTCACTATGTGTGCGTGTGTTAAGCCTGGGCTCTGGTACTGTTTGCCATGGACTAGCCGTGCTCTTCTGGATGAGGTGCACGTGTGTGAAGTGGGATTGGACTGGACCATTGCAGTACTCTCTGATCCCGTGAGTGTGTAAAGCATTCCGGTACAGCCTCTGTGAGACTTCCATTTCCATTTCAAATGGTCAGACTTTCAGCCTCTGAAGAAGATTGTGTTCAATGACAGCAAGAGGGTTGAAAAATAAACTTGAGCTTGAGTGGCCTTGAGGAGCTATTACAAATAAAAACAAATCAGATATAACTTAACATTTCTTTGTTATGTTACAATGAAGTATATCATCCCTGCTTTGCTGGGTATTGGATTTCAGATATACTAAAACATCTGTTACTAAGATATGCACCAGAGTGTCTTCTGCCTTCTTTGCAGGAAATATTGTTTATAGATGTCTTCTGTTGTTTTAGTATTGTTAATACATAGCAGATGCACAGGAACGGTTGGGGGCGCAGGGAGAGGACAGTGAAAGCATCCTGGAGCACCTTAGAGTTTTTCCAAGATTTAAATTGGCTTGTCTTTGAATTTTTATTCTTTTGGCACAAATAATGGAGGTCTTAAAGAAGAAGGAGTTTGTGCCGACTTGCACATACAACAATTGCATATATAATAGAATTAAATGGCTCTTGTCTTTACCATCATGGGGTTTTTGACATGCAAGGCTATAAAAATTTCATGAGAGTGATTGACTTTACTGAACTGTTTTTTTTTTTTTTTTTTTTTACAGAATGGGCAAATTAAAATTAACTGATTCTATCCCATGTATAAAATCACTATCCTTTTTCTTTGCTGGCTAAGATTAGCCTCCAAAGGAGTTAAGCTCTGAGGACTTTAAGTTTCAAGATAATGATTCAAGGAAAACCTACATATGGTAAAAGGTTGGAGAAAAGAGATTTTTTTTTTCCTTAACCATATTGAATCTATTAAAGCTCAGAAAACTGAGATACTAGTTTCTGACATTTCAGTGAGATTGAGTTGCCAGATTTCCAGGAGGAAAGGATATTTAAAAGTTAATGTTTCTTTATTCTTTGTATGAAGTTTGTTTTAGATCAAGTCACAAGCATATGTTTCAAGGCTGCCATAACAGACTAAACTCTATTTTTCATTAGGTGAAGGGTAGACTGAAAAATTTCCTCATCTTTCAGGATCCTCTTCTTTTTTTCTTTTTAAGATTTTCTTTATTTATTTGAAAGAGAGAATGAGAGAGAGAGCACGAGAGTGGGGAGGGTCAGAAGGTGAAGCAGATTCTCTGCTGAGCAGGGAGCCCGATGAGGGATTCCATCCTACAACTCCAAGAGCTGAAGGCAGTTGCCCAACCAATGAGCCACCCCAGGCACCCCAGGACCTCTTCTTGAAGACCTTTGTGATTTCTTACTCTGGGAGCAGTGACTGAACCCTCCAAACTGCTGGAACACTTCTCACCTTTTGTGTTACTTTTCCATGTTTGTATGTTTGTTTCATTACCTTCCTTCCTTCTTTCCTTCCTTCATTCAACAGGTCTCTGTTGAACACCTACTAATTGGATTGTAGTCTGGGTCAAAGCAGATCCTCTGTTCTTACATTGTTCCACTGATAGTCCGATGAGTATCAGCACTTGAGGGGCTGATGTCCATCTCTAGAATTCTATAATTTCACTTATTGGAAGCCTAACCAAGTCATTATAGTTCTTTTTCCATTTAAAGGACACCTTTGCTTCCCATAACTATATGAAGAGATCTTTTCTTTTCTTTCTTTCTTTCTTTTTTTTTTTTTTAAAGATTGTATTTATTTGAGGGAGAGCGTGAGCCAGGGACACAGAGGGAGAGGGAGAAGCAGACTCCCTGTTGAGCAGGGAGCCCAACGTGGAGCTCCGTCCTGGGGACTCTGGGATCACAGCCTGAGCTGAAGGCAGAGGCTTAACCGATGGAGACACCCAGGTGCCCTTGAGGATACCTTTTGTCCCTTTTCCCAGACAATACAATTAGATGTACTGTGTCTTCAGAGCTATGGCATAAGCCCTTGCAAGTGACGCTCAACAGTTACAAGGAGAAATATCTATAGGGGATGAAAGAGTAAAACAGAGGTCACTGCTAACGTCCCTAAGGTCATGTGTAATCCACATGGAGAGTGTGCTTTCTCTTGGATTTAGGACCAGCCCGTAATAATAGGTCTTGGAATTACCAGAGCCTTCCAGTTGCTGTTCTTTCCTGTGGGTTGTTGGTGGCCAGTGCTGAAGTCAGACTCCCCTTTCCTTTCCTCTGCAAAGTTGGAACTTTCTAGTTGCCGCTGACCATTCTTTCCTGAGGGGATGCAAACACATAAATACATACATGACTCTGTTTCCCCAAAATCCCTTTAAATGCTGGTCAAAATGAGTGACAGGCTTTTGAGAATAATGTGCGGACATTATTAATTTTACTTCTGATACACACAGTTTTGATTGTTGCATTGCTGGCTTTTGGGATGTTGTTCCCTGAGTCTCATCTCTGAACTGGGGTATCAGTAGCTACATTATAGGGAGGGTTACTGTAAGTAAGTAAAACAGTAGGTTTTACTTACAGTGAGGAACTGTGAGGAACTCAGCACGAGGTATGGCAAGTAGTGATGGCAACTTCCGCTTCCTTTTTCTTCTTACAACGTTGCTTGGGACTATGGTGCACAGGATATCACGTACATTATCTCAAAGATAGGAGGCTTATGGGGTATAGGGGAGGGTGAGTAGAGGGCAGAGCAAGAGAGATGCCTCAGTACCTTACTGCAAGTTTAGCGCAGCGTTAGAAATGAGTAATTTTTCTTGGGGCACCTGAGTGGCTTAATTGGTTAAGTGTGCGACTTTTGATTTTGGCTGAGGTCGAGATCTCAGGGTCCTGGGATCGAGCCCTGCTAGTCCCCGTGTCAGGCTCTGTGCTCAGCAGGGAGTCTGCTGGAGTTTCTCTCTCTCCCTCTCCCCCTCCCCCTGCTGGGACTCTCTCTCTCTCTCTCTCTCTCTCTCTAAAAATAAATAAATAAATCTTTTAAAAAGAGAGAGAGATGAGTAATTTATCTTTTTAAAAGCCTCATGTATACTAATCAGTGTCCTATAAATCGGCTTTTGAAATTTGCAGTAAACCTGCTTTTTTGTGAAACACCTGTATAAACCTAAGAAGATAAAAATTTTTGTTTACAAAATACAGTCTTCTAAAACTGTCGGGGGTGGTCTTCTGCCTCTCCTCCCTTCCCCTCCACAACATTTACAGATAACGGGGAGAGCCTCTAATTTTGACAGAATTGAAATTCCCTTTCCTTTGGGCAGTTGGTGAGTAGAGGTTCGTAGGCCTGCTAGGTTAGTAATTCTCAACACCAGCTCCATGTTGAAAATCACATGGGTGTGTAAAAGAAATACCGTGCACAGGCCTGACCCCCGAGTCCTGAGCTTCTGATCACTTGGTGAGGACAAAATACTAGACACATGTCTTTCTTTCCTCAGGGCTGCAGAGAGGACCCAGCTCAGCAGCCCGCAGAATCGGCTGCCCAGCTTTCTCTGCAAACCCCCTCACCCCAGCAGAGTTGGAGCTGAGCCAGGGGTCAGTGGCACTGAGTTTCCCTCGCCGAGCCCCTGGGAGCCCGAGTCTTTTCTGCATCTTACTGCTTTGGGCCTCAAGCTGGCTATCCTTAGCAGGAATTTATCTGCCAAGGACAGAAGGAGGTTATGCAGGCAGGGACCATTATTTTCTCAAAAGAATAAATGTTTCTTTAAAATCTGTCTTGTGCATTTAGGAGAGGGACCAATTTGAAAAAAAGGTTACTAAGGCATTAAAGTGTTCATTGTAGAAAATTTGAGAACTATAGAAAAGCATAGACAGGAAAAATCTGTTTCTTTCTTTTTTTTTTTTTAAGATTTTATTTATTTATTAGAGAGCAGGAGAAAGAGTGAATGGGGGGGAGGGGCAGGGGGAGAAGGAGAAGCAGGCTCCATGCTGAGCAGGGAGTCCAGGGCGTCTGAGGATGTGGGGCTGGATCCCAGGACCCCGGGATCATGACCTTAGCTGAAGGCAGACGCCCAACTGACTGAGACACCCAGGTGTCCCTATATATATGTCAACAATATGCAGAAAAGAGAAGATATCTGCAAAACCACCTCCAAGAGAGAATCTCCTTGTTGGTCTCTTAATGCCCTTCTGTCTCCCACCAGGCAAATGGTGAAAGTAACAGTCAAGTTGCTGTTGCCCCTAGAGTGGTAAGAAGCCTCCAGGTCCAGGTGTAAAGAAATTTGCTTCAGGAGTTGGCCGCTAATGAGCCAATTTGGGATCTACCTGCCTGCGTGGTGAGGGATCCTAAGTCCCATGAGACCAGTACGTTTATATTTGTGTATTGCTTAAAAAAAAAAAAAAATTGGTCCCATTCTGCACTGGACAGTGGCTGTATTTATGAGAAGCAGTTAGCACAGGAGAATGATTTTCCAGGGCTCCTGGCTGGCTCAGTTGGTGGAATGTGCAGATCTCGATCTCGGGGTCGTGAGTTCAAGCCCCACTTGGAGATAGAGTTAACTTAGTATTGTTTTTAGATGTTGTCTTTTTATTGTGGGGAGTCTGTGCTTATGATATTAGAATATACCTGCAAGGAGATTTCATTTGGGTTTCTGGTTGTAGAAGTGTGTGGTGCAGGGAGAGTTCAAAGTTCCTGACTTAGGAGTGAGGCCGTGTTGGGCCTTTCCCATCTCTGGTGAGCAGATAGTGTGGGTTTCTCCCATGACCACCAGCAGGCCAGTGGGTGCTGGAAGCCTGGGCCCTTGGCTCTGGACCCGACAAGGAGTGCTTCAGAATTTGGGTAGGCCCAGCACCCTCTGGCCATCAGGCAGCTGCAACCGAAACACGGCCTCCTTTGTAATTGCAAAGAAAATCTGCCCTGGATTTTATAGAAATGTTTCCCCTCTTTTTATTATTTTCCTCTTAAATGCTAAAAAAAAATAAAATAAAATCGACCCTAAATGACACAATTTACATGGACTTGAGTTATAAAAAGCAGCTTTCTTTGTTTATAAGAGAAAATATAACTCTAAATCTTATGTTTCCATAGCTACATTGCATTGTGATAAGATGAAAGTCCGAGTAGAGCATGGGTCTGAAGGGCACCCCGGGAGCTGATGGAGATAAATGGTTAGAGAGCCGCTGGGCCAGGTTTTTAGTCAGGAGCTGGGCAGGCAGGTTGAACTGGTTGAAAATTCCCACTGGATGGAAGAAAGGCATTTTTAGTGCTTTGTGTTGAAGGTATAAATGGATCAAGGAAACTGACTGTTGCTTCTGGTGTTGGAAGTTTATGTTTCACCAATACCTGCAGACACGATTTGCTAAAGTCATTCCCCCTGCAAAAGTGCGCAGTATTTCCACCCCCGACCCCCCTTTGCAGGGAATCAGGAAACTTTAAAACCTAAATCACTGGTTTAGTCATTGTGATATCTACTCCTTTTTTTGGCTCCCATTCATTTCATTATTTTCTTTATTCCAAGAATCCTAGAGACTTTAGGCTGAGTGTGTATTTTGCTTGGACCCAACTTTTTATTTCTTTTCTTTTGCTTATTTAAACTATAGTAAAAAATTTTTTTTTTTAATGAACTTAAGTTACTTAATGTGCTTTCGTGGTTGGATTACTTGAGGGGCACTCTAGTCTAGGGTCCCTAGACTAGAGTCGGGGAGGGGTACAGAACAGGTACCTGGTAACGGAAAAGCCAGTCATAATGCTTTTTCTTTTTATTTTTTAATTTTTTTTTATTTTAAAAGATTTTATTTATTTGACACAGAGAGAGATCACAAGTAGGCAGAGAGGCAGACAGAGAGAGAGGGGAAAGTAGGCTCCTCACTGAGCAGAGAGCCCAATGCGGGGCTTGATTCCAGGACCCTGAGATCATGACCTGAGCCAAAGGCAGAGGCTTAACCCACTGAGCCACCCAGGTGCCCCTGCCATAATGCTTTTTATTCAAAGAGTTCATTGTGGTTTTTAATAGTGAAGCCAGGCAGCCTGAAGCCGCCCAGATGGTTTTATTTTTGTTTTGTTTTCTCAATTTGATGTGGTCTGAAGTAAAGGTAGAATGAAGATTTGGTATAAATTTCAAGTAGTGATTCATCGTCTCCGGGTGGAGTTGTTTCGGATTGGGTATCAGCCCCTTGTCTGTTGCCTTTAACTTGCTCCTCCTCGGTGCATCAGTATAAATATACCAACCACTTTGTAGTGTAGTGACCAACGCGCATGTGCACGGCTCTCAGCTAAGCTTATAGATTAGCTAATGGTCCTTTCTGCGGATGGACCTCAAGTTCCATAGACTGTCCTGCTTGACCGTATCACAGTGCATCCTGTGTGCTCTGTGTGATGTATGAGAACATAAACCCCACTGAAGATTTTTTTTGTTAAAGATTTATTTATTTATTTATTTATTTGACAGAGATCACAAGTAGGCAGAGAGGCAGGCAGAGAGAGAGGGGGAAGCAGCCTCCCCATTGAGCAGAGAGCCTGATGTGGGGCCCGATCCTAGGACCCTGGGAACATGACCTGAGCCGAAGGCAGAGGCTTTAACCCACTGAGCTACCCAGGTGTCCCTCACTGAAGATATTTTTGAAGCAGAATTTTAAGCAGGTCCTTGGTGAGGTTTTACCATTTGTGGAGATGTTGGTCTCATTGATTATCATTTCCTTAGAAGTCTGTTCTGTAGGAGAAGAGTTAGCTAGATCATGGGAAACCTGAAGGTGTTTTCTGTGGGGTGAAGAAAACTCCCCATTGCCTCCTCACCAGTGGGAGGATACAATTCATTATCCATGTCATCTGATTAAAAGGGCACATTAATAAAATAAAATAAAATAGGGAGCCCCTGGGGGGCTCACTCGGTCAAGCGTCTGCTTTCGGCTTGGGTCACGATCCTAGGGTCCTGGGATCAAGTTCCACTTGGGGCTCCTTCCCTGTTTTGCAAGGGAGTCTGCTTCTCCCTCTCCCTTTGCCCCTCCCCCTGCTTGTGCTCCCTCTCTGTCTCAAATTTAAAAAAAAAAAGAGTCTTAAAATAAAATATCCAGGGGTAAAATGCCAGGTTGGAAAACTTGACTGAATGAGTGTCTTAAGAAGAAGAGTATACAATTTCTTCTCTTCCTTTTTTCCTATGATTAGTTCCAGGAAGTATCTGCTCGGAGTCAAAAGCAGAACTCCTCATCTCCTTCACATG
This sequence comes from Lontra canadensis, assembly GCF_010015895.1. Classification (NCBI taxonomy): domain Eukaryota; kingdom Metazoa; phylum Chordata; class Mammalia; order Carnivora; family Mustelidae; genus Lontra; species Lontra canadensis. Next base: position 16,618,944 of record NW_022631015.1, on the reverse strand, counting down.
AAATGTCTTATAAACATGGTTTTATTTTTAGAGCAAGGGCCTAGGACGATAGTTCCATTCCCTCCGTCAGCTCTCTGTCATTCTTGAAGCCGTCCCCCTTGTGCCCCTTCCTCATTATTTTCCCACCCAAGTATTGTGCTTGCGTTACCAGGGATTGCTACTGGAGATTTGTTTTCTGGAGCCTTCCCTTCTTGAATTGTGGGCGACGTTAGTCTACGGCAGGGACAACAGCCACAGGAAAGTAAGCCTTTATGGAAGAATCAAATAAAAGAAATTCCTGTGAACGAAATTCTTAATTATGTTGCATCTGCTCATGGTGGGAAGAACAGCCAAATTACGGATGGGGAAAACGTTCGTGAGGAAAAGTTATGTCCTTTGGTATTTTCCTAGTTACTTATTAGAGGAAGTGATGCTGTCAGTATTTTTGGTCCCAGCACATGGATTCTCATATCATTAAATTCCTGTAATTATTATTTTTTAAAAAAATATTTTTATTTATTTATTTGACAGAGCGAGAGAGAGCACAAGTAGGCAGAGAGGCAGGCAGAGAGAGAGGGAGAAGCAGGCTCCCTGCTGAGCAAGGAGCCCAATGCGGGGCTCGATCCCGGGACCCTGGGATCATGACCTGAGCCGAAGGCAGAGGCTTAACCCTCTGAGCCACCCATGCACCCCAATTCCTGTTATTATTAGTATTGGTGAAATGGTAGCTTTTTACAGAAACAAAGTCTGCAATTAAAACAAAACCAAAACTTTAAAGAGAAGAAACAAAGCTCTTTTCGTAACCCACACACGAAAAGTACTTCACCACACCATGTTTGTTTTCAAGAAGGATGGCTTCCGAGCCAAGCTGTGAATTCTGGGCTTTGGTCTGGGTCTGGTGAGTACCTCTGTCCATCCCTTGAGTCCTCTCTCCCTATCCAGGCTGCTTTCCCCCCTCCCGGGGCCTACAGGCCATACACAGTCCCGGCTTCCTGCATCAAAATAGCAAAGTGTTGGTGTATCTGATTGTTTGTCTTCCTTCAGCTATGGCTGGAGCTTTTATTTGAAGTGTTCCTCCCTTTGAAGACTTAACCAGTATCACCGACTTTTAATGATCACTTGTTACTTGGCCGTTTCCTGTGCTAGGTTTGTAGCAGTCTTGTAGGGCAGACAGAGTATATCACGTCATGACACACGGGCTGTAAATCTCAGCCCGAGTCATTTGTTGGAAGCCAGATAGCTCGGAAGTGGAGGTGTTCCAGCTTGAACCCAGATCCTCTCCTGACCCTTTAGCCTTGAGAGCCTTGAGTCTCTCCTCAGAACTACTTTGCCTTTGATTTCTAGTTGTGGGTAAAAAAGTTGCCCCTTGAAAGGTGCTGCTGTCGTTAAGAACTATGGCGGGGAGTTTCTGCTAGGATTTCGACCTAGTGTGCCCACTTAACGGACTCAGTCTGTTGTCTGCCTCTTGGTGACCCCAGACGAGGCAGGTGTCTCCAGACCCTAGTCACCTCTTACGCTCCTGCCTCTGGAGTAGAGCATGCCATGTAACCATTCATAGTATTATTATTAATAGCTGCAACGCATGGATGAAAGTTGTTCCGTGTGCTTTCCTCAATCGACATAAAGCCCTCTGAATCCCATTTTCCAGATGAGACAGCTGAGGTGCAGTGGAGTTAGGTAGTTTGCTCCAGTCCTCCCGCTGGAAAGTGACAAGACCAGCGGCACCGGGCCGGCCGTGCAGGCTCCTGTCTGCCCCCGAGCTCTCTCCCCGACGGCACTTTCATCCTGTGCCTATGCCACGGTGTCTAGATCTCCCTGCAAAGTTTCCAACAAAGGAGAATGCAGCTGGAATGGACTCTTTGTGGTTGAGAGGAGCGATCGCTCTTCAATAAACCCTTTCCAGATGCTGTGAAGTCTTACAGTGCCTGTCCTTTCTGGGGTTTCCTTGGCGGTCACGTGACAGCTTTTAAAGCCATCGCCTCCGATTGAGTCGCTCGTAGAAGAGGAAACCGAGACCCAGAAAGGTTCAACAGCATGCCCAAGGTCACAAAGCTTTTTCTCTTGTATAAAGGAAGCAGTGGTATATTTGAGAGATTGTTATTTTACCACGAATTGAATTTTTTTTTTCTCCCAGTTAAGCTTTTCGGATAACCTTGAGCAGAGAAAAAGCTTGACCTTTTCCTCTGATTTACTCTGTGTGGCTTCCCCGGGGCTGGCAGTGATTGTCAAGAGGCATGTACTCCAGAGCTGGAGAAATAATGTGTCAGACAGAGTTAAGCGCCCTCTCCACGTCGGCGCTTCTCACTCCGGTTTTCTCCTTCCGTCCTCACGGACTTTGTCCTTGGCTGGACCTTCACTCCGTTACCAGAATTGTTGCTTGTCTGGATTTGGGCAGAAGTGGTCTGCTCTGGTGGGGCGAGCTTGGCACGTGCCCGAGTGTCTGGGTGCGTGTCCTAGTGTGTGCGGCTCGGCGGGCCGGGAAGTCGTTTGGCGGCGCGGGCACATTGGGTAGCAAAAGCAAGTATTGCAGTAAACCCCCAAAATAGATTCATGGACAGGATAGAAGCGCTAAGATGGATGTTCCTGGTTTTTTTCAAAGAAGATCTAAAAACCTTATGTAACTGCCTCGGGATTGCTGGCTGTGGATTTTTTAGGTCCCCACGTTGCTAAATGACTTATTTATTCAGCCATTAATGTTTTAGTCTGGCTGACTCTGCTGTTTAATTGCATTTGTCATACGAACCATTTCGTGATGCTCTTCACCGTGCCGAAGGCATTCAGGCATACTGTATTTATGCAATATTTAGGTAATTTCCAAAATGTAAGCTTGGTGCCAAATGTGAATTTAAAATTTTATACACTGTGCACCATGACCCATTTTTGGAAGGGGGGAAGGTATGGATGTGTGGGTGTAGCATATGTTAGTGGTTTTCAAACTTTGGTGCACGTGAGAATGCTCTGGAAGGCTTGTTAAAATGCAGATTGCCGGTCCCACCCGTAGAATTTCTTTTTCAGCAGGTCTGGGTTGGGATCTGAGAATTTGCTTTCCTAACAGGTTACCAGACACTGATGATAATAGTTTGGGGATCACATTTTGAGAAGCATTCTGGGGAAGAGAAGAACAGAAAAAAATCTATGAGGATAATTCAACATAATGTTAATAGCAGTTACCTTATACCTGGGTAATGGGATTATAGGGACTCTCTATTTTTTCTTTAGACTTTTCTGTTTCTGTTTTTTTTTTTTTTAAACCAGTGAGTATTACTCTTATCACAAGAAAGAGCATTTACAATTTTTTTTTAGTTTCTAGTACTTCTGTTCTCATGAACACATGCAGTTTGTTTGTTTGTTTGTTTGTTTCTTTTTTTTTTAAGTAGTGTCTGTGCCCAGTGTAGGGCTCGAACTCCCAACCCCACAGTCAAGAGCTGCATGGTCTACTGACTGAGCCAGCCAGGTGCCCCCACATACAGTTTTTATTGTCTAGTCTTATACTACTGCTGTTATAAAAACAAATCTTCAAGAAATCAGTGTTTTATGTTCCTTGTTTTTGTTTTATCTTCCCGTGATGTTGAGCTTTTAGAAGGGAATATTTGTCACGTGGAGTAATTTCCATCATGAACACATGGTAGGGGCTCAGTAGGTTCTCAACAATGCAGTTAGTTAGAACACAAGATTCCTTTATGCCACATCGCTTAAAGCCCCAAGAGATCCTGTTTCATTAATACTAGTTGTATGTGATATCCCTTTATTGGAAGAGGAAGGTCTCCTCAGAATCTCAAAGAAGAGTGAAGAATTTAAGACAACAAAATAAGGGACTAAATGGGAGTCCAGCTCTCTTGGACTCAGAATTAATCTACCAGCCAACCACCAACCAAAAAACCCCAAAAAACAAAAAACCCCAAAACACTTGACACTGAGCTAGCACTTTATCGTGTAATAGGCTCCCCATCGTTTGGCCCTCCTGGCTTTAGGAATAATACGTGTGAGCACCAGACATGAAAACAGCGCCTCAGGAATGCAGTGTTTTCCTGTGAAAGGACGGCGAGAGTATTGTGCACATATGCAGTTTCATTGATATTTTAGGAAGGCCCTTTCCTCACTAGAAATAAATTCAGATGTTGGCTAGTTGAGAAAACATAGGGCTTGGAAACCAGAGAACTAGTTTCTAGATCTGGTTCTGCCCAAGTTAGGCAAGTTACTTAGCCCCTTGGATTAAACTCAGGTGTGTAAAAGGGAGCATCAGCCCCATTGGAGGCCTTGGGTGTCACCGTGACCAAGTGAGCCCGCCCTCCAAAGAGCGAATTGGAAACATTAAAATAAACCCTGTTAAAACTCTAAGGCAGAGGTGCTGGGTGGCTCTGTTGGTTAAGCATCCGACTCTCGGTTTAGGCTCCAGTTATGATCTCAGGCTCGTGAGATCGAGCCCTACATGGGGCTGCACACTCAGAACTCAGTCTGCTTAAGATAGCCTCTGCCCCTCCCCCCTCAAAAAATTAATAAAAAAAAAAAAAAGCCTCTAAGGCAGTGCTGTGATCTGAACAGTGGGGTCACTGCCGTCTCTTTCTTCTCCCCAGCCCTATGGGGTGTTGTGGACATTTATGGAACTGCTGGTCCTTCTGCGTTAGAGAAGGTCATGGCGAAGTTTGGAAGATCCAGGCTTGTGTCCGCCTTCTGTCCTGCCCACCCAGTTTGGCAGTAACGCCTCTGTTCGAACTCTGAAGTCGGACAACTTTAGGAAGAGGAAGATAGTTTCTCAACAGTGTTTTTCCCGATGACACCATATGTTCCTTTCCATGTACGGTGTCTCCAGGAAATTGAAGGTGTTAGGGTCTCTGTGGACATTCATGAGTCTGTTGGATAAAAAGATGATCTCTCGCCTGAGGAATTTGTCACTTCATTGTTTCCTGCCTCTGTTAGGAAGGGCAGGGATTAGGCCTTTGTGAGTTCTTCCTTGTAAGTTCTTAAGAACGTCACAATTCCACTAAACTGACACATCAACCACCAACTTCCTAAGTCCATACTCCATAATGGCTTGATTGATGTATACTGATGAACGTTTTGAAGTAAAATGTGACTTTTTCCAGGGAAGGGGTAACTTTGCTCTGCTTTCTTGTCCCCATAGCACCTGTCCAAGGACCCCCCCCCCCATTAATTCGTTTTATCCTTCATGGAGCCAAAAACGAGTACGTTTCATGAATGGTATTATCTTTTTAAGTATTACAGGGAGACAGTAACCCCATTTTGAGCTTCTTTTCTTTGACTGAAGGTTTTGTGACTCTCATGTCGCAGTCCCCTTCCTGTCAGCTGCCCTTCACCGGAGAGCTGTTTGAACCTTGACTCAGGCTCACATGCATTGCTTCCTTCCTGCTGGAGAAGGAGCTCAGAAAGGTAAAAAGAGCCAGCCAGAATACAGTTTTCAGCCCAGAATGTACTTTACTATAATCTTTGCAAAGCAGCTAATTATTCAGAAAATTAATCATGAGACTCTGTACCTTTTTCTTGAAGGGCTGCTTTGTTTGTTGGAGAAATTCTTTTGAGTTACAGCTTGTGCCGTGAGCTGGTTCTGGAATGCTCACACGATCAGATTGTTTGTAATCTTGTGTTTAGCTTTTATGTTATTTATAGCGTTTGTGATTTTTACATTAAATTCTTCTTCAGCATTTCCATTGTAATCTGGTATTTCTAAATTTACTTTTGAAATATTAGTGTGACCCAAATTATTCTGCAGTCGAAGTTTAGGGTTTGGTGTGACCGCTCTGGATGTGTTTTTGGTAATGTCATTTTTAACATAATACCTTTTTGGATGGGTATCTTATGATAATACCTAACTGTACGAGGGAGGGAAAATAATTTTCTCTCTCTTCTTTTGAGTTCTTAGCTGAGACCCCAGTAATGAAAGACAGATTAACAAGAGAAAAACCAACAAGTTCATTAACATGTCTACATGGACAATAAACATAGAGACATGGACAGTAGACATGGAGAAGGAGTAGCTCTTGAGGTGCCTAAGCTGCCACCATAAATGCTATCTTCAGCGCAAAACAAAAGAAAGGGTAGGGGATGCCTGGGTAGCTGGGTCAGGTAAGCATCCAATTCTTGATTTCAGCTCGGGCCATGGTCTGAGGATTGTGGGGTCAGACCCCCATGTCCCCATGTTGGGCTCCACCCTCCGTGGGGAGTCTGCTTACATGCGTGTTCTCTCTCTCTCAAATAAATAGATAAATCTTAAAAAAAAAAAAAAAAAGAAGGGCTGCATGCTCATATGCCCCTATGTGTGCGTGTGTGTGCGCGCGTGTCTGCTGGGCTGTTATGGGAAGTTACCAGGAAAAGCACAGGTATAAGAAGGAGTCAGTTTGTTGTGTAGACTTAAGTCCCTGCCCTCCCCACTAAGAGTGTCTTGGGATTTTAGAGTCCTCCTACTCTGTGGGTATTTTCCTTATAAACATAAACGTCCCTTAAAAGTAGGTAACATCTCTGTTTTTGAGCTTCTGCATCTGCCGTTTCTCAAAGTCATCCTAATGCCAAAGGGACGTATTTTGGGTGGCCTAATCTGCTGGTTTTGAACACTCATGAGCTGGCTCCAAGCAGGGAGAAATGATTCCTTGTTTTGTACTGTTGTCATGGTGAGATGTCTCGGACGCGTGGTATGGAGCAGCAGAGAGAAGGTATTTATAGTGGGGCTTTTTGCTGCTTTGTAGTCTACTTGTAGCGTAACAGAGCAGAATAAAATGAACTCCGAATTTCCTTTTCCCTTGCTCCCCAAGTACCACTTTGGTCCGTGAAGTAGAACCAGTTTGTGGTGTCTGTTTCCTAAAGTGCCCCTCTGGTGGGGTCCTCCGATGGAGTGAGCAAACTGGTCTCACCAGCCGCCACTCTTTTTTCCAAATCCCCAGGTTTGGAGCGGCCTGGACCTGCCCTAACCGCCACCTCAGGCCTCCTGACAGTGTCCCGATTGCCCCCAGTTGTCTGCTCTGACTGGCATGAAAACCTTTCTTTGAGCCTCATCTGAGACCGCTTTGAAGTACTTGACACATTTTGGTGAATAAGAAACTCCAAGAATATGTTCACACAGAGCTGTAGAGGCACGTACATATGTGAGTCTTCCCTTTGGTCCATCCAACCAGACTGTCCAGAGCCTGCTGGTGCTGGGCGGAGCTGGCCAGCCTGTTAGCACCCTGACCTCGGCTTCGAGCAGCCTGGGAAGTACAGACACGAACTTGTGCAGACGATGGACGGCTTTTACACAGTGCGTTTCCTCACTGTCCTCCCCTCTGCTCGTTGTCCCCAGGAGGCTGACCCCCAGCTCCTGAGTCTGTCTTCCATGAATCACCTAGCTGGCACGTCGTCCGGTGTCTCTGCTTGCCAGCGTCTGCCTCTGGGGCGTTTGGGGCTCCCGCTGCGGGTTTATGCCAAGACTCCTCTTGCCTGGGCCGGCCTCCCCCGTGTCCTCCCCAAGCTGCTCCCTTACTCTGTCCCGGTACTCAGCGATTATACGGATACTCTGATCAGATGGTTTATTGTGGTGAAATATACATAGCATTAAATTGACCACTGTTGCCGTTTTTAAGTGTACAGTTCGATGGTGTTACACTCCCAGCGTTGCGCACCCTCACTCTCGCATGCTCAGAACATTTTCGTCATCCCAGGCAGAACCTCATTAAACAATAACTTCCCTTCACTCCCTCTCCTCCGCCCTGTATTCTCTTCTAGCTTCTCCTCCGCTTTCTGTCCCTGAATTTTTAAAAACGATTTATTTATCTGAGAGAGAGACAGCAAGCAGGGGAAAGGGCAGCGGAGGGAGAGAGTCTCAAGCAGACGCCACACTGAGCGCAGAGCCTGACGCTGGGCTGGGTCTCCTGACCCTGAGATCATGACCTGAGCCGACATCAGGAGTCGGAGGCATAACTGACTGAACCACCCAGGCACCCCCGTCGCTATGAATTTGATGACTGTACCTGATACACTTGGAATCACAAAATTCGTGTTGAGCTTTATTTCACCTAACATGGTGTCTTCAGGGTTCCTCCATGTCAGAGCACGTGTGAGAATTTTTTTCTCTCTCTCTTTTTTAAAAAGATTTTATTCATTTGACAGATACAGCGAGAATGGGAACACAAGCAGGGGGAGAGAGAAAGGGAGAAGCAGGCTCCCCGCTGAGCAGAGAGCCCGATGCGGGGCTCGATCCCAGGACCCTAGGATCATGACCTGAGCTGAAGGCAGAGGCTTTAACCCACTGAGCCACCCGGGTGCCCCCGAGAATTTTCTCTTTAAGGCAGAATCATAGTCTTTCACATGGATAGACCACATTTTGTCTACCCACTCATCCATCGATGGACATTTGGGTCACCTCCACATTCTGGCTGTTGTCAGTAATGCACATGGATTCCGTACAACTATCTGTCTGAGTCCTTGCTCGCCGTTCTTTGTGTTTACCTAGAAGTGGGAATGCTGGATTCGGATTACATTCCAAGGTGCTCCTTTCAGATCTGACTGTAAGGTGTACTCCACCGAGTATATCCTGGTTGACGTAACCATTCTCCCAGTTATTGCACACTTAAATTATAAGTCATTTATGCATCAAAGACACTTTATCTTCTTACTGGTCCTCTGCTTTCCCAGCGAGTGTGTGACTGGTTAGTGATCCCTTCTAGAAAGGGGGCAGCTACTGAAACTTTGTTTTGAGTACCAAAAAACCCCCATCTAAATGTGCTAAGAAGTGCCCCAGGAAATAGGTAAACATTGGAACTCATGCAACAAGAACCGAATTTCTTGTCAACCTTTTATTTTATCAAAAGATAAAGAATATAGGGGTGCCTGGGTGGCTCAGTGTGTTGAGCCTCTGCCTTTGGCTCAGGTCATGGTCTTAGGGTCCTAGGATCGAGCCCCGCGTTGGGCTCTCTGCTCATCAGGGAGCCTGCTTCCCCTTCTCTCTCTCTCTGCCTCTCTGCCTACTTGTGATCTCTCTCTCTCTCAAATAAATAAATAAAATATTTATTAAAAAATAGATAGTGTATTTCTTTTTGGAATTAATAGGAACTTGGATGTAATGACCACTTCAGTTACACGTTTGAGTCTGACATCTTCATTTGAAGACCAACAGTTCACGCAAGGATGCCTCATCTGGTCCTGTGGGCAGAGCAGATTGTCATAAGAGTTGGGGTAGGGGCAAGGTAGAAATAACTTGCATCTTTAATAAATGTCACTATCTGTACTACTAAATAGATTTTCCTTCCCATTTGCCTCTCTCCTCTTTCTTAGCCAGGTATCCTCCTCATTAGTAAGTAATTTCCAGAGCAAAATGACATCTGAGTGTCTTTTGCTCATGTGTTGAACCCTTCGAAGAGATGACACCGTTTGCCTTTGTCATTATTCTGATGGCTGCCCTGTTCTCAGTGACTGCAGTTAATCCAGCATATTCCTTAATGAAGCACTGAGGTGACAACCTCTGTTTAAATTCACTGTTACAGATCGTCGAGCCTCTGCCCCTACCCATAGGAATGTGGTGTTTATGCTGTCTCCTAAGGGAGACAGGGAATATTCCACAGGGAATATTCTGCTTTCTCTTGTGAAACTCCAAAGAGACCGCGTCTTCAAAGCGGTGGAGAAGCAGGTTATTTACTTCACGCAGTCTAGGAGATGCGAGATGACTTGTGTTCTGCACAAGACACAGTGTCTTCTCATCCGGGCACGCGGCTTTAGGCAGTGTCTTTATTCTGGCCTCCTGGGGATCTAGACTGCCCGCTAGCTTCCTCCAAGTAGGAGTCCGTCCAGGGGCATCTTAAAGTCGGCATGTGGAAAGACAAATTCCTGATTTCCCCACCAACTTGCTGTTTTTGCAGTCTCCCCATTTTTGCAAAAGACAGCCCCAGTCTTCCTTTTGCTCAGGTGAAAAATGTCGGTTTTCTCTTTGATGGCTCTCTCATCCTCACACCTCACATCAGTTCCTTCATACATCCCGCAGCTCTGACCGCAGACTCTGTCCTGAGTGAAATGGCCCGTTCACCTCTCCATCCCCAGGCGTGCACTTTGCCTCGGGGTGTAGGCCCTCCCACCCTGCATATCCTTTTCTCCGGTATCTGATGGATGGATTTGAAGCATTTGTGGGTTGTTGTTGTTGTTGTTTTTTTTCCTTTTGGAAAGTATGTTTGGAGGGACGGGTAGACTTAATTTGATTCTAATATGGAGACCATGTGTGAAGATAATACATTTTTGTTAAGGGTATATCTGTGTGTCTCCTATCTTCTTAGATATGGTACATCAGACGGCATGGGGGGAATCCCGTAGCCAGGTCTTGTAGGAACTTGCTGCTGTCATTTCTGACCCAGCCGCCTGTTCACTTCATACCCACCTATAACCAGCAATAAGAGAAAAAAAATGTGCATGGAAAATAATAATAGTAATGCTGTGTATACTTCTATCCACGTTCGGGAAACTTTGCTTCTTAACAGCCTTCTGATAAGTTCCTTTTTTATCTTGTCTTGCCCTTTCAGAACGTCCTTCTTCTCAAATCAGCATGATAACTCTTTGCTCTGGTTCTCTTGTGTTTGTAAGAGAGACAAATTTTTTCTTTGGGCAAAGAAAGATATTTGGTCCAATGTAAACACAAGCTTTATATAAGAGGGGCTGCCCTCGTTAGAAGTTTTGTTTATTGCTTATAGACTTTTCATTTTACCTGCCAAGTCCTATTACTTGGGTGACTAAAAACTCTGTAGAGTTTATTTGTAAAAGAACTTTTATTGATTAATCCAGGGAGAAACCTAAACTTTTAAATCAGACAAAAGGAGAACAAAGCACACGGATACATTGAACTTTAAATTAACAGCATCGAGAGTATCCTATGAGCCGGTAGCATACCTGATTTCACATCTAAGACTAAAAGTTGTATAGAAAACCCAAAAAATGTCTGTCATAAGCATCTGTAACAAGTATTGTCATTAGTGGCAGGAGAACATTCCAAATCAAGGATGGGCCTTGCTGGAACCTGTGTGTGGGACTTTCCTAAGCATGTTAATAGAAGGCATCTCAAATATGTAATAGAAATATAGTCTCTGCTCATGATAGTCATTTATTTGTTTATTAATCAATGATCTGGAGTTTTTTGTTTTTGTTTTTGTTTTTGGTTTTTTTTTTCAAAAATTTTGACTAAAAATAGTTTTAAAATTGTAGAATCATATGTAGTTTTTTTTTTTTTAAATATTTTTATCTATTTGAGAGAGAGAACACAAGCACAAGAGAGAACACAAGTGGGGGAGGGGGAGAAAGAAAGGGGACGAGGGAGAAGCATGGAGCCCCACATGGCGCTCGATTCCAGGCTCCTGGAATCACGGTCTGGGCCAAAGGCAGACGCTTAACCAACTGAGCCACGCAGGTGCCCCCCTAGAGTCATGTTTTAAAGTAAAAGATTTTTGAGTACTTCTACGTATTCGTTATTGAGTCCCAGTGCAGAAGATACTGTGGGATTGAGACATGGCTGAACCCAAAAGAGCTTACCCTGTGCATACTGCCTGTTACCCTGCAGGGGCTCCTGCTGCTTGTTTACACCAGGATGTTTGGTCTTAAGGCTGAGGCGCCTACACTGGATGGCTTTAGGCACAGAGTTTTGGGAGTTGTGCCTGCCTTGACATCTGAACTCAGAATTGAAGACTGCCAGTGTAGTCCCAGCTGAGATGTTGGTCAAACGGTGATTGTAGAATTGGAGGGAGTTGGGACAGGGTTAAAGGCCTTTTATAAGACTCTCCTAGTGCAGCTTGTGAAGGGTTTGGCGTGCTGCCTTTTCTCTGTTCCTTGTCCTTTGTCTGAGTAGTTCATTGAAACTTGGGCTCCTTCCCTCAGCAGTTGGGAGGAAGGGTCACTCCTAAGTACTGTACATTGTCTCTTCACAAACTTGAAAAACTCTAGACTACCAACTGCCAAAAAGCCACCAGGGACTTGGGTCTGGCAGCCTCCAGGACTCCGGAACAGGGAAGATGTCACGAATTTCCTGTTTTAATTGCAAGACGTATTGAATTCCAGGGGCATTCTTGACTGTGGTTGAGGAATCTGTCCTCATTGAAGTCTCCTGACTCATCGGTCTGTTTTCTAAATTTGGTTTTTTAAGCACTTGAGGAGAATCACTGGTTATTGTCTTTTAACCAGGATATAAAACATACGTGTCACATGTGTGTAAAGATGAGTAATAATAAACACAGACCCCTGCATACCCTCCATGCGGCTGAAGACACACATTACCTGTATTTAAGAAGAGCAGACAGAAAAAGGAGCATTGCCTTAAAAATTGTCTCACTTTCCTAATTTCTGTGGTCATTCCTTGGCTTTTTTTTTTTTTTTCAACAGTTTTATATTTAGGTATGTACCCCCAAACAGTAAATTGTTTAGTTTTGGCTGTAGTGGGGGAACTTCATATAAATGGAGTCATACTGAATGTGTGATTCAGGGCGTCTTTCTTTCCATGCTGTCTTTCTGAGACTCAGCAACATTGCAGTGTGCAACGGAGCTTGCGGTTGGCGTGCTTGCTTACTGTGACGTATTGCATTGTGAGGATCTCCACACTCTCTTTCTCTGTCCTCCAGGGCTGTTTTCTTCACCGGCATTTGGAAAACAGGTGAACCCAAAATTCAGCAAATCCCTGTGCCGTTTAAAGCTTCAAGGATTGACTCCTTTCTGGGCAAATCCCAAGTCGGGGGTTGGGAATTTCCAAGTGATTTCCTTTCCTTAGTGAGAATACTGGGAGTCCTCATTTCTGGAGAATGGGCTGGTTTTGACTTCTCTGGGGGTTGTTAACTCTTGACCCATTTCTCCTATGGCTGGAATCGAAGAGCTGTTTCTGTGGGATCTTGTGGGTGAGCCCTTCCTTGTGCTCACCATGCTCCTTCTGGTGTTTGGTTTTGTTTGTTTGTTCCTTGTTGTTTTGAGCTCTGAGTAGATTGGCGCTAGTTAGGAACCCAGATGCTTTAACTGGAACCAGGCTAGTCTTTAGAACACAGGAAGACACTAAGAATTTTCCTCCTTCCTGCACTTGGCTGTCCAAGGGCATTCTTCTCCCTTCCTCTCCCTCCCCACCTTGTTTCTCCTCAGTTGCTGGCAGATGTCCTGTTCCATTGTGCCTCCCACCGAGGGAGTCGCAGAAGGGGCACTCCCATTGTTTAGTTTGTAAATACCCCTGTGGAAATGACCAAAGCTCTAATAAAAAGCTCAGCTGGTTGGATTTATTTTCAGATTTAGAAAAATCTTCTGGAAGGGTTGTTCTAAGGGCTTACTGGTGTCATTGTCGTGTTCTCGTGACACTTTGAAAGTAGGTCTCCGAGTGTGTTTTTCCTCCTCCATGAAGTGAAGAGCGTGACTGTGTTTTTCTGTATTCACTGGTTATTGTTACTTGAGATTGGTTCAGCTTTCCTTGAAGTGGGTTCCCTTGAGCTAATGTTAATTGATGTAGTTTTGGAATGTAGGTGAGATTTGGTGGGGTGAGGACCAAGAAGGAATTCTTCGGTGCAAAAAAGGTGGTTTTATTAATGCTCCAGGATGGGACCTGTGGGCTGAAAGAGCTGTTGCCCTGGGTTGGGGGGTGGGGGGGATGCTGGTTATAAGCTTGGAAGCTGGGGGAGGTAAGGAAAAGGGAGGTTCTCAAAAAGGATTTTCATATGTTAAAGAGACCTTGCCATTGTCAAGTTAAGGTAGTTTTTCCCTCTAGAAAGGCATTAACATTAAGATGTTGAGAGCTTCATGGAGGAATGTCATACCTGTGCCACCCAGGACTGGGTTGCAGGGTGTCAGCTGGTGCTTTGTCCCCAGCTGCATTCTGCTCCCTCACCATTAATGGTTGCCACGGAGAGAAGAATGGTTCTGCAGTAAAATAAATCAGTTTCTTTGCTACAGGACTGCCTAAAGCCTTTGACACGTTGTCCTGCTTCGTGAATATTTATTTATTTTTCTTTTTTCCTTTTTTTTTGGTGAATATTTAAATGGGGAGCCAGTAGAAGTAGTTCAGAAACACTTTTTTTTTTTTTTAAGATTTTATTTATTTATTTGACAGAGAGAGACACAGCGAGAGCGGGAACACAAGCAAGGGGAGTGGGAGAGGAAGAAGCAGGCTTCCCACTGAGCAGGGAGCCCGATGTGGGGCCCAATCCCAAGATGTTGGGATCATGACCTGAGCTGAAGGCAGACGTCTAACGACTGAGTCACCCAGGCGCCTCCAAACATGTTTGATTATAGAATTCTGCCCTTCCCCAGTGGATCTTGCCATAATAATCCTTCTCTGAATACTCTTTGGGAAAGCCATCTTTATTATATTCTCCACTGTTTACACTGGTTATATCTACCACTGTTTACACGGTTCTGTCTGCATAGATAATCTCAGGATTGCTGTGGAATTTTCTGGTAGCTTACGATGAGTCCATTAACATTGAGGATGGGAACTTTTAAGGGCAGACTTACTTTCGTTTCACTTCAGAATATCTAGGCCAAGTAGTTTTGTGTGTGTGTGTGTGAATGAGAGTCTGACAGTGCAGTGGTTTTGTAAATTGACAGGGAGAATAAGGTCTCAGGTTTTAAAGGATATTCTTTGCCCTTGGTAGTATATTCCACAAAAGTAGGAGAGTAACAAAGAGGCCCCGGACCAAGATAATCTTTTTGTGAATGCCTCCAAGCAGAGAAAGATTTTGTGTATAAAAATAGTAATGAAAATGATTTTTCTGGGGCACCTGGGTGGCTCAGCGGGTTAAAGCCTCTGCCTTTGGCTCAGGTCATGATCTCAGGGTCCTGGAATCGAGCCCTGCGTCAGGTCCCTGCTCAGCGGGGAGCCTGCTTCTCCTCTCCGCTGCTCTTCCCCCATCTCAGGAGCTCTGCCTCTCTCTCAAATAAATAAATAAAATCTAAAAAACAGAAAGAGTGTTCTTTCCAGTGATTGTAGAACAAACAAATATCCCCCCTTTCTTCTCTATCCGTCCCCTCCTCTTTGGGTAAGTGGGAAGAAGTAAAGAGGAAGGTGTGAAGGACACTGATTTATCGTTGTTGTTGTCTGTTTTTATTTAAGAAGATGTGTTTTCCGACAGGTGTAAGGCCTGCTGATGTGAGCATGTTAGGATGCCGGTTGTGCCTTGCAGGGAGTATGTTTTCTTCTGTTGGTCCCTGGTCTGTGATTTCTGGGCCTCAAACATGTAACAGTGACAGAGACTGAATGAAGCTACGTGTAATTACACCTTTTCTACCAAAATACCGAAACAAAACCCCGGGAAACTCAATCCCAGACAATTGAAAATTGGCTAGAATCTCAACCCAGCAATTTTTTTCAGTTTTCTCTACTGGTGGCATTTTCCTATGAGTTTTAATTTTAATGGAAGTCAATTTTTCAGATAGCTGGAGCTTATTCTTTCGAACACCAGAGTGTAACGACTTTGCCCCATTTCCCAGCCTGTCGGAAGCAGAGGCTGGAGGCTGCTGGGTGTGACGGTGAACATCCATTATTTTCCCTGTGGTGAAAGGAGCTTGGGCTGCTCCCAGCTTCCTGGCTCTTGTCGCAGTGTTGGGCTTGTCGGGAGGCCCTGTCCCACTGCCGCCTCCCTTCCCAGCCTCGCATGTTGGCTGTCCTGTCTGCTGTGTGCTGGAAACTGGCTAATGGAGGGGACATTGGAGGTGACACTGGAGTGAGTAGACCAGGTGGGATGACATGTCAGGAGTGGAGATGGAGCTGACCCCTCAGGGCTGTGGAACATCGGTTTCTGGTGCTCATAGGATTTCTTCTGGATACAGGAGGGTCAAGGCCCTTGGAACAGGGAGAGCTTCATATTCTCAGTGTTGTGTAAAATGTTGTGAGCCCTTTGGAAATTTATAATCTGCTGATTGCTTTTCCAAACTGAACACAAACCCACCTTGGCTTGGGCGTTAGTATAACTTTAAAAATTCTCTCAAGGCCCGTCTCCGGACTGGCCATATGCTGATAACTGTTGAAGATGGGCTCGTCGTGTTACCTCGTCATACAACGGGACGAGGTGTGATGCTCTGTGATGTTGTACCAGTCCGTTGCCTCTCCCTTTGTGTGTATTTGAAATTTTCCCCCATAAAGCCCGTGGGAGGACACAGCACTGTGTCTAGCTCTGGTTGGTACTTAAACGCCAGATCGTAGAGTCATTCAGGGAAACATCACCACTGTCCCAAATGTTTATAGTGACCTGGTGATGTGAGCAGGGACCACACGTAGTCATCACTTATCCACTTAATAGATGCACATTAATTGGTTGTGTGCCTGACAGTGGTCTGGGCACTGGGAGCATAACAAGGAACAAGACAAAGCCACTATTTCCATGATTGTGCAGCCGACAGACGCAGGGAAAGAGGATGTATAGATGAGCAGGTTAGACCGTGGGATGGTTTCCAGTGGCTGACGGTGCTTTGGGGGTAGGGAGGGTGGGGTGCACAGTGCTCTGGACAGTGAGAGGGCCAAGTGCCCAGAGGTGGTGCTGGCCGTAGCCTCACTCACGTGGGGGATGAGGAAGGCGCCCTGAGAGGTGGGCCAGCCATGGGGAGGCGAGGCCAGGAGAGGGGGCTTCTTATGCAGTGCCCTGGGACGCGCGTGCTTGCTTCTCTGAGGGATGCCTCTGCCCTGTAGGAAAGCAGCCCTGAGGACAGCGGTCCAGCCAGTTCATTGGACACATGTGCCCCCCGAGGCCCACTGCTGGGCCAGATAGCCCAATAGCCAGGGCTGTCGGGTAACCCAGTAAAGAAGCCAGTAAACACGTGCATATTAAGAGGACTTTCAAGTCAGTGGTTAGCCAAAATAAAACAGTCGCTTTTCTGCAGTAGTAAAATAAAAGTAGCCAGTTATTCCTGTAAAACTAGGCCATGTGCTCAGCGTGGCTGTCAGAAATGGCCCTGAGAGCATCTCCCGTCTCTCTGGTAGAGAGTTCTGAGGTAATTTTTCTGCATGTGCTTGTCACTTCCATAAACCTTTATGCTCTCCTGCATATCAAGCACGATGCAGACCGGGCAGGAGAGCAGAGACCCAGCCTCTGCCTGGGGGCACTCGGAGTGGGCGGGAGATGGTGTCTCTGACCAGACCCGATGCCCAGCATGCGGCAGGCATGGGGGTGGTGTGGCCGGGAGGCACAGGTGCAGCCCTGCTGTAGTGTCCCTTGAAGTGGACAGGTGCCTTGAGGAGGACCGGTCGTGAGTATCCGGCGAGTTTGAGACGGGGAGCTCAGGCACAGCCTCTTTGGGGGGTGACATTTGTGTCACGTGTGAGCAAGAACATTCCTGGCACAGAGAGAGCAGCTTGTGTGACGGCTCTGAGGCAGGAGGGAGTTTCAGGAGTTCTCAGTGGACAGAAAGAGGGAAGGGGAAGCCGCACAAAGTGAACAGAGGCCGTGTCCTGCAGACAACGTTTGGTATTTCTTCCAAGTGCGATAGGAGTCATTGTAGGACATTAAACCAGAAGAATGGTAGGAAGTGTTATGTGATGTGATGTTACTTGAAAGCATGAACTGGAGGGGCAGAGGGAGAGGTAGAGAGATCCAGAACCAGGTCTTGATCCTAGCTCTGCCATTTCGTCAGTCTTGTGGGCAGTCGACTCCTGTGGGAATGGGGCTAATCAGTTCGACCTCACATTGTAGTGAGGACTGAGCAAATCCAGGAAGCTGTGGAGAACCGTGTGCAATGAAATAGTAGTTCCCTTCTCTCCGTAAAATACATGAGTAACGATTCTGGAATCAGTCGCTGGTGGCCTTGGGGACATCCTTACCAAGCCCAGTGGCAGCCCCATGAAGGGATGGGTGTAGTGTCCGCTGTAGAAAATTTTGTGTTTCTATCTGAGATTGATCGGGCCCATTCAGGGAGTGGATTAATAATGGTGGCTTTGTTAATAACTCGTTCTGACTGAGATTATGTTTAGTCTGTGTAACAGATGAACAAATGCCACCCCCCCCCCCCGCTTGATGTCTTTTGAAGGAGAGAACTAAGTTGCTAATGCAGTACTGTTGTTGCTCATTTACTCATAATTCTCAGCATTGTTAGGGGGAGAATCTGCTAAATTCAATGCCTCTTGTTTGTATCTTGGAATCTCAGACTAAAGACATTTTCTTCACCTGTCCATTTACTCGGACTTCCCTATTGTTTTGTACCTGTGCTGCCAAAGTGAGCATTTTCCTGTTGTTTTGAATCTCTCAGCATCTTCCACAAATAATCAGATTTCCTTTGTAGTTCTGAGACCATTTGATTCTCAGAAATTCCACCATAATGATGTTCATGAGGTCCATGCTGTGACTTTGCCTACCGGATAAAAGACTTGTTGGTTTCCAACCATATAAAATAGTACATGCAAAGAAAACACTATTTAGTTGTATGGGGTAATAAAAATGATCCAGACGGGGCAGCTGTCCTCAGGGACTTTGTAGCATGATTGCAGCCTTATTTTAGCAGTCTGAAACCGTGACTCAGTCTCACACTTTGCCTGTAGACACTTGAGCTGTGGGATGGTGACCAGCATTATTTACAGGGAGGTAGACTTGCAATGTGATTAGGTGTTTGTTTTGTCTTGGGTTAAAAACAAATTTTTTTAAATAAAAATATTTCAAGAGCTATTTAAGGTTTGCAGCAAAATTGAGAGGAAGAAGGAGATTTCCCATATACCTCTTGCCTCCCCTCATGCACAGCCTCCCTCCGCCTCCACGTCCTGCCCCAGAGTGGTCCATTTGTTACAGTGGATGAACCTACATTGATACATTGTAACCACCCGAAGTATATAGTTATTATTAGGTCAGGTTCACTCTTGGTGTTGTACACTGTGGGTTTGGACTAATGTACAATGACATAAGTCCATCATCCTATCATTCATGATATTGTCACTGCCCTAGAAATCCTGTGCCTTTATCGACCCCACTCCCCCAACCCCAGCAACCCATGGCAACCACTGATCTTTTTGCTGTCACCATAGCTTTGCCTTTTCCAGAACATCATCGAGTTGAAATCATTCACTATGTAGACTTTTCAGACTGGATTCTTTCCCTTAGTAATATGCATTTACGTTTCTTCCATGTCTTTTTGTGGCTTGATAGCTCATTTCTTTGTAGTGCCGAGTTTGAATATAATCCTGCCTGAAATGCTGTTAGATACACATGGGCTTTAGTTTACTGTCCATGGTGAAGGGTGCAAAAAAGCCCTCATGCTTCCTAATAGAATCACATTGCCATGAATGCTTGCCGCTGGTATGGCTTTTGTCACAGACACATTATTGCCAGGGGCTCATAAGCAGCTCCCATGTCTATATTGTAGATAGGGATGAGGGATGTCATCCTGCCTCCTAAAACGTCTTCCGTATATCAGAGAAGGGAATTACCGGAATTGTAGTATTCCCGCCTTCGTGCTTGGACCCAGTGTGACTCTGAAATTAAGTGGTCCCGCACAGATGTCTGACAGTATATGTGGGCTGCTGAGTCGGGGTGTCTTGGTCCCACAGCCCTCGAGGTGGCGGGTCCTTTAGGCTCTCGAAGTCCATCAGCATCTGTTGTCAGGGCAGCAGCTCATTCAGCGGTGGGGGAAAGAGAAGATTACAGGTACAACACACGGCTGACAGTGGGAGATTCGTGAATCCTCTCTGTAACCCCGCTGTTTTGAAGGGCTTCATGTACATTGATTCATTTAGTCCCCACATCTAAGTTCCCATCAGTAGAAAGTGGTGGGGACAAAGGATGGGACCGGGGCTTCTGGATCCCTGCTGTTCACGGCCGCTCTGGGCTGGACTCATATAACGTGCCGCTGTCTGCCCCATTTCTATATATAGAAATTATATATATATATGTGTATATGCTTATATATATGATTATATAGAAATTAACCAGTTCATTATATAGGATCAGTCAGCTACTATCCCTGCTTTGGTGAAGGTGTTGCATAGAGCGTGATGTAGGATCCCCTAATGTAGAAGCATCTTAATTGGGGTCGTCTGTTAGTAGCAGATAGACTGAAAATTAGCCTGAGAAGGGCCTCACAGAGAGGCTTAGTTCTTGATTTTAAGTCACGAATCAGCACTTTGTGCTGCAGTTTTGTCTGAAGGCCTCTCTGCACGTTGCTTTCAAAGACACAGCAAGGAAATTGCCAAGAGCCATGTTTTCTCTGTTTGGTTTTGTTTTGGTTAAGCCAGTGTGAGTCCTTGCCAGGTTTTGCCCGGCTGGGAATTGCTGCTATGGCAATGCGGAGGGGGGAGCGGGGCAGGAGCTCCGTGAAGAGTGCACCACAGGGGTGACCCTGCCCAGGGGTTTCCCCGGGGGACTTGGTCCACAGCTGTAGTCGGCTGCATTTTGTTAGGGGAAACAATTCGGGTGTGACTTTAGGAGAAACAACTCGGGTGTGACTTTCCTTGACAATATTAGGAAAAACGACAGGGAATCTGTTATTGATGATAGCAATAACCTGTAAGCATGTGTCACTTGTACAACTTTCTGCTGCTTTGTGCACCCATCATCATCTTGGAGATATGTATATAGACCATAGGAGTATCATTGTGTTGGATTAAAAACATTGTGTTGGATTAAAACTACTGTGGATGCACTTGTGTACTCACCTCAAACTTTGCATTTTATTGGAATCTTTTTTTATATTAACCAGATGATTATATAGAAATTATATATATATATGTGTATATGCTTATATATATGATTATATAGAAATTAACCAGTTCATTATATAGAAATGAAACTTTCCTCTGAAACTTCTACTTGGCTTGTGGGCAGCAATTAAAACAAAACAAAAACACTTCCAAAAGACAGTTTCTTTTTCCTTTTTATTTTATTTTAATTTTAAGATTTTTATTCATTTGTTTTATTTGACAGAGAGAGAGGTCACAAGTAGGCAGAGAGAGAGAGAGGGGAGGAAGCAGGCTCCCTGCTGAGCAGAGAGCCTGATACGGGGCTCGATCCCAGAACCCTGAGATCATGACCTGAGCCAAAGGCAGAGGTTTTAACCCACTGAGCCACCCAGGCACCCTCTTTTTCCTTTTTAATTCCAGTCCCTCAGAGTGTTGGAGGTGGGACGAGATCATAGCATTTTACCTCTAAAGGGGGCGGAGGATGGCCAGGACCTTGGAGGAGATTTGAAACTCCTCCAGGACTGGTGAGAGTTCACAGACCACCACCTACCCTCCGACTGCTCTGTGGGGAGCACAGAGCTGGGAGAGAGTTCCAGACTGACCCAGGTAGTAACCACGAGAAAGGGAACAACAGTGTTTTGTTCTCTATTGTCAGTACTTCTGGCCACCAAATGTGGCGGGTTTCCCCACGCCAGCCAGTTGTCCTGTTCTCTGTATGCACCAGCGTGTCGTCCTGCAGTCCCGTTCAGTTCTGACACCTGCCTACCTGGAGTCATTGTCAGATCCCACCGGTTAGGGGCTCATCCCCACAAGCTTGTCCTCCTCCTCTGTCCCCACCTCAGATGCCAGTGTGAGTCCTGGGTTGTCACCTGCCATTCTGACTGACTGAGCTTCCCACAACCCCGTCCTCGGGTGTGATAATTCACTACAAAGGTCAAAGAACTCAGGAACAGTCTGTTTATGAGGTTGTCAATGTATCATGCTTATCATTATTATCCTGATGTAGCTCAAATGGCCGGATGGAGGAGATGCATGGGGCAGGGTGCATGGGAAGGGGCACACGGTGTCCATGTCCTGCTCTGGAGAAGCCACCCTCCCGGCACCTCCAGCTGCAAGCTGGACACGCTCTGAACCCCACCTGTTAGGATGTGTGAAAGTTCATGTTGATTGATGAGGGCAGGATTGATTAAGCACGGGCCATTGGTGATTGGTTCAACCTCTAGCCCTCTCCCTTCCTTTGAGGTGGGGGTTTTTAGATTTTAGACTCAACTTGAATGCCTTTAGTTTTGTTTATTAAAAAAAAAATTTAGCCAACAAAATTTTTATTAGAAGCATATTTACAATTCCATGTGTTATAACAGAGAGAAATTATCAGGTATCAGGAGAGGTTGGTAACCCATTGGCTGGTTGACTGGGTCCTTTAACCAGACTGCATGGACTATAAATGATTTGCCAGCCATTTGATGCACACCAACGGGCTTTAGTCAGTTCCAGGTAGAGGGTCCCCACTGCATGTCTTCTTGCCAACTGAGTGGAAACGGTCTGGCCTGTATCATTACAAGTCACGTCTTGCTAGGTAGCAGACAGTTTATACACAGTTGTGCAGAAAGAAAGCAAGGATTTAAAAACTTAGCATTTTATTGTATTATATTTGCATACTCTTAGAACCCTAAGACATTTTTTGGAATCATCAGAATTTTAAAATAATACCACTAATTTTATAAGACCTGAATTGATTAAGGAAACCTCCCGTGCTCATTGTAAGGTTTTGGTATTACTGTATCTCAGAAGTTTATCGCTTCTGCTATAAAGTTGACACGTCTTTATTGCAGAAGATGTTTTTGACAGTGACTAACAGAATAGCAGCTTTTGTTCTGTTTTAAATCCCCTTGTCTCGCTCGTGGTTCTTTCAGTGGACTTCAGGAGGGAACTGTGAACATGCGTCCTGGCCTGTAGGGCGCCTCTCACGTCGGTAGGAGAGGGAAGCGGCTCTGTTTGCCGCCTGGGTTCTGGTTCTCCTGCTGACCTCTGCCCTTTTGCTGCCAGTTTTCCTGTCCTTCATCAGTACTTCACGGCCGTCAGCTGGAGGCATTTACTTAACAGACTGCAAAAATAAATGGCAAGTTTGTACATACAAGGTCATTTTTAAAATAAGGACTCTTAAAAATTTGCCTCATTATCCCTGTGGCCACTTTGCCAGCTGTCACGGGAGTTTTCTTCACCTGGAGGTTAAGGCCGCAGTACTGGTGTGATCAGCTTGATGAGGTGGGCTCCCCTGTTGGCCCTTACCCACCTGCTCTTGAGTCTTTCCTGGAAAATTTAATATGGTTTTGTTCTTAGGAAAGTTGAATTGAATAAACAACTTTATGCTTATTTATCTAATGATCTCCAAGGGGTTTTCTTTCTGTTCTTTCCCTTCGTTATACATGTTTAAAAAAAAAAAAAAAAGAAAAGAAACTTTTTTTTTTCCTTAAAGGATAAAATCCTGTCTTAGAAGTGATGTCATGGGCACAGATCACTGTGGCATCGTGTAGTAGGCACCCGCAGGGTCCCCCAGCACTGCAGCAAGCAGAACGGCAGGGCCCCTGGCAGAGTCTGGGGTGCCCCCCCCCCACCTGGAGCTGGTTGCCCTGGTCAGCACTGCCGCCAGCCCTTCCCGTCATTCTCCTCTCCCCAGCGAAGACATCTGGGACTCAGTACGCACCGTATTCAGTGTAATGCCTAAGGATTCTTTTTTCTCGAAAACTCATTTCTGAACACTGAAAACATTTGAACATGTTGAACTTTCTAAAGAGAGTGTAATGACATCCATGTATCTGTCGGTTGTGCTCTAACCATTACAACGTTCTGCTCTCCCTATTTGTAGAGCGTTACTTTTAACGACATGAATTTTCTCTTTAACAAAAAAAAAAAAAAAGTGCTCTCATTCTTCAGCTCTCAGTAACTTTTTCCTAGATGAAACAGAGTTTGAGCTATGTTGGCGTTTTGCGTGCGTCATCCTGGACAGATATTTGTTATAACAACAGGACTAGCATCTAACATTTATTGAGTGATGACTGGGCGCTAATGGTGGGTGATGTTGGCCTTGGGGCCACATGTCATCCTTCACTAGCCCTGAAGGATTGCTTTTCTATCTCCATTTTATTGACACAGAAACTGAGGCTCAGAGGCATTGAATAAATATGCCCAACATCAACACAGATGGTGGCAGAGCCAGAGTTGTCTGGCTCCCAGTCCTGACCCTTCATCACTGCCCTGTTTTACTTATAGAAATTCCAGGGGTTTTGGGCTGGCTCTGTTGGTGGAGTTTCTGACTCTTGATCTCAGGGTTGTAAGTTCGAGCCCTGTGTTGGTTGTAGAGATGACTTAAAAATAAATTCTTAAGAAAAAAAAGAAAGAAATTCCACATGGTCATGCCCTAAGGACATAATGCAAATACACCAAAAAAGAAGAAAATCAAACCGCAAGTCTTTCCATTCCGGTGCAAAACTAATTGCTTTTCTTTTTGAGTTTTATGGCAAATGAAAGCAGGTGAAGTGGACTGGTATTTTTTTTAAAAGAAGCAGTTTTCTGTGAAGGAGTATTCAGATTATTGGGATTTTATTACATGTGATTTGAAGTTAAAATTTTAAACTCACAGCGTATTAATTGAAGATAATTAAAGCCATTTTAGCCTCCATCCTCCTCAGGTCAGTCTTACGGTCTGCGAGGGGAGTACTGTGTGCAGTCACCCCACAGCACCCAGTAGTCATGGTGGGGAGGCCAGGCGTGTGGTGTATGCCAGTCAGTGGGGCTCACAGAGTCCTCCTTCCAAACGTCAGCCGGCTCCCAGCAAGTGGGAGAGCAGCGGAGCCCAAAATCAGAACTTTTAGAAGTCTGTTCCACTGAGGGACGTCACTCCAGAGGCTAAGCGGGGAGTGGAGCCCTCGCGGGGACAGTGTGGTCTCTGGACCCACGGGGTAACAGAAAGTCCGGGGGTGTCTGAGTGCGGCAGAGGCCTCAGGTATCGGAGCGGGGAAGCTGATGGCAGAGACAGAGCCGAGGAGTGAGCCCTCAGCTCAGGGTTACCTTAAACTGTGATGGAAGACACAGTCAGGGCATTACTCATCAGGCAGGGTTTGGGTTTGGAGACTCTAAGCGGGGCCGTGCGCCAGAGATAGAAACACTCAGTCACAGGCCAGGTGAGCTCGGAGTGCAAATGGAGACCAGGGAGATAGGAGGGATTGACTGCCTTTCTCTGAGGGCGCAATGAAGAGGGAGGTCCCCCGAGCTCTCAGCTCCTCCAGGGCCAGAGACTGGGAGGCTGCCGTCTTCATTCCCGTCTTCCAAAGCTGTATGGAAAGTGTTCAGGGAAGCAGATTACTTAGCCTCTGGCCCCTGGCAAGGGTAGTGCAGTTCCACCTCTGGCAAAGACATTTGAGAATCACTGTTAACAGGCCCGTCCCCCAGAAAATCAGCAAGAACATCCAGTTAAGACCAAGTTTACTGATCAATAAGAACTGCAGAACTCCAGAGCTAGAGGAATACAGCACATAGAATTCATGTCTTTTCCCCCATGATTCATACAGGAATTCAGTAAAGTGGCAGGATATAAAATCAGTGCATAGAAATCAATGACATTTCTGTACACCAACAATAAGAAAGAGAAATTACAGAGTTAATCCATTTACAATTGCACCTAAAACCATAAGATACCTAGGAATAAATCTAACCAAAGAAACAGAATCTATATTCAGGAAACTATAGAACAATTAAGAAAGAAATTGAAAAATACACAAAGAAATGGAAAAATGTTCCATGCTCATGGATTGGAAGAAAAATATTGTGAAAATGTCTATGCTACCTAATCTACACATTTAATGCAATCCCTATCAAAATACCATCAACTTTTTTAAAGAAATGGAACAAATAATCCTAAAATTTATATGGAACCAGAAAAGACCCCAAATAGCCAGAGGAATGTTGAAAAAGAAAAGCAAAGCTGGTAGCCTCACAATTCCAGACTTCAAGCTCTATTACAAAACTGTCATCATCAAGACAGTATGGTACTGGCACAAAAACAGACACATAGATCAATGGAACAGAATAGAGAGCCGAGAAATAGACCCTCAACTCTGCTCAACTAATCTTCGACAAAGCAGGAAAGAATGTCCAATGGAAAAAAGACAGTCTCTTCAACAAATGGTGTTGGCAAAATTGGACAGCCACATGCAGAAGAATGAAATTGGACCATTTCCTTACACCACACACAAAAATAGACTCGAATGGATAAATGACCTAAGTGTGAGACAGGAATCCATCAAAATCCTTGAGGAGAACACAGGCAGAAACCTCTTCAACCTCAGCCCTAGCAACTTCTTCCTGTACACATCGCCAAAGGCAAGGGAAACAAGGGCAAAAGTGAATGATTGGGACATTATCAAGGTCAAAAGCTTTTGGACAGCAAAGGAAACCGTCAACAAAACCAAAAGACAACTGACAGAATGGGAGCAGATATTTACAAATGACATATCAGATAAAGGGCTAGTATTCAAAATGTATAAAGAACTTATCAAACTCAACATGCAAAGAATAATCCAATCAAGAAATGGCCAGAAGGGACGCCTGGGTGGCTCAGTTGGTTAAGCAGCTGCCTTTGGCTCAGGTCATGATCCCAGAGTCCTGGGATCGAGTCCCATATCGGGCTCCTTGCTCAGCAGGGAGCCTGCTTCTCGATCCGCCTCTGCCTGCCTCTCTATCTGCCTGTGCTCACTCTCACGCTCTCTCTCCCTCTCTCTGACAAAAAAATAAATAAAATCTTTAAAAAAAAAAAAGAAATGGCCAGAAGACACGAACAGACATTTTTGCAAAGAAGACATCCAAATGGCCAACAGACACATGAAAAAGTGTTGAACATTAGTTGGTATCAGAAAAATACAAATAAAAACCACAATGAGATACCACCTCACAGCAGTCAGAATGGCTAAAATTAACAAGTCAGGGAATGACAAGATGTTGGCGAGGATGTAGAGAAAGGGGAACCTTCCTACACTGTTGGTGGGAATGCAAGCTCGTGCAACCACTCTGGAAAACAGTATGGAAGTTCCTCAGAAAGTTGAAAGTAGAGTTACTCTGTGACCCAGCAATTACACTACTAGGTATTTACCCCAAAGATATAAATATAATGATCAGAAGGGGCACCCCAATGTTTATAGCAGCAATGTCCACAATAGCCAAACTATGGAAAGAGCCTAGGTGTCCATCAGCAGATGAGTGGATAAAGAAGATGAGGTATAAGGTGCCTGGGTGGCTCAGTGGGTTAAGCCTTTGCCTTCGGCTCAGGTCATGATCTCAGGGTCCTGGGATCGAGTCCCGCATCGGGCTCTCTGCTCAGCAGGGAGCCTGTTCCTCCTCTCTCTCTGTCTGCCTGCCTTTCTGCCTACTTGTGATCTCTCTCTGTCAAATAAATACTTAAAATCGTTAAAAAAAAAAAAAGAAGATGAGGTATTTATACATAATGGAATAGTATGCAACCATCAAAAGTTGGAATCTTGCCATTTGAAATGACACGGATGGAACTAGAGGGTATTATGCTAAGCAAAATAAGTCAGTCAGAGAAAAACAATTACCATATGATCTTACTGATATGTGGAGTTTAAGAAATAAGGTAGAGCATCATAGGGGAAGAGAGGAATAAAATGAAACAAGATGAAACCAGAGAGGGAGATAAACCATAAAAGACTCAATCTCAGGAAACAAACTGAGGGCTGCTGGGGAGGGGAGAGGGGTAGGGTGGCTGGGTGATGGACACTGGGGAGGGCATGTGCTATGGTGGGTGCTGTGAACTGTGTGGGATTGATGAATCATAGACCTGTACCCCTGAAACCAATAATACAGTATATGTTAATTAAAAAAATGTTCAAAAACAAAAAAAAATGAAGGGAGCAATCCTTTGTTAGCTGAGGTGCAGAACTATCGTGAGAAGAGCAGATAAATAAAAAATATCTTATACACGTTGTCTCGGGCTCAGAAACTCCCAGGCCCAGCCACATTGTCTCAACATGTGAAGATACCATCTAAAAATCGCCTTTTGCTAATAAACTTAAAAAAAAAAAGGAAGAAGGAAAGAAATACATGTCCTTGGACTCATCTCCAGGAGACAGATGTCATTTAGCTCCGTATCTTTCAGATAGAGGTTATGGCAATTTTCGATGTCCAATCAATAAAGTAGTTAACACATGGACGAGAAATCCCTCTTTCAGAAGACACTGATCTGTCGCGTCTCCTGAAGTATTGACTCATGTTAGGGCTCATGCACATTGGGGTCTTTGGGCATCTAACTTCTGAGTAGCTAACTATAGTTGATGGGGTGCAAATAGTGGACAGAAGATGCCTTGTCCTGTAAATCTTCCAATGGGAGGTTTGACGAAAGCACTACAGCTACATAGGGTTATTGTGGTAATACGTTATTTATACTGCTTTATTTCAGTTGTTTGTTAATCTTCCCATGTCTAAACTACCTATTAAAGGACAAACTCTTCATTTCAAGACCTGGCCCGGTATAGGTCTGCCTTATCTTTTCAGTCCTGTTTCCATGTGTGTGTCTCCTCTAGTTCTATCAAATTCCCTTTCTGAATTTAGTTGACTTCTGAAGCTTTTGAGGGTTTGACCCTTGTTAACCTCTGATTGAATTTCCCTATATGAAATGCTGGTCTACAGAAATATCTATTTTCAAATAAGTCATTGAAAACAGGCGAGATTTTCTTGCCACCAAATTTTGGGATTGTGCTGGTAATCAAAGAAAATCTTCACATCTGGATTATGTTTGACTCAGTAATGTAAAAAATTAGTTCTGAGTTCTTATAAGTAGCATGTGGTGTGACCTGTGCTTTTGGGGAGTTGAAATTTTAAGGCTACATGAGATTCAAAGATAGAATTTCTGAAGGCTACAGGACTTGATGTGTGCGAAGGAGTGCTAAGCTGTTTTGTTGACCACAGAGATCCTGGGGTATCCTGTCAGCGGTGTTAAAGGCCAGGGTGGTCTCCAGCAATGCTTGTGGAATTGAAATAATTGAATTGAGCTTTGAGCCGTGTCTCAAAGTGGGGAAATTGGTCAAACTGGGGAGACAGAAAGGGCATCAAGGCATGCAAATGACAGGGGTAGTGTGGTGAATATACCTGGTGTCAGTGACCTTGAAGAGATCTGTTGACTTGCTTATCCTGAGAGAAAGGCAGCTTTGGTGTTCAGCCAAGTGGAGCTACTATCCATGTACATCAGCACCTCTTTTTTTCCTTTCTTTCGTCTTCTTCTTTTTTTTTTTTGGAAAGTGGGAGAAGTCAAAATTTATTTTCACATATAATAAATGTTACGGAAATTTTTTTCGAACAGTACACTTACTGAAAATAGTACATTTCATTTAAAAATCACTTCTTCATGGACCATACAAAATTATGAAATGACTCAAATAATTCCCACCAGGGTTTCTAACATTATATATTACTGTGAAACAGTTCCTGAGTAGGAAGACGTTGGAGACATTCTAGTCCAACCCCCTCATTCTATTTTATTTCATTCTTTACATTTTGTTATGGTCCTCAGGTGACCTGGCACACAGAGACCACAAACAGAACGGCTAAGATTGATTGAGGGAATATTGAGTTCCAGCCCCATAGTGCATCCCTTCTTTCCTCTCCAAATCCTGCGGTCTAGAAACGCAACCTTGTTGGCTTCTGAAACATCAGATTGTGCTCAGTTTATTTCTTTGGAATACACACACACTGAAAATCTCATGAGAACTTACAGAGGATCACGTGATTAGAAACAGGACTTTTTTTGAAGATGAATGAGAAGGTGGGCAGTGAAGAAGGGATGTTCTTTGTAGTTGATTGAGTGTTTGGCCAAGGACGTTGCCTCTTTCTGAGCCATGCCATTATCTGTAACAGGCTGGACCTTACTGAGAGTTTAGGAAACTCTCTGATACGCCTTTACTGATACAATCAACAAAGGCCTTAATTTTAAAAAATATGAATATTGATGTTTCTGATAGATGGTTTATATTATTCATTCTTTTTCATAATATGTATGAAAACTTTTATCTTTACATTGTAATAGCGTATTCGTTTTTTTCAAGGGGTAGCATACTATATTTAGTTATAGTATAAGTATTACTCATATCGGAAAATTTTTTCTTCGCAACTACCAGCAAATGTCATGTAGCCTCTGGGGATTGGGGTAGTAAATCATGGTTCTGAATTAGGATGACTTAGTTGCTTGTCTCTTAATTCACATCTCAGGAAATCTTTACCAGTTAATGAAGTATAGTTTTGGTTCACAAAGAGACTTGCTTTTCCTTATTTAGTAAGGATCTTTGTTCTAAACTAAGTGGTTATAGTAAATATGGATAGAAGCAGGTCCATTTAGTGACTTCCCTTTTCCTCATGCTCCCCAGTCTCCATTCTTTTTTTAAAAAAGAGAGAGGGAGAGAATAGGGGAGGAAGGAGCAGAGGGAGAGGGAGAGAAATAATCTTAAGCAGATTCTATACCTAGTGCAGAGCCCAACACAGGGCTCGATCTCATGACCCTCAGATAACGAGTGGAGCTAAAAACAAGAGTCAGGTGCTTAACTGACTGAGCCATCCAGGCTCCATTTATTCTTAAACAGTGCTGAGAAACACACAAAAACGTAGCAGAAGCATATTGCCATTCCCATATGTGCTGTCTTTCTAAGTGAAAGGGATATATTTTTAAAAATATTTATAATGCTGAAATAAGATTGGTTTCCTAAGAAGAATAAGGAAAACCACATTGGAACGTCACTGAAGGTCGGATGGCTTTATTGTTAGCTCAGGAGGTAAATATACTACGGGTTACAAACTAGCACTTCTTTGCTGCTGCTGCTGATTATTACACAGACGTGGCCTAAAGGAAGTTCACGAAAACTTTGGAGAGATCCCTGGGATTCCTTTTAGCTCATTCTGTCCCCAGTAGGTTACTTGGCTCGTCATAGTCTTAATGTGGAATGTTTATTTTATTTTATTTTATTTTAAAGATTTTATTTATTTATTTGACAGACAGAGATCACAAGTAGGCAGAGAGGCAGGTAGAGAGAGAGAGGGGAAGCAGGCTCCCCGTGGAGCAGAGAGCCCGATGTGGGGCTCGATCCCTGGAGCCTGGGATCATGACCAGAGCTAAAGGCAGAGGCTTTAACCCACTGAGCCACCCAGGCACCCTTGGAATGTTTATTTTATTAACTTGGTCCATGCTGTTTCGTATGATTACCTTATTATAACCCCAGTGACTTGTCTGTCCTTTGTTAAATAGAGCAGTGATTTAGATGGCTTTAAAAAAATAAAGCAAGTAAAATAAGGTTTAGTCAAAAGTACTGTGCATGATGTTTTCATTATAGTTCTACCTGCTCAGAACAGATGCCATCCAGAGCACTGCTGCACTTAAGGAACATTTCTTGGCAGAAACCTCAAAAGTTTATGCAGTGAGCAAAGGTCCCATTGCTTTCTTAGAATTAAATGCACTCGTGCGTTTTTCTTATAACATTCATAAATGTTTATCCTGTTTGAAAGGGTAGACAGAGTGTTGAGTCTTACTTGACGGCAGCCAGAGATGCCAGGTTTTCTAGGTAGGGTTCTTCTCTAAAACTGGAAGATTAAAAAACCGCATTCCCATTGTGCCCAACTGTCTGAGGTGATGACCTAAGGGGATCCTTTTGGTGCAATCAAAATTTGGAGAAGATGATTTTCAGCTTCATCATTATGGGACTGTCATGGTTTTCTTTGCCTACATTTAAAACTTCAGAGTTGTCTACCTGATTTTACAATCCGTAGACATTCTTCCCTTGTTACTGAGCTCCGGGTTTTATCTAGGGCCCTCAGACCTCTGTGCGGAGCATGGGGCCCAGCGCTGGAGAAAGGTCACCGTGCTATTTTTGCCTGTACCTTTTGATTTCCATGCCCTCTGCCCTGGAAAATTCATTTTGTCATCCTCCAGATTTTATGTCTTGTGGAGAAGGAATAAAGCCACGGGAAAAATTCCCTCATTTCTTTCTTTCTTTCTTTCTTTTTTTTTTTTAATTTTATTTATTTATTTGACAGAGAAAGATCACAAGTAGGCAGAGAGGCAGGTAGAGAGAGAGAGCGGGGAAGCAGGCTCCCCGCTGAGCAGAGAGCCCAATATGGGGCTCAATACCAGGACCCTGAGATCATGACCTGAGTGGAAGGCAGAGGCTTAACCCACTGAGCCCCAGGTGCCCCACCCCCTCATTTCTATTTCACGATAATTTCATAGTTTATGAATGGGTGATACTAGAGGTTGATTAAAAACAACCACATCAGGAAGGCTACAGACTGTCATAGGATTGCATTGCACAAAAATCATTGTTCAACTTTTTAAATTTGTATACACAGAAAGCATTTGCAGAGCAGGTCAGCCTCCTGGTTTTTTACTTTGAAAACTGTTTGCTTTTCAGAATTTTCTCCAGGTGGTAATTTCAGCCATTTTTGAGAAAGTAACATGCAAAAGTGAACGTTTAAAAAAGTGCTGGTGTGGCTGGTGGTGGGAGAAGGCTGTAACTTGTTCTTAAATTTCTCTTGAATGTTGAAATATGGGAAAATAGTTGAGAGCCATGGCTTTTACTTATTTAAAGAGTTATTCATTCATTTGAGAGAAAAAGAGGGAGTAGGGGGAGGAGCAGAGGGAGAGAGAGAATCTCAAGCAGACTCCCCACCGAGCACAGCGCCCATTGTGGGTCTCGATCCTATGACCCCGAGATCATGACCTGAGCTGAGACCATGAGTTGGACACCTAATCACCTGAGCCAGGCAGGCGTCCCATTAAACAGATTTTATCACTTGAGGCAGTGAAGTGAATTTGGCTTCTCATCTTTGTAAAATAGAATACCTTTCAGATCATGTTATGAAGATGCTGAGTTTCCCTTATGTTTTTTTTTTCTCTTTCATTGCTTCCCTCTGATGTGGCTGCTGTGTTGACAACCCTTTCTACTTTGGCTGCTGAATTTTTGTTTCCATCATTAAGGAAACCTCCCAAGGTAAGCAGTTGATGTGGAATTTGGCGTGCGCACTAAGTGTGCAAACATCCAGGACTTGATTCATCTCAGTAACCCATGTGGAACACCTCTCCCATGGAGAAGAAAAATCGACATTCTAATTAAAATTTAAACTGTGAAAAAACAATTTATGTCAGTAAAGATATAACATTAGAATGCTCCTCTAGATTTGCAAAACATTTTCATACATTATTTAATTCTTGGAATTAATGCTCTGGTCCTCAGAGCAAAGCAAAGCAAGTTCTCCTTGCGCTGGCCAGTCTTCAGTGGTTTGTTTACCAGGGAGTAACCCGTAAGTTAGAGAGTAGGTGGGGGAAAGAATATGAGAAGGGGGATCTGACTGATCAACTCCTGAATAATTGAAGGCTGATTTTGTTACCGGTGAGTATTTTATTGGGTATCAAAGGGACGCTTAGTGCCAAAAGGATGGAGAAATTCAACCAGTCCCTGACCAGTAATGCTGGTTATAACTTTG
This sequence comes from Lontra canadensis, assembly GCF_010015895.1. Taxonomy (NCBI): domain Eukaryota; kingdom Metazoa; phylum Chordata; class Mammalia; order Carnivora; family Mustelidae; genus Lontra; species Lontra canadensis. The sequence goes on along the minus strand of NW_022631015.1, from coordinate 16,585,862 downwards.
GTCTCTGAGATGGAATCAAGACAGGCTGATCACCCCCACTCTCCATTACATGGTCAGAATCTAAGGCATGCTGGGGGAGGGTAAGGCATCTGAAGTAGATTCGACTTACTTGCCTCTCAGGCTATAAAGAAAAATCAAACTTAGCTTTTACAACTGGAAACTCACCAAAATGCTAAATATTATCCTTTATGGTTACTGAAGGCAATATAGGAATTGTCCTTGGCACTAACGTTTCAGCTCTAGCACGGAAGGTCCACCTGGAACAAATAGTATGAGATCTTTTAAGAAAGAGGAAATATATGATGTTATAGAAATGTAAGCACTGGCATCAAGCCAGCCCTGAGGAATTAGAAGGTTCTCCCTGAGCACTTCCTGACGTGGACATAGTCCCAAAAAGCTGCGACCGAAAAGGTGTCTCTGCTACTCAGAAAGATGTGAGTTTCGCCCTAAGTAGCTTTTCCTTCCCTTGCTGTTGGTCCAAGAGCTTTCAGAGCAGATTGTCGACCTTGTGATGCATTTAATTCTTTCCCTACAGAAAAAAGCAATGAAATCCTAAGCAGTTAGACATATGGCTCCTTGGTGAAGGAGAAGCCCTGAAATTAAGGGGCACAAAAACACATTTAAAAAAAATCACTAATCTCTTTATACATAAAGATTTTCTGGGTTATTTTCTATTCAGTATATAGAGCTTAGTGATTTCCTGAAGGATTCTATTGATAGTTCCTACGAAGGACCATGAAATTTTCAAAGTAAAATCAATGTGAAATCACCACATTTAAATATATATATATGTATATGTCATAAGGCATATCTGAGAAGTATAAATATGGTCTTGAAATAAGTGACACAATAGAGTCATATTTTGAAAAAAAGACATTAAAATAAGGTCTTTTCTTGCAGAAACTGTAAACATTACAGCAAACAGGAAAGGGAAAAGTGTTTTTCATGATGATTACATAAATGAAATCTTACTGATTTTAAACAGTGATAGTTTTTGCAAATGACATATCTGATAAAGGGTTACTCTCCAAAATCTACAAAAAACTTACCAAGCTCAACACCCAAAAAATAAATAATACAGTTAAAAAATGGCCAGAAGACGTGAATAGATATTTTCCCAGAGAAGACATCCTGATGGCTAACAGACAGTGAAAAGATGTTCAACAACACTCACCTTCAGAGAAACGCAAATCAAAACCATGATGAGATCCCACCTCACACCTGTCAGAATGGCTAAATTAACAACACAGGAAACAACAGATGTTGATGAGGATATGGAGGAAGGGGAACCCTCTTGCACTGTTGGTGGGAATGCAAGCTGGTGCAACCACTCTGGAAACAGTATGGAGGTTCCTCAAAAAGTTAGAAGTAGAACTGCTCTGCCCCCCAGCAATTGTACTACTATGTATTTACCCAAAGGGTACAAAATTAGAGATTTGAAGGGATACATGCACCCTGATGTTTATAAGCGCATTATGAACAATAGCCAAACTATGTTAAGAGCCCAAGTGTCCATTGACCAATGAATGGATAAAGAAGATGTAGATATATACAATGGAATGTTACTCAGCCATCAAAAAGAATGAAATCTTGACATTTGCAATGACGTGGATGGAGCTAGAGAGTATTATGCTAAGCAAAATAAGTCTGAGAAAGACAAACACTATGTGATGTCATTCATATGTGGAATTTAGGAAACAAAACAGATGAACATATGGGAAGGGTGAAAAAAAGAGAGAGGGAAACAAACCATAAGCGACTCAATGATAGAGAACAAGCCTGAGGGTTGATGGAGGGAGGTGGTGGAGGATGGGATAACTGGGTGATGGACATTAAGGAGGACACTTTTTATGATGAGTGCTGGGTGTTATATGTTAAATGATGAATCACTAACTTCTCCTGAAAACAGTATTATACTAGATTAACTAGATTGACTGGAATTTAAATAAAAATTTAGATAAAAAATAAAACTGCTTTTTAAAAATGGAAAAAAAATAACTAAATAAAACAGATTTTTTTGACATGAATAATCAGCAAAATCATCAAAGACTGGTTGGTTCAATTTAAGAAGAAATTTTTCTCGGAAGGGGGCAAAATGCTACATGAATGAGACCTGATACTGCATTCTAATGGGGGTGGGAGAGAGAACATAGGCACAATTTAGTATAAAATCAGTTGTGTTAAGGGCCACAAGAGGCATAATATTCATGGAAGTCATAGGATGAAGGGTCTCATTCTGACGTCTGCAGATCTGAGGACAGATAAGACTGGAACTAATATTAAAACTTATGCTTGAAGGCACTGGAGAAATTGCAAGTTAGTGAAGAATTATCAAATAAAATCCAAGAGATTGGTGGAAATTTAGAGAGGTCAGCCTGGTTTTTGAGTGTATGCCATTCACATAGAGCAGCTTAAAGGCAGAGCAGTGTTTCTAACTGCCTCATGTGATCTGGCGAGCCTAAGAGGGCAAAAATGTTGGAGTTCATGACCTGTACCCCTGAAGCAAATAATTCATTATATGTTAATAAAAATTCATAAAAAAGAAATGTTAGAGTTCAGAGTTTGTTAGAGGTAGAATCCTTGGTAAACGCTTTATACTTTGGGTTGGCAAAGTAGATAGAGATGCAGCTATGGGTGCAGTATAAAGATGAAACAGAACTAAATCTGCCTTCACATGGATTACTGTGTGGTTATAAGTTCTTTTTGTGATCAGGAAGTCTCAAGCACTAAAATTAGTGCTTGATCTAATCTTAAATAGTCTGTTAATTAATCTCAAAATTAGATCAAAGTGATCCTAGAATGGGACATTCCCACAGGCACCTGGCAGAAGCAAGTGTAATCCCAAGTCTCTAAAGATTCCACAGACCATTTTTTTAAAAAGATTTTATTTATTTATTTGAGAGAGAGCAGGCATGAGAGTGGGGAGGGTCAGAGGGAGAAGCAGACTCTCTGCTGAGCAGGGAGCCTGATGTGGGACTCGATCCTGGGACTCCAGGATCACGACCTGAACCATAGGCAATTGCTTAACCAACTGAGGGACACTGTATTTAAAAATACAGTGTCTGGCACACAATCAAAGAGGTGCATTACAAGATAAGGCAACATGAACGGGAAATAGCAAAAATAATAAAAAGTAGAAATAGACCCACGGGTGCTTCAGATGTTCAAACTATTAAACATGAACTTTAAAGTAACTATGCTTATTATAGTTAAAGTGATAAAAGATAAGACTTCAAAATGTTGGGGAGGACTAGAAATTTAAAAAAGTGACCAAACAGATTTGGAAAATAACCCAGTAGAAGTTCTCACCCTGACAGTCCCAAAACCAAAATTAAGAATTTAGTGTTTGGGTTTAGCAGCAGACTTGATGCAGCTGAAGAGAGAATTAAATAACTAGAAGATAGGTTTGTAGAAATATCGAAATGAAATATAGAGGAGACAAATTGTGCTAGAACAACTGAACGTTAGCATTCAGAGAAATGAATTTAGATATAGACTTTATACCCTTCATAAGAATTAACTCAGTTTTGATTGTAGGCCTAAATATGAGATGCAAAACTGTAAAACTTCTAGAAGATAGTGTGGGGGAAATCTACGAGATCTTGACATTGCTGATGACCTTTTAGATGCAACATCAAAAGTATGACCTGTAAAAATAAAATTGATTAGTAGAATTCGGTAAAAGTACAAACTTCTGCAAAAAAAGAGAAAGAGAAAGCCGCAGACTGGGAGAAAAGGTTTGCAAAACATATCTGATAAAGGGCTCTTATCCATCATATACAAAAAACTCTTAAAATTCACCAGTAAGAAAATGAACTACCCGATTAAAAGATGGAGAAGACCTGAACAGACACCTCAGGAAAGAAGGTACACACATGGGTAACACACAGATGAAAAATGGTTAACATCATATGTCATTAGGGACTTGTACATTAAAACAACGATGAGATGCCACTGCACACCTCTTAGAACAACTAACATCTTGACAATACCAAGGCTGGTGAGGAGCTGGTGTGGAGCGCCAGGAACTGTCATTCATTGCTGGTGAGAATGAAAAGTGGTCTAGCTACTTTGGAAGGCAGCTTGAAAGTTTCTTACAATGCCAAACATACTATTATCATTTAGCTATGTAATAATGCTTCTAGGTTTTTACCCAGATGAGTTGAAAATTTGTGACCGTACAAAAACTATACATGAATATTTACAGTGGCTTCATTTATACTTGCCCAAAACTGGAAGCAAGCAAGATGTTCTTCAGTAAGTAAATGGATAAACAAACTGTGGTATATCCATACAGTGGAATACTGTGTGAATTAACAAGCCATGGAAAAAACATGAAGGAACTTTAAATGCATATTGATAAATCAAAGAAGCCAATCTGAAAAGGCTTTATACTGTATGATTCCAACTATATGACATTCTGGAAAAGGCAAAACTACAGGCATTACAAAAATTATAGTGTACCTGGGACAGGACCACACAAAACATGGCAGCTACAGAGCGACTGTTGGATGTGTGAGGAGAGGAAAGAAAAAAAGAGAGATTTGTTGGAGCAGAAGGACACTCAACAGGTGAGCAGGAAAAATGGTTCGAGTCCAGCTAAGTTTTTACTCCCCTTCACTGATGGACAGAGCCACTTTGCTGGATTAAGCCAGAGGACACAGTGGGTCCTGATTCCATTCTCAAGACAATCCAAGTATCTGGCTGGTCCATTATCCAGATGCTTGTGTCTGGCTTGACCCCGAAGTGCCCATGAGACTTTACAGACCTCACCAGCACTGTGGATTCTCTTGTCATTGATTTGTGTTTTAAGGAATATTTTTTTGTGTAGTTGGTTTGGGCAGTTGTTGAAATTTTGTCTAATTGTTGAAATTTTGTCTGATTATGTGATAATGGTAAATATGATAGTCACCTACCTGCAATATGTGCTGTTTCTATTATTGTAGGGATTTTATGCATTTTACTAAGAAATATTCTAAGGTAGGGTTACTGATTAGGAGAAGGGAGGGGCTGTCCTTCGGACTATTTGGGTGAGTTAGCACTATTCTTACTCAACTGTTGTGCAGGAGAGGTCTCTCATTCTTTATATTTATAAGGAATATGAGTACCGTACTCTTAGCATGCCATTTCCATTGTTACTATTAATAGTATCTAACTTTAAATCAGTACTTACAATATGCCAGATTCACTTTAAATCCAAATTAAAATTCAATGAAAACTTGGTTGCCTTCAAAGAGGAAAAAAAAATCAGTGGTTGCCATGGGAGTGAGAGAAGAGAAGGGGTGAATAGGTGAGGCGTGGGATGTTAGGGCATTGAAACCACTTTGTGTAATACTATAATGGCGATATATGAAATTATGCGTTTATCAAAACTCAAGAACTATATAGCTCAAAAGAGTGAATCCTGATGTAAACTACGGGGATTAGTTATTAATGATTTATCAGTATTGGCTCATCAATTATAACAAATATAACACATTAACCAGGTTACTAATAGGCGAAACTGTTGGGAGGTACCGCAAGAGGGACCTCTGCACCATCTGCTCAATTTTTCTATATACCTATAACTGCTTTATTTATTTTTTTTTTTTTAAAGATTTTATTTATTTATTTGACAGACAGAGATCACAGGTAGGCAGAGAGGTAGGCAGAGAGAGGAAGGGAAGCAGGCTCCCTGCTGAGCAGAGAGCCCGACGCGGGGCTCGATCCCAGGACCCTGGGATCATGACCTGAGCCTAAGGCAGAGGCTTTAACCCACTGAGCCACCCAGGCACCCCTCTAGAACTGCTTTAAAATAGTCTATTATTTTTAAAAATAATTTATTGTACCAACAGAATATAAAAGAAAAACCATATGATCATCTCAGTAGATGCAAAAAAAGAACATTTGACAAAGTTCAACACTTATTTATGAACAAACTTGAAACAATCTAGAGAGACGCAGAAACTTAATGTTGTTAATGGCATCCATTAAAAATCTACAGCTGTCATCATACTTAGTGAAGGACTGACCACAAAGATATTATTTTAGCCACTTCCACTTAGCATTGACTGCATTTCCTAGCCAGTGTAATAAGGCAAGAAAAAGAAATAAAAGATACTCAGATTGGAAAGGAGGAAGCAAAAGCATCTTTATGTACAGGCAATATAGTCACATACCTGGAAAACATTAAGAAATCTCCAAACAAGTTCCTAGAACTTATAAATGGCAAGGTGGCAGGACAAAGGTCAAAATTCAAATTGTATTTTTCTATACTATACTAATGAACAATTAGAAAATAAAATGTAACAGAAGCCCAATAATTTACAGTAGCTTCAGAAACATTCAGTACTTAAGGATGTACTTTCAAAAGTGCACAAAACCTTTTTATTAAAGCCTCACATATATTTGGTCATTTGATTGTAGATGGATGTGCCAAGAGAGGAGCATCAACTGTGTTCATAGAATGACAGGGCACAGAGCTGGACATGAAAGGGAGTCTTGGGTGACAGATCTAGAAAGAGGTTGAATGCAAATCCAGCTCTGGAAGGCCTCGATGCCGGGGTTGGCCCTTGATGCCTTCATTGTGTCTCTACCACCTATTTTGACCAAAGCAGTGGACTAGTTAAGGCTCTGCTTCAGTAGGTTTTAAAATGAAAGCAGAACGTAAAGTTTTGGTTGGAGGAGTGGGGGAGTTGGAGATGGCATTCCATAAAACGTACCAGAAGAGAGGTAGGAAGGGCCTGTGCTGGTGCAGTGCCAGGAGACTGGAGAAGAGGAAGGGTCAGATTATCAAAATGTTGCAGAAATAGAGAATCCAGGACTTGGATCCTGAGAGCATATAAGAGACAATATAACAAAGAGGGTCAGAGTGGACTTTGGAGTTTGAAACAGAGTGGCTGAAAATCCAGCGGGAATTCAAGAAGAAAGAGCTGGTTTGGTGCAGGGAGAAGTTGATGAGTTGGGTTTGAGAATGGGTTGAATTGGGAATGGTTGGGAAAGCATCGGGTATGGATGCCCCACAGTTATGCAAGGTTTTCAGTCTCTGCTCTAGGAAGGTCGGGTAAATTCTGGTAAGGAGGAGAGAAGAGATGGAAGGAAGGGGTATCTATTATGTGGTCAACGAAGAGAGGATTGAGAGGGATAGAAGACATGAGAGAATAGAGTCTGGGCCTTGGGAAACATCCTGCTGTGGAGAGTGGGGAGAGGAGGAAGAACCAATAAAAATTAAGGGAAACCAGACATTTACATGAGGCCCGGCTGGTGGTGGTGACATCTAGGAGGATACCTAGACACTAGTTCTTTCCAAATTAGGTTTCTTTTGTTCTAAAAGTTATTTTTTCTGGTGTTTTTTTTTTTTTTTTTTTTTTTGGTGAGAAGGTGAAGATACTTCTCTGGTTGACTTTTAAAAGTTAGATCAAAAATTTTTTTAATAGTTTGTGTATGTTGCATGTTAGGGTGGAAAGGGAAATTTATATTTGTGTAAATTGTCCTGTGCTATGTATTTGGACTGTTCTATTTGGCAAAGTATGGACTTCTGAGCAGAGACATTAATTTTAGCACAGTCCAAGTACATACCTTTAATCCTCTCACCAGTAGCTCTTACGAAATGTTTATAGGAATGTGTCCTATTTCCCTTAAGAAGAAAAGCATTTAGACAAACATAGAGACACCTGCTTTATGCCTCCTTATTAAAACAAAACAAAGCAAAACAGAAAATAAAGAGGCTTTGTCTCATAATTTTCAGTATCGAGGTAGGTGTGTTTTTCTTTATTGGTGCGACTAGTTTTGAGTCCAGGGTTTTGTCTTAGGGGTATTAATGCTTGTTCGTTGAGCCACCTTCTCGTAAACTTTGGATTTTGGCAGGAGGTGGTACAGAGGGAGAAGACAAGTGTGTAGAGAATCACTAATTATGCATGCTCTGTTGCTGAAGAATAGGGATATGTCCTCAGTCCCAATAGCTTTGCCTTTAGAAAGGAGCAGGTTCCAGTTCTCCCTGTTGGATCTCAGAATGTCTGTCATGTTCTAGGAACCTTCACTTTTCATGCTTTGTCATGTCTGGCACACGTGTCTTACTTTCCTGAGGAGCTATATTGAAACGCACAGAAGAGCAAGTGAGTTCTTCCTCCTTTTCCTGTTTTCTCCTCTCTGTCGGTATTTACTGAACACCTTCCATGTGCCCTGGGAGCACGGCAGAGCCCGGAGTAAGTTTCTGAACTCAGACCATTCAGACCCTCTTATTCAAAGAGGAGATTGATGGGACGGAGTGAATTTGGCCAGAACAGTCCAGTGACAGAGCTTGGCTCCATGCCTAGGCCTTCTGATTGCCTCTACGTCCTGTTACACCACGTGCACGTCAAGCAGGTTTTCTGTTTGTTTGGTTTTATGGAGCAAAGATAGGAGGAAGGAGGAAGAAGGAAGAGTTTGGGGAAGATAGAAATGTCTGCAAGGTCACTTCTTTTTTTTACTCAGTTTCCTTTTTTTTTTCTGTAACTCCCCATCATTGCGTTTATTACCTCAGAAATCGGTGGATGATTTATTTGAACAATTCGGTGTTGTTAATTAAACTCACCTTAACTGTTTTTGAATTTTATTTATAAGTGTGATTAGGAACTACTGAACTTCAAAGTGTTTGATCCCTCCTATATGTCCATAATTTTGTCAGCAAAATCATGAGCAGAAGAAAATGACATTACAGGGCAGGTAGTATCCTTTGAGGAGTCAAACCGGTGTACCCCAAATCTGACTTTGCAGAAATTGCTCAGAAGAAAGGAGGGGACAGTCTTGTGATGTACGGCTTACACCATCCCATTCACCTTTTACGGTTTATGACTGTCGGCGTTTTCTGTTGCCTCCCCCACTTCACTTGGTGAATTTCTGAAAACCAGGGGTTGGCCTCCCCTGAGGGGGGCTCCAGACCTACGCTGTCTGGGACAGCCGCCGTGCAGCCACATATGAGCTTTGAGCATGTGCCGAGTGACTGGTCAGGACTGAGATGCGTCACACATGCAGAAGGCACATCAGACATCAAAGATTTGGGATGAGAAAAAATATATAAGGTAACTATTTTGGATAGATTCGGTTAAGTAAAAAATATTAAAATTTTATTTCATCTCTTTAGTTTTGTAACATGAACCATTTGAAATTAGAAACGCGGCTCACATCACGTTTCTGTCGGACAGCCCTGTCTGCGGCCAGACACATGGCTGAGGATGCAGCAGCTTTTCGGCGTCCGTGCAGAGCCCTGTGCTGGCTTCAGTTCGCGTGGCAGCCCTGCCGCCGTCCCTTACAGTTCTGCCTTGATATCCGCGTCCAAGACCGTGGCTCTGCATAGACTCAGTGCTAGCATCGCCTTCCTGCTGTGTGTTTTTCCTAGGAATCATTTTTTTTCCTTACCCCTTCAAAAGTCATTTCGTAGACAAGTATTCATTGAGAACATCCGTGAAAAGTCTTGTGTGAACAGGTTGTGGGGTTGAAGAGGTGATTTAACTGGTGGTCCCTGTCCTCCAGAAATCCACCTGGGGGGCTCAGTCCGTTAGGCATCTGCTTCGCCTCAAGTCATGATCCTGGGGTCCTGGGATGGAGCCCCGCATTGGGCTCCCTGCTCAGTGGGGCGTCTGCTTCTCATTCTCCCTCTGTCTGCTGCTCTCCCTGCTTATAAATAAAATCTTTAAAAATAAATAAAGAAACCTTCAGCCCCATAGGTAACAGAAGATAGATTATGATAAACATCATTCACGAGCTCAGTATTTTACGACTTCAGAGGAAGAAGGGCTTTGTAACCACAAGTGGGTTCGAGGAGTTCCTTCACGTATGGGTATGGTTTCAAAAGGCAGAGATATGGGACAAGAATCAAGATGTATTTGAGGAACAGAAACAAGGTAATTGATGTTAAAGGAAAATTGTTTCTCTAGTCACAACACTGATCCAGACGTGTGGCATTTCCACAATAAGTGATTCTCTCATTCTCTTTGGACGACAGGTGGATAGCCCGTAAGGCAATTCAGCTGACACTAACCATCCAGAGTTAGCCCAGATGGCATAGGTTAAGGACTCGGTCCCACTTTAGGCACTATAATCCCCAGTCGTGTGTCCCCAGGTTACCCACACTTCCATCTGACTTTGCCACAAATCAGGGCCTCCCAGGACACCCTCCTCAGGTTCAGGAATTTGCTAGAATGGCTTACAAGACTCAGGGAAACATTTGCTTAGGTTTGCTGGCTTATTATAAAGGCTACAGTTGAGCGGCCAGATAAAGAGGTATGTAGGGCGAGGTCTGGAAGCGTCCCAAGCACTGGATCTTCTGTTCCTCTGGAGTTGGGGTGTGTCACCCTTCTAGCACGTGGATGCATTCACCAAACCTGGAAGCCCTCTGAATCTTGTTATTTTGCTGTTTTAATGGAGGTTTCATCCTGCAGGTATGATCAGTTATTCTAATCTCCAACTCCTCTCCTTTCCCCAGAGAACTGGTGGGTATGGGGCTGAAAATTCTACGCTTCTGGTCAAGGCTTGGTCTTTCTGGCAGCCAGCCCCCATTGTGAAGCTATCTAGGAGTCTACCAGCAGTTGCTTCATTTAGAACAACAGAGGCCTCTATCACTAGGGAAATTCCAAGGGATTTAGGAGTTCTGTGTCAGAAATAAAGGCCCTTGTGTCACTCACAAAATTCCAAGGGACTTAAGAGCTCTGTATCAGGAACCAGAGAGGAAAACCAAGAATATATTGGTTTCACATATCACAGCTGCCTTGGGAAGTGCAAAGTCTGGTTGGATTGTGGAAAGCAGTTGCGTATTAAAATACTGGGAAGGGGGGGCTCCTGGGTGGCTCAGTTGGTCAGGCGTCCCGATTCTTGATTTTGTCTCAGGTCATGATCTCAGGGTTGTGAGATCAAGCCCCATGTTGGGCTCTGAGCTCAGGGTGGAGTCTGCTTGATGTTCTCTCCCTCTCCCTGTGCACCCCCCACCCTGACGCACACATTCACGTGTGTGCACACGCACACACACACACACACGCATGGGTGCTCTCTCTCTGTCTCAAAAAATAAAGTGAAGAAAACTGGGAAAGTAGGTAGCTTATGGAAGGTTTGGGCATCTGGTCTCAGTCTGGTAGGCTGTGAGGAATCCTTTAGGATTTTTGTATAAGAAAGTTAACGTGGAAAAAAAAATGATTAAAAAAAAAAGAAAGAAAGTTAACGTGGTCACACTAATCATCAGGGAAGCATAAATGAAAACCACAGTGAGATATCACCTCGCACCAGTCAGAACGGCTACAGTCTTTTGATAACACAAGAAGCCCCAAGTCTTGGCAAGAACGTAGAGGAAAAGGAACTGTTGGTGGGAATGCACACTGATGTAGCCACTGTGAAAAACAGTATGGCAGTGCCTCAAAGAATAAAGAATAGAACCGCACTATGGTCCAGTGATTCCGTTACTTGGTATTTACCCAAGAGTACAGAAACACAAACTCAAAGGGGTATTAAGCACCTTTTGTTTATAGCAATATTTCCTACAATAGCCAGATTATGGAAGCAGCCCAGTGTCCATCCATAGATGAAAAGATAAAGAAGATGTGATGTGTGTGGTATTATTTACTAATATATAAATAAAGAAAATATATAAAGAAAATATTATATAAATATAATGTTTTTATTTATGAAATATAAAATACAAATACATAAAATAAATATATAAGTATGTATAAATATATATAAGTATAATGGAATACTATTCAGCCATAAAGAAAGAATGAAATCTTGCCATTTCCAACAACACAGATGGATCTAGAGAGTATCATGGTAAGTGAAGTAAGTCAGTCAGAGAAAGACAAATACCATGTGATTTCACTCATGTGTGGAATTTAAGAGACAAACAGTGAAAAAAGAGACAAACCAGAAACAGACCCTTGATTGTAGAGAACAAGATGGCGGTTGCCAGAGAGGAGGCAGTTAGGGGATGGGTAAAACAGGTGAAGCAGATTTTAGAACTGAGTGCTAAAGGGATTAAGTAGGACAAGAATGGAGTATGGGGATGAGTTGGCATTCGTTGCTTAGGCCCCGCATTGCTTAGGCACCATGGGTTTGTACATTCACAGTGTAAAAGGTGAAGCTCTGTGCTGTTACGATATTGGTCTCAGATTGGGAAAACTCGTTCCTGCTTTCAGATTTATTGAAACTTTGTGTGGTTTTTGCCCTTGGTGCTTTTGCCCACGTGGCTGTTGACCCCCACCCTTCCTTCCGTCCTGTATTCAAGGGTGACCCAGCTGGTTACTTTTCCTTTACCATCTCTCATGTTTACTTCTTCTGCTAGTAGTCGGGAGTCTTAGCATCTGGGAGTGACGAGAACCCAAACTGGACGGACTGGAAGATTAGAATGAGTCTGAGACGTGTCAACTAAAGGACGGGAAGTGGCTGGGGTTCACATGCAATCTCCTCTCCGTATCTCCCCATCTCCTGTCTCCGTTCCCATGTGGGCCCCCTCGTTTCTCTGTCTCACTGCTGTCCAGCTGTGTCTGCTTCTCTGGTTCATGTGTTTAGAAACATGGACTCCACATGTCCCAGATTTTACAACTCTGGTCATGCGAGAGACTGGTTTGGCTTCCTTCATCCCAAATCCCAAAATCGCACGTCAGACGCTCACTTTAGGACCAGCTAACTGTGGCCAAGAGATTAGGGAACTGAGTAGTCTGCTTCGAGCGCCTGTGTGCCTTTCCTGTCTTCTCCCCTGAGCAAGCATTTATAGAATATACGATTGTATATGCCCCATAAGAACATGGCAGTACCTCCTGGGAACCAAGTGGCTGGAGTGGTAGTTAGTACAATTCTCCAAAGTAAAGTTGCTATTTCTCAAATAAATAAGGTATGGGGTTCTGTCCCTATCCCCAAAAAGTACCTTTAACTACAGCTTCTTTCCATCCCCGTTGAGGCTGAGAATTAAAACATTTTACCTTCATCAGAATGATTTGCTAATTGGCCTCTTGGTCTCTGGTCTTCTACCCATCCAGTCCCTCATCCACATTGCCGCCACAGTGATTCCTCCAAAGTGAGAACGTGGCCCCGTCATCTGCAGCACACGAAAGCCCAGGCTTCTCTGTAAGGTTCACGAAGTCTCCCACGGCCAGCTTGGCCACATTCTTCACTATTGCTTCCTTCCCCCCTGTTCTTGCAAACGACTCCAGTCAGGCTCACCTTCTTTTCTCCTTTGCTTGCCAGCTTCCCCCTTTACCTGGAATGCCTTTCCTACTTGCCTTCTTAATGATTATCTGTCAGAGTTTACTCCCAGCTTTGCCTTCTCTAGAAACCTGAGCCTTGCCCCACTTCCTTTACCCCCGTCCCACAGTGCAACTGTTCATCTTTGTAGGTCTACACTGCCTTCTGCATACCACACTCTTCCCTTTTCTTGGTGACTTCCCTCTATTTGAGTGTGAGGGATTGACAAAAGGGAGGCTCTTAGCTTCATAGATGCTTATGACCAAGACAAACCAGGTCTTCAAAGAGCCACCTCCCCAGGTCCCCTTAGGAATTCAGACTGCTGTGTAGAGTGGCACTTGCCCACAGCTGTTTCCTCCAGGAGATCACAAATTCCCTGAGATGGGGAGCCCCTCGGTGAGTATGAGCAGGAGCAGATAGGCTCAAGTAAGGGCTTGGAGTTCGTGCTGGCAACGCCGCTCTTGCACATCGCGGTGGTTGGAGATGGTCAGGGATCAGACAGGCTTCAGTGACCTGCTCTCCTTTCCGTTTTAGTCCTGCTTCTTCAAGGTTAACGACATTCAACTCCTCTTTTTTTTTTTTTAAATGACTCTTCTCATCTCTGACTTAGGAGAAAGCGATGAAAGGGAAAAGTGTTGAAACTTGGCACCCAGAGGAAAATTTCGACATGCTATGAAATAGAGTAATTTTGAGGGGGTGGGGTTCTGATTGAATTCTTAGAACAGTGCAGTGAAATGCAAACAAATTTGGCATTTGTCTTTCATATTAATTGTGGCCTTTCAACTCAGCAGAATTGAACAGTCGCAAGCCAGTATTTATAAAACTGGAGACATGGGGGTTTGCGAAGAGATCTTGGGCTCAGTTTCAAAGTTGATAGTTGCCAGGACAGGCTGACGATAGCAGCTGGGTCTGCAGATGTGAACAGTGGATGAATTGTGCAAAGAGAGGAGGGTGACCGTATAGAAGGAGAGGAGAGAGACACACTCCTTCATGGAAAGCAAATCACGTCCACGCAGAGTGGGAAGCCCTTTCAGCTCTGGATTTGGGATGTAGGGGCGGGTGCTTTGCATGGATGCTTTTGCTACAGACCTCAGAAACTATAGGGTCTCATCCACTCATGGCCATGTGGACTTTGTTGCCTTTTTACTTTCCTCTCTTTACTTTGTTAAGAAAATCAATCTGCCTACTGTGTCGATACTTGTAGGAAGTAAAGAATTCCACACAGTCCTTGTCTTGGGGGAGGTTGCAGCTGTCTGAGACCCTGACACGCTGAGAATGGTACCTGGTGCATTACAAACCCTCCCCAACTGGTAGCTGTAGTACTGTCTGGGGAGAGGGGTCTAGGAGTAGATACCGTCAGCGCTGATCATGGTAGCTGCTGGTCCTGCGTTATTGTTCTACGCCAAACCTCGTATTGGCAGGTATTTTGTGTAAATTCCCACAATCCCAACTGAATGTAAGATGGGTAGTTACTTCAGTAGAGGGTATATTAGAGAGGTTATGCTTTTGACTAAGATAGCACGGAGGAGGGAAGTTGAGGAAACGTTGAAGGAGGTGACCTTTGGGCAGGACTCAAAGAATGAGCTGTAGCTCCCTGGGCAGGGAGGTGAGGAGAGGGAAATAGTTACAGGAAGGAGGGACTGCCTCATGGGTCTACATTCTGTTTTCTTCCCTTTGCCCCTGGACTTTTCCACTGTCCTTTATATGCCCAGAGGATTTCTTGGTCATTGGTGGAAATTCCCAGAGCTGAAGATCTGACTGACCCTGGACATAACAGATGAATAGGGGACCCTGCTCCTGTCTTGTCAGGACAGGAGTGCAATCCAAGAAACACAGTCCAATAAACAGAATGTCTGTAGGGTGACACTGGTCCTGGCACTTCCACAGCTGATTGAGAAACGGGTCTTGGACTGGGTACGGTCATGGTGTCTTATGTGGTGTAGTGCAGGGGAAGGACCACACCAGCCAGCGTGCACAGCATGCACTGTTCACGGCAGCATTGACATGAGAAAACACAGAGTTGCAAGATCGTCCAACTAAAAGGTGGTTTGCCAAGAAGTTGCTTTACAAAGTAAATTCTAAGTGTTTTGTTTTTGTTTTTGTTTTTTGGTTTGTGGAATTATGGACAATAAAACGCTAGGAAAACCAAAATCTTGACCTCCAAGAATTAATAGTGTAGCAGAAGAAAGGGAATGCATCTCTAGTCTCTCTTATACACAGTCCCTCTCCACCCCCCACCCCCACCCCCGCACACGAAGTCTGGCCAGTCAGATAAGAAATTCAGAGTATTAAGTATCCTTAAGAGAGTTTTCATAAAGAAGTGACATTTGAGGGGTGCCTGGGTGGCTCCGTGGGTTAAAGCCTCTGCCTTCGGCTCAGCTCATGATCCCAGGGTCCTGGGATCGAGCCCCGCATCGGGCTCTCTGCTCAGCGGGGAGCCTGCTTCCTCCTCTCTCTCTCTGCCTGCCTCTCTACTTGTGATCTCTGTCTGTCAAATAAATAAATAAAATCTTTAAAAAAAAAAGATTTTGGGGAAAAATGTGCTCCCCCCAAGGATAATTGTTTTATGTTGTTATTTTTAGATAGACTATAAGTAAATAGAATACAGACAACATGCCTAATACATATTTGAGTTCCCATAGTACCTAAAATTGAGGGTGGCAAATAGGTATTTGTTGATTGCTTTGTGGATTAATCATTGTACAACTGGAGGACTTACTGGTGAATGCTAACTGTTAGAAAGGATGCATGGAAGGTAGTTGGGATTGCAGGTTCCTGCACGTTTGGTTTTTATGGGTCAGAAAATGACTACAGACCACATTTCTTAGAATGCCAATGCCTTCTGGTTCTTCAGGGAAACACAGAAGATTCTTTCTTGCATTTTTAAAAATTGAATTTTGTGGAAATACCATCAGAGATAGGACTCTTAGATAGGACAGAGTTTGACTGTGTTTCTTCCTGCTCCTGGGTCTATTGCCTCAGAGGATGTGTCACTCAATACATTTATTAAAAACAGCCTGTTGTGACTTTACTGGACGTTCAGGGGATCACAGAGGTGCAGGGCTAACAGTTCGAAGAGAGCTGTGAAGGTGGAACAGATACAAACAGCGGGCTGCAGGGAACTCAAGGCTGGTAGGAGTTTTACAAGTTGCAAGCCAAGAGGAAGGAGTGGGATTTTGAGAAGGTAGAGTAAAATTTTCTTGGAAACCGTGAAGACGATGGCTTTCAGATTTTAAAAACAAGTGGAGAGCATCTGTCCTTTTGACTCTGTACGTAATTAAAGGTTCATGGACGGTATGGGTGCCTTCACAAAAAATGCTCACATTGTGGACTGGCGCTGACAAAATAGGAAATTAATTCTTGGTTTCCAAATTTGATTTTTTAAGTCAGTTGTATGCGTTAAGTTCGCCATCCCCACGCTCTGGTTGGAATGCTAGTAACTTCGTAATGAATAGATGAAATAAGCATTTAGGAATTTTAATGGAATGATTTTGAAGTCTTCACGTATTTCTTTAATATAATGTGATGGCTTTGAAAACAGTGATTTTTTTTTTTTTTTAATTTGAGGTGGTTATTTTCTAAGAACTCAAGAAAATGGTTTTATTACCTCCTTTGACTTATTGGTGGATTTTGTATTGGAAAATCATAACTGACTGTAAGACCAAAGAAAACCATGTCCCCTTTCATTACAAACCTTTTGTGATTGAATTATAATTAAATTTGGCCATTTAAAGAAGGATAATAATTTGTGAATAGTGTATGGGACTAACAAGATTGTAGGAGTTTGGACTACCTAAGACAAATTATTTTGAACACCCTTGAAACTGTTTTAGTAACAATCATGAGAAATAATTGTTCTAACAACAAATGATTGTTCTAATCTCTGTGCAGATTACAAGTTATACATGATGTGGCCATACCTGTTAGCCACCTGAGCCATGGAATAATGGTGCCCACGTGGACCCTCATGCTCATCCTGTGACCAGATTTGTATTTGACCATTGAAGGAACCAAATTCTCTCAAAAACATGCATATGAGGGCTGCCTGGGGGGCTCAGTGGGTTAAGCATCCAACTCTTGATTTCAGCTCAGGTCGTGATCTCAGGGTCGTGGGATCACCGTTGGGCTCTGCACTCAGCGGGGAGTCTGCTGCAGATTTTCTCTCTCCCTCTCCCCCCCCAATTGTGCGCTAAGAAAAAAATGCATATGAAAATAATGAAACATCTAAAAATACATCTTGCAGTTAGATTTCTGCTGCTTCTTGCCAGTTCTCACATCTGTTCTGTGCTTGTGTCTGTATTCAGCTCCTTCTCCTGGTGTTATGGATATTATGTTTGTTTGTTGAGAAAATACTATATATGGTGACTGCTCTGTATGAGATCCTGACCCAGGCGCTATGAGATTCATGAAACATAGTCCCTGTCCACAAGAATCTCATTGTTTCCTTTGGAAGTAAGACCCATACACAAGAACTGAGGCATCCAAAAGAACCACGTGTGAGGGCGCCTGGGTGGCTCAGTGGGTTGGGCCTCTGCCTTCGGGTCAGGTCATGATCTTAGGGTCCTGGGATTGAGTTCTGCATCGGGCTCTCTGCTTGGCAGGGAGCCAGCTTCCCCCCTCCTTCTCTGCCTACTTGTGATCTTTCTCTGTCAAATTAAAAAAAAAAAAAAAGCCACATGTGAACTCATGCCACAGGACCTCCAAAGTCAGAATTTCATGGAAGGGAGGATCACTTGTCGCCTGCATTAAAGGAAGAAAAAAATTATAAGAATTTTTCTGTTCACTTGTCTTGAGTTTTAGGGAAATCGCTTAGATGTCTGCACTTCAGCCTTCTTAGTGGTAAATATTTAATAAAATAATAACCTATACTCCATGGTTTGAAGGATGGCCATTTTCAGATGCCTGTGATCAAAGGTTGTGAAATTCAAGACATAATTCAGGTCAAGGAGAGTTAAATATTTGGCAAGCAAAAAGCAGTCGGATCCTCTAGTACAGTCACAGGCCTTTTCTCCTCTGCGGATTGTTTTGTTTTGTTTTTTGTTTGTTTCATTTGGAAACTCTGCGGGGTTTTAACATTTGTTTGAATTTTAGGAGACAGATGCTTAAAGTGAAAACTTTGGTATCTCCCTTTTTATGAACAAAATGGACTTTATTAACTGCTAGAAGTGGAAGTTGGCACAGAATAGGAAATGATTGTTACTGAGAGGTAGACCCTCAAAACTTGGGGAGGAATTCATTTTATTTCAAGTAGCATTACTGCGAATGGAACTCTTAGCTTTCTCGCTCCATATGCAAAGTAGCAAATGGTTCAAAGTTGTAGGTAGGTATGAAAAATCAACATAGGGGGAATAAATGATTATTTCACTGAATATAGCAACTCCTAAGAGGAATTCATTGAGATTCTAGAGGAAAACCGTGAAGATACACAGAAAAATGGAAAATAGCCTCTCTGGGCCATTTAAAGGAAGGAGAGTTGACTTAGGTCAAAAGGAAGGGAAAATGTCCTGAGAATGGAACTTAAGTGTTATAAGATGCCATTAAAGGAAGGTTGTGGAATCTCCTTTTCTGGAAATCTTTGGAAAAAAAGATTGTCATGTCTCAGGACAAGTGCTGAAGTTCAGTGCTGCCCAGAGGCAGAAAGAGGAACCGGATTTTGCCTGTGTGGTCTCGAGTCATCGGAGGAGCCCTGAAATGCAGTAAATATTGCGCACTCTGTTGGCCGAGACTGCCGTTCCTTTTAAGCTTGGTTGCTATAAGACCAGAGCGAATAAGTGTGCATAAGTAGCAAAATTTGAGTTTGGATTTGAGATTGATGATGCAAGCTGTGCACACGGTACGTACCTGCTTCCATTGCGACGGCCTGCACATAGGGCTGGAACTGTTCGGAGCACAGTTCAGTCTTTTTAGGATTTAGAAGGTACCTGCTTTCTTGCAAGGTCTTACTGCCATTAATCATTCAATAAATACCATAAATAGCTTCTGTGAACGCTGTAGGATATAAGTATGAGTTGGGTGTGGTTCCTGCCTTCAAGGAACTTCATCTACCCCTGGAGGTAGAACGGGCATGCAAACCTGGTAAGTGGAAAGCAGGTTCACGGGCATGAGAGTGGCAAGAAAAAGGAGAAGCGGCATTGTAAGATTTCAGAGAAGAGACATAATTCCTTTGGATTTAGCCGAGAACTGTTTCCTGGGAGAGAAATGTGTCAAACTGGGCCTTAAGAAGTAGGAAGCATTTGGGAGGGTGTAAATGAGGAGGAGAACAAAGACAGGGGTGGAATCGATCCTCCCAATTCCAAGATACAGACAAGTTCAGCAGAAGCACGAGGAGGCTGGGGGACAAGAGCGGGCAATGCCTCGTCGTAGCCAGTCTCAAATGCCAGTCAGAGCTCGGGTTCTGTTTGCGCAGTGCTTACAGTCCCAGGAAATGATTAAGCATGGGAGGGTTCCTGTCCGTGGGAGGTCTGTAATTTGCTGTGCGGACTGCCAGGGGGAAAGGCTGTAACAGGGAGCCCCGGCCCTTTGAGGCAGAGTTTGCCAATGGGGTATACTGAGAAAGAGTAGTATCGAGGCATGTTAATAAATAGGTGTTACTCAGGAAAGGGTCTCTTCACTAAAATGAATTGGAGAAATAAAAAAGTTAAGCAATTAAGTGGGTTTCTTAGCTGGATACGTTTTCAGAGCCTTTGTTTTTCATGGAATATCTCCTGAAACTACTGTTTCTTGGAATATATTTCGGGGAATGTAGGCCTCTGCGCCTGCTAACGATGGCTGGAACCCGAGTGGTGGTCGTACGCACGGAAGCAGTGACTGGACGAGAATCCCAATGCAGGACACGACAGTGTTTCCCGACACGCAGTGTCATTCCGTGACTCTACAGAACGTGAATGCACCCGAGAGAGTTACTGGTTTGTTAACCAGACTTGGGCCAAGACGGCATGCTGAAACAAAGAGAGAACAGAGTCCGAGGTGGGCCTGTGGGGAGTTTGGAGCTTTGGCTGTAAGTGGTACCATCACAGGAAGCTAGAAGGAGGTGATTCAAATGCAGGTTGATCACTTTCATGTTACTTGGCCGTGGGCATCCAGCCAAAGGCTTTAGCAGATGTGGGAACTGTGGACTTGGGTGAGAAGTCATTGTTTTTGTTTGTTGTTCTTTTTCTTACTAAATGTATCATTAAGAATATTTTTTGATTGGGGCACCTGGGTGGCTCAGTGAGTTAAAGCCTCTGTCTTCAGCTCAGGTCATGGTCTCAGGGTCCTGGGATCGAGCCCCACATCAGGCTCTCTGCTTGGTGGGGAGCCTGCTTCCCTTCCTCTCTCTCTCTCTGCCTGCCTCTCTGCCTACTTGGGATCTCCGTCTGTCAAATAAATAAATGAAATCTTTAAAAAATTTATTTTTTGATTAAGATGTCTCATTGTTTGCATTCTGGATAAATAATGATTTTCCTATGTAACTTATTCTAGTACGGTAAGATAACCATCAGTTTAGTGCCAAAGCAGCTTTAGGATTAATGAAACAACAAAACCATAGTGTTTTTTTCCTAATCAGACAGTAGCAGGAACCCTCATGTTTATCAGCAGATCTTTTTTTTTTTTTTTTTTTTTTTTGCAGTCTGATTTACTCTCAGCAGTTAATTCATGTTCAATAACTTGTTCTTTCATTCAGGTATTTGCCTTCGATTATTGCTTTTGGTCCATGGATGAATCTAATACTACGAAATACGCTGGTAAGTTGGCTCTCTCTTCACTTGCCGTTTGGGCCTCCGTCGTCTTCGTCTGTTTTCTTTATTGGGCAGTTCTGCTTTTCCCATAAAACTCACACTCCCTTCTTTCCAGTTCCAGCATGTGGGTTTTGAAGTCAACAAGATTTGATTTCGGGATCTGGCTGTGCCACTCACTTGCTAAGAAGTCATGGACCGGTTGGTTCATTTTCAGGCGCCAGGTTCTTTCCCCGCAAAGGGGGGGTATTACTATCCTCACAGGTGTCCCAACAGTTAGAAATAATGGGGCACCACCTCTAGCCGGAAATGCTACCTGGTGTGATTATCACATGAAGAAGGGGTTTAATGTGCACGTCTTTCCTTGTCGCTGTTTCGGGAATTCACTGCTCCATTGAGGTAATCCAAGCTCAGATGCTGTGGGTTTCTATGTCCGGGGTCACTGCTGATACGACCTGTCCATGTCTGATGGTCCCTGGTGATGCAAACTGTCCGTGTCTGACCGTCACTGGTGATACGAACTACACATTTGCAGGGAAACACGACCACCCAGTCCCACATTTTGCTAGTGTTCCTCCGTCGAGGCATTTCATCCCTATTCCACTGAACACAGATGACTACTGATTTTAGTATTTGGTGAGTCTTGGCCCTTTTGAGGAATTCATCACAATTGCTTTGGCTCAGGAGGGAAGCATTTGTGTTCATGGAGGAAGTTTGATTCCTACCGTTTTGATTGTGTCCCCACTTCCTAAGAGATTGGGTTAGTCTTTATGAATGTTTTCTCCTCATTTCTACTTAGAAAAACATCAGCTGAAGGACTTTCTCATTTGCTTTTTAAAAAGAGTGGTGAGGGATGGATGGAAAGGAGGCAGGTCTTACAAGATTAGAAGTCAAAAGGAAATCACTTGGTTGTAGGGAATTCTGTTTCATGACAGCCTTTTCCTGGCCACATAAAGCAAACTTGTTGAGAAGTTATTTGATATATAATTTTTTCAAAAGTTAACAATCTGAAACTAGGAAAATTTCTTCTGTTGCTCACCGTGAGTAAATGAACCTTTCTTTCCAGACATCATTCCTGCACCTTTAGCAAATGTATTTCATTGATGTGAATAAGTACTTCTTAATGTTGGTTGTAATTAATTTGTCTTTTTATTGGCCCATTAGCACTTTAGACAGTAAATTCTACCGTGTCTAGAACAGCCTGCTTTGAGTGTTAGCACAGTGTGTATTTTGGTGTTGGGCGTGTGCTTTGGGATTTAAATAAACTACAAAAGTAAAACATTTCCTACTGTAACAGAACAAATGCTGTGGCTCTACAAAGCCCACTCTTTGTTCAGCTGACGTTATTCAAAATACAGCCAAGTAGATCTTCCCAGATTAGAACTCTGCTTGTGCGATTCTCAAATGCTTTCAAGGACTCCTCACCACTTGCAAAAAGAATCTGTTCTCCTTGAACTCCATATAGGCTCCTTTATTTTATCTCCTCAGCCCACCTTCCTCACGCTCTGCTCTGGGACTCCCCACCATCCATCCCACGCTCTGGCCCAGGGCTGTAACTCCTCTCCTATAACCGTCAGGGAGCCAGCAGGTCTCAGAATGGTTCCTGAAGATTTAGGAAACCCCTACAGTGTGTGTAGCTTCAGGGAAGCCCTTGAAAAATCACAAAGTTAGGTGGGAAGCAAAAGAATGCATAACGAATGACAGTAAACATTTTGAGGTAATTCTGAGTTAAAGTGTCTGTCTGACAGATTTTGAGTGCTAGAGAAAACCCAAGGAAGGGCATAATCCGGGAAGGGCTGAACAGAATTCTGAGGTTGAAACTGAGTTTCCTTTAGACGGCTTATCGGTGCAGAACAGGGGCTGTTGCAGTGATGTGATTAAAAGAATGCTTCAGGGAGGGTGTTTTTCCTCGTTGTGTCTTCTAGAATCACATTGTCCCTTATTACCCACAGAGACCATTCTAGCCTCCTGCAGTATATCACTCATATCCCTGAATATAGGACAAGCTTCTTTTTTTTTTTTTTTTGAAGATTTTATTTATTTATTTGAGAGAGAGCACACAGAGGGAAAAGCAGACTCCCCGCTGAGCAGGGAGCCTGTGTGGGGCTCGATTCCAGGACCCTGAGATCATGACCTGAGCTGAAGGCAGATGCTTAACCGGCTGAGCCATCCAGGCGCCCCAGGACAAACTTTTTTTTTTTTTTAATGGAAATAACTTTATGAGGTACAGATGATAAAATTCACATGTGAAACTAAAGATTTCTGGAGCTCTGCATTGCAAATTAGTATGTTCAGAAATATCTAAAGAGATAAAAATGATTTTTAAACTTAGAGCCTAAAACTTCCTACTTTTAGTGTGCATGATCGCATCAAATAGTGTGTTCCATTCAGCCGAGAAATGCAGCCCTGTAGGCTCCAAGAACAATGTCTATTCACAGAACACAGGGAGACATTCTCTTGTTCTTTGGACGGCTCTATTATTGTGCAAACCCAGTGACCACCTTAGCAAAAAGTAAAATTCTTGCTGGCTCTTCTCCCGGATTTGTTTGTATTCATTGTAAATAACCTGCCTACGAAATATATTACGGGAGGTTCGTCCGTTGGTTTCATACTGACTTGATTTCCTTTCTCTTCATTAAAAAAGGAATAGCAGTTCCTTCTCAATGGTGAATAGAAACATCGAGATAGAAGCCTTCATTCTCTGATGGGAAGTAGAGGAAATGTAAAAGGGGGAGCACGAATTTCCTGAAACCGACCTATTTGTCAGGCTCAATGAATAATGGCCTCATTGATACCGATGAAGAGGGCTCCCGGCGGCTCTCAAAACTTGGGGAGCAGAGAGGAGGAGGGGTAGTGCAGAGAGGGAGGCTTGAAGGCACAGGGACCGAGGGAGCCAAGAGAGGCAGGGCGCTGAGTTTCACGCGGTGTGTCGGGATGTTCTGTCTGTTTGTTCAAAGTGACCGCAGCACCCGTCACTCTCAGGCTGCCCGCTGGAGAAATGCACAAGTCCGTAGTGTGGGAGGGCGTGGCGGCGGGCTGTGGGCTCCTACGCCAGACCGCCCGGTGAGCCACCAGATCTCACTGCACCTCTGTTTCCTCAGAAAGAGGGTGGTAATCATTCTCATCTCATAGGGTTGATTTGAGGGCCGAGGGACCTATCCGGGGAAAGTACAGAAGCCAGTACCGGGCACATGGGAGAAGCTCTCTTCCTGTCTATCGTCTTTATCATGGTCACATTGTCGCAATCCTGAGGGCCGGAGCATCAGCCCTGGGGACAGAGAATGCACTAGAATTGAGGAGACTCGGTTTTGCCACCAGCTGCTCACCTTTACAGGGTCTTTATGGGGTTTCCACGTCTGTGGAAGGAGGAGACGTGGCCTAGGATGATCTCAGATCCCCTCTAGCTCTCTGGTAAAACATGAATCAGACATTTTATCCTGGCCACACAGCTGCTGGAATGGACTGTTCAGAGGCAACTCAAAGACTTGTTTGTTAAGCGGATTGCATTGCACTGAGTTGGGCTTTGAGATGTTTTGTATTTTAACTCTATTATTTCTTACTATAACCCTTGGGTTAGGTAAGCATAATCATGTTTGGCTGGCAGATAATTCTGAGTCTTGGAAGCAGAAATGCTTGTGCCAAGATGAAAGAAAAAAAACAAGTAACCTGCAAAGCGAGGCACCCAGAGCTTGGCATATTTCTGCATAAACTCGTGTCTTCTCCTGCTCTTTACCCCATATGTCCACACATGCAGACAGATCCACGTTTAGGACTCTAACGCCATTACAGTGAATACTGACGGCACTTGAGAGTGTCGTACCGATAATGGGCCCTTGTGAATGGTTAAATCACTACTGATTATAATTAAGACCTTCTCGATAATGAAATTGGTCCATGATTCGTCACTGTCTCAGATGTGCCGTGTTGGTAAATAACAGTGACCAATCCCCTTGGTTTCACTTTTCTTCTTACTGGGGGACTATCTCTCACAGATCTGTTTTTCTGTCGATCTTCATACCCAAAATGAAAACAAGTCTGGTGGGGGTACGGGGGGGCGCCTGGCTGGCTCTGTCGGTAGAGCACGCGACTCTTGATCTTGGGGTTGTAAGTTTGAGCCCCACGTTGGACATAGAGATTACTAAAAAATAAAATCTGTAACCAACTGAGCCACCCGGGCGCCCCCAAAATAAAATCTGAAAAAAAAAACACAACAAACCAGTGGGGGTGGCATATCTGGGAATCAACGCAGACACGAACATTTCCAGGCCCAGAGCTTCTCAACTATTGACTTAGAAATTATCTAACAATTCTCATCAGATGGCATGTTGCTCAAACTTGCTGAAGCCATGTGTTTTCAGGCATTGTTAATGCCCTGCAGTCCAGAAGAAAGGTTATATGTCTGATTCTTGTCCTGCTAGCCTAGCTGTGTGCTGTTCGCGTCCGAGCCGTGAGCCGTTGCGTGTTTGATTCTGTTCCCATGATGGGACATTTTATGTGCCCAGAGGTAGAAATAATTTCTCTTTCACACTGTTTAACAGAAGCCAGATTAGAAACAAGTTATTTGTGCATCAAAATTTATATTCTAAAAGCCAGCACTAGCCAAAATAGAACCAATATTTTAGCAAAGTTCCAAAATGCTTGTTTGAGCGTGTTATGTTGGTTCATTCTTTCGTTATTCAAGTTTATAAGAAACATTCAGCAAGTGCCTCACACAGAATAGTTGTTAGCTACTAGGTTTATCAAAATCACAGATGTTTTCTGTAGAGTTATGAAAAGCGGTAGTAGTTGATTCTGTGAACAGTTTGGTGAAATGGAGACTCATTATAAATGATGCATGCCATCTTAAAAGACACTTACAAAACCATCTGAATGCAGAGTTCTAGATTTTGCTTTCTCTTTTATAGTCTTCAACAAATTGTCATACCCATACCAAATCTGACAATTCTTTTGGTGACTGAGCCTTACCAGGTTGTTCCTTAAGCATCCGACTTCATTTTCTTAGAACCAGCAGCTGTCTTTTTCCATTTGTTAATGAAATTATGTAATGACAGAGAAGTACAATGGACATAAACTAGTTTAGGAGCAAACACAGCTGACCCTTTGTGAGAACATAGTTCAGCTGGTGGGAGTCCAGAGCACAGCCTCCCAGCTGGGGTGATGTAGGCTGCGGTGGGCACACCCCATTGTACTACCTTATAGATGGAGGAGAATGTTGGCCAATTCAGAAAATGGGGTCAGAGGAGACATCAGTGAAAAAAAACTTTTCTTTCTTTCTCCTTTTTTTCCCTTTTTTGGTATCACAAGAATCTTTGAGGTGTACTTTCAAGTTTACTCATGGTGGGGTTGTATTTGTGTTTGGTAAAGTGTGCCAAGTGCCCCGCATTGAGACCATTTCGGTTCACATCGCTGCCCTCCTCACGGACGTTTCCTTGCCCGGTGAGGTCATGGTGGGGGGCCTTGGCTTTTCTCTGGGTTAGGCCAGCTTTACTGGAGAGAAAAACTTTCCTGAAATAAATAAGCTAAGCTCATATTGTTAGATTCTTTTAAAAAGAGAGAGTGCGTATGTGCATGTGTATGTGTATATGTATGTGTGTAAATGTGTGTATAAGTGTGTATGTGTGTACGTGTGCATGTTTTGTGTATATTTGATTATAAGTGTGTTTGTGTGGTTTGAGTATGGGTTTGTGTAAATGTGAACGTGTTAGTGTGTGTGTAAATATTGGTATGTATATGTATGGTGTGATTGTGTGTGTGCTTCTCTTTTCTCTTCTACTCCTAATTTTTTTTTTTTTGAAGTAGGTTTCATGCCCAATGTGGGGCTTGAACTCATGACCCTGAGATTAAGAGTCCCGTGCTCTCGCAGCGGAGCCAGCCAGGCACCCCTCTACTCCTGTTTTTTTAATCCCACCTGGTCCCACCTTCTTACAGGCTTTCCTTTCTTCATCCCCATCTATGCCTTGTTTTTTGGCACCCAGAGACATCGTGTGACTTACTGAAGGGTGTGCAGAGAGGCGGCTAAGAGTCACAGTCGACAGTAGACTTGGGGACACTGGGTTCCCAGCCCTGTGCTCATCTCCCCACCTGTAGTAGCTCATTTAATTATCAGAACATCCCATCACGTAGAAACGATTACTGTCCCCATCCCCCCATGTTACGGTAAGGAAACTGCTTCCTGGGAAAGTGCTGAAAAGCAGTCGTACCGGTGGGTTTTAGGCAGCGACAATTACGTGTGAAGATGTTACAGATTCTCCTGTAGTCCCAGGCTGTTCTCTGGTCTCTGCCTCCCCTGGAAAGTGGCCGTGTGCGGCAGTCACGTTGCAGTGCTCTGGCATGGAAGCTGGCCAGCATTCTCCCTCCTGTCCCAGGTTCTCTGGAGTCCCGAGTGCCTATGTTTGGTTTGGGCTTTGCTCTAATCCCCTCTTGACTGCACTCCCCCCAGTCCAGAAGGGGTGTTGGGTCCCCATGTCCCTGTACCTCAGAGAACATACCAGACAGGGTGAAAACACCCTATGAAAGATCTCAAAAGACAGTCCCTCTCAGATGCTCGCAGGGCGGGTGGCTTCTTGGCTTCTCCCATCCCGGGCACAGCATCTGACCCTCTCCTCCGTGAGTCAGCCACCTCACAGGCCAACAAAAAAGGAGCTGAGTTTCACTGCCAGCTCATGACTCGTCCCAGCACTGTTGCTGGGGTAGAAACGTCCCTCTGGGTGAGTCACCCTGTGCCATGCACGCTGCAGGCGAGGCGCCCAGACTCTGGAACGCTGATCGTCCTTGGACGCCGCTGCAGAAAATGGCCCCGCGCTCTCCCTTTACCCTCATGGCCCAGTTTCTCAGGATCCTTTTACCCAGCCCCTTAATGGCACACTTCTGTAGCTGATTAATACTTAAATCCAGTGTCACCAGGTTAATCCTGAAAGGCTTCATTTTTGTATTGAAACTCTGCGTGTTTTGGTCATTTAGGTTGACCCAGGTTTAACTTCAGTACATGGGACAGTTTCTGAGCTGCCCCATTTGGGAGAGGGATGTGCCGAAGGCTGGTCCACGTTAGGCATGTCTCCCCACCGCACGTCTGTGTGGAGAGCCTGTCTGCTCTTGCACTGTCCAGGTGCTCTGCCTTGGACCTGGGCCACCTGCCAAGCCCGGACGCATCAAAATCACTGTGGCCATCAGCCCTGCTGAGAGGTGGAAAAAAACTTCCTTCCTAACAAGCAGACCTGGGAGTCCCACATCACAAATACTGAGTTCGGACTTTTTTTTTTTTTTTTTTTTTTTTTTTTTTCACTCTAACTCCAAAGAGAAAAGACAGGAAAGAAGGAAAACGGGAGACACTGAGTACACTGGTAAAATGTACTGATCATGTTGAACTCTTGAATGCTTTTCCATGTTCCTGCTTTAGAAAAATGAGAAATATTCCATGCATATGTCCTATTTGGCCCTCAATTGCCATGCTTGCTGTTTTATTCAGCCGTGATCTATACACGACTGCCTTGTTTAATGCAGATTGTAAACGAGACAAATGCCCCCCATTTTGTTCTCCCATTTCTTAGAGCACAGCCCACTGTAACTGACCCTGTACCTCTTCAGTAGTCAGGTGTGAGCACGTGAATGGTACGTGCGTTTTCTCTTCCATCCCTGGTTGGTCTTCTGTGCTTTGCTATCGGGCCCCGCAAAGAGCATCACCTTGGTTACCCAGTTCCCAACGCATACACATAACAGCTTTGAATTCATTGCTGGGATCCCCAGTAGGGACAGATGATGCCCAAGTGTGGAAACTCAGATCTGTATTATATATGTGACTCAGGGTTGGGTGGGTCAGGTGTTTAACTTCCTGACTTGCAGAAATTCCATACAGGGTCCTCTCCGCAATCATGATACTGTGTTCCAGATTGCTTTGGGCATGCCTGTGTGTTCAGACCTTTCCATGTAGTTATAGGTTTTAAGCATAAACCCCACAGGGGAAATTGGCATCTTCTTGGTCATGGTTAGTGAGGTCAGGTTTGCCCTGTGGAGTCCCTGCACCAGACACATGGGGCTGCCATGTGTGGAAGGACCACCTGCTGAAAAGCCACAAGCCTTTGGGTTTGACAGTGCTCTGGCTTTGCTTGGTTTGTCTGGGATAGAAGCAAATATTCATAGATCCTCCTGCTTCCCACACGACTTCTGAACTTTCCCTTAGGGGCTGGTGCACATTCCTCTAGACAGAGAGAGTTCATTCTGCTTGAGGCTGAGGTATGGGCAGGAAACGTGTAGGTGAAAATACTGCAACTTTTACGGGGTTCCTGATTCCCATCATCCAATACAAACAGCCCCATTCTTTTGCACAGTGAGCTTCAAAAAGCAGTTGGCAAGTTGGGTTTTTCCCCTTATGCTGGAAAAGGGGACCTCTGTGTTTAAAAAATAGAAATGAACAAAGCAGGAATCCTTCTGTCTCTCCTTTACAGACCACATAAGGGTCTTTGATATTTATTCTTCTCTCCATCACAGAGTGAAGTGTAGTTTGTGTTTCAGGGAGAAACAGTTGTGCTGAGGAGGAGAGGAAGCTGTTAAGAGTCCACAGGGAGCATTTTGGGGCTTCGGCTGATAGTCTGGCCTTTTTACAGTTGTTTCCTACCATCCCAGTGATGCCCTTGAAAGTTACCAAACCGAAGCACTGATTCAGTATAACCCCAGCCAATGAGTCCTACAGCTCAAAAGGAACCAGATAGAAAAATCATACTCTGTAGAGTATGTTTCTAGTCACAGTTTTATTGATAGGATTTATTGTGTTGGTTTTTACCCCCATGCCCTTCCGAGGTAATGTTATGAAAAAAAAGTAAATATTTTCCCTCCACTGGACATACAGGTTGGCATATCCGGTCCTAAATAATACTGTTCTGGTTTCCTCTCCTCACAAGCCCCAACATAACACACATAAACACACACAGACATACATGTACCCCACCACACACATGCATATACCACAACACACACACACACACACATCCCCATACATACCCTCGCGCAAGCCAACACACATGCACCACACATACACCCCCAACAGACATGTGTACACATATGCCCAGCACACATATAACCCCATATACAGCCAACACACACACGCACACACATGTACACACACACCCCAGTACATACAAAACATAACACCCCACCACCATATATTGGCTCTCTTTCCTCTATGAGAGTATCCCACCGTTATATTGGTCAGTAGAATTTTGGAAATGGGAACTAAAGTATCTAGAGAAATAACAGTAAGTAATGATTCCTTTAAAAATTTTTTCCTAAGAATAGACGTCTTTTCTTTTATGTTTGAAATTGGATTACCTCACAGAATTGTCCTACTTTAAGGAAAAATAAGTAGATGTTTACCTCCTTCTCTATGCCAGAATTAATTATAGTTGATTAAAGATTTGAGGGATGATATTGATAATGGATATTAACTAAAATATATTCTAGACTTATACTAACCAGGCACTGTGGTAAGTGCTTTATCTAGCTTGCCTTCGTAGATCATAACCTGCGACTCAGTAAGGTAGCAACTGTTACTCCCAATTTACTGATGAAGAAACCCAGAACTTGCCCAAGGTCACACAGCTGTAAGGAGCAGAGTTCACATTTGAAAATAAACCTGTAAAAAATAAAAACAGCAGACCTAGAAGAAAATACAGGTGAATCCCTATATAACGTGGGGTAATAATAATACAAAAGGATTTTGGATGCATAAACATACACTGTAGGGAAAAACCACAAAGGAAAAGATGAAAGATTTGAATATGGATAACCAAAAGCTTTTGCATGACAAAAACCAGCACAAGACCAAAAAGTAAATGCCAGACCAGGAAACAATATTTACAATGTATAATAGACCAAAGGTTAATGTTCTTAACATATGATGAGCATTTTGGGGGCACTGGGCTGGCTCAGTTGGAAGAGCTTGTGACTCTTGATCTCAAGATTATGAGTTCAAGCCCCACATTGGGTGTAGAGCTTCCTTCAGTAAGTAAATAAACACATAGATGTATGTATGGTGAGCATTTTTAATTAAAAAAAAATGACTAAACCAGTCAATTTGTAAAAATAAACCTAGAACCCAAATACTCCATTTGCTAAAGAATAAATACAAAGTAGGTAATCAACAAAGGAAAGGAAAATTGTGGTTCAGACAAAACCGAGAAGAATGATAATAGCCGTGTTGTGGAGGGGGCATTGGTGGAGGACACAGTAATTTGAGTTTTTGGAGCTTTGCCTGGTAAAGAGAATAGAAAAGTGCTCGGAGGTAAATATATAAGGATAAATATTGCAGAAAAAAGAAAAAGGAAATTATCTGCATGCCCATAATAGGGCTGATTGCATCAGTTAAGCATACAATGGAAGGCTAAGCAGCTGGAAAAAAAAATTAATGTTGATATAACTTTGTAGAGGTGGCAAAGTGTTCATTATTTCTTGTCTTAAAAGAGAGTAAATTTCCCTTGAGACATGAAGCCATAGTGACAAAATGTATCGCGGTCTCTCTAGAATCCGGTCCTGCTCAGAGCTGTAAAGATACATGAATGTAACAATAGATCTTTGTGTTCATCCTTTTATAAATTGTGCTTTGAGATAGTTGTTTAAGGATGGAAAGGAGATGAATTCTTTCCGGAAACACAGTATAATTGTTACTCTTTCATATTCTATTTTGTGTGTCCCAGAATATTTTCCTTTCCTGCTTATAACTAAAGCTTTATTAAATATGATAAATCTGGAGAATATTCTGTCAAGCATAACCGTAACTAAGAGAACTTGATTTTTGAAAAGCCTAAGCATATGTGTAATGGAAATCAGAGAGACTAGTTCGGGTTTTTACTGTGACATATATCCTGTTTTAATGTCCAGGAGGTTACCATGGGTGCCAGGAAAAGTGTAATCTGTCATTTTTATCAAAATTGTTCAGTTGGTAGATACATGTTATATTAACATGTCTATTCACATCTATCCCCAGTGCCTGATCTAACCAAGGGTACTGTAGTCTTTAGGGGCTCATTAGAATCTCAAACACAGTCATACTTTGATTAAAGTATAAACTCTAATGCAATTAAGTCTTTTTTTTTAAAGATTTTTATTTTTTTTAACGATTTTGTTTATTTATTTGACAGAGAGCAATCACAAGTAGGCAGAGAGGCAGGCAGAGAGAGGGAGGGAAGCAGGCTCCCTGCAGAGCAGAGAGCTTGATGCGGGGCTCGATCCCAGGACCCTGAGTTCATGACCTGAGCCGAAGGCAGAGGCTTAATCCAGAGCCACCCAGGCGCCCCTTAAGATTTTTATTTCTAAGTGATCTCCACACCCATTGAACTTGAACTCAGAACCCCAAGATCAAGAGTTGCATGCTCTACCAACTGAGTCAGCCAGGTGCCCCAAATATTTGAGTTCAGCAAACAATATTTTGATGCCTTAGTCCTCGTTAATGAGGAAAGGGGCCCCCAATTCAGTACGCTTTAGTCTGAGGACAGCTATGTCAGCATAGGAGTAACTCAGGACATGAAAGTGCCTGCTGTTTGCCAGGGACTCTGCTAAGATGCAACACCTATTTTTAAAGCTCACAGGATGCCTGGGGGCTCAATCAGTTAAGCCTCCAACTCGATTTCGGCTCAGGTCATGATCCAGGGTTGTGAGATTGAGCTCCACATCGGGCTCCGTGCTGAGTGTGAAGTCCGCTTGAGATTCTGTCTCCCAACCCCCCAAAAGACTACATAAATAAAATCTTTTAAAAAAAGGAAACTCACACTCCAGTGCTAGAGAAAAATGGGAAAGAATAGTGAAGTGTGATAAGATCTAGAGTTTGTAAAAACAAATAAATAAATATAACCTAAACAAAACCATGGAGACCAGAGGGGGAATGACTGATTCCTAGTGTCCGGCAGTGTGAGTCACCAGTGATGGGTGAGTGTCTCCCTTAACGGTCAGGAGTCAGTACAGATAGACCCAGGTCCTGCCACTCACTATTGGTGTGATTTGGGCAAATGACTCCCCTTTGGAACCGCAGCCTCCTTACAGATCCTGCTGGCCGTGGGGACTGCAAGGATTCAGTGATACAGAATATGTAAAGTGCATCGCTAGTGGGGCAGTTGATAAAGATTAATTCTCTTCTTCTTAGTTGCATAAATAATGAAAGTATACAGGTTTAAAAGGTTAATTTATCAGAGCGCCTGGGTGGCTCAGTTGTTAAGCATCTGTGTTTGGTGGGCGCCTGGGTGGCTCAGTGGGTTGGGCGTCTGCCTTTGGTTCAGGTCATAATCTCAGGGTCCTGGGATCAAGCCCCACATTGGGTTCTCTGCTCAGTGGGGAGCTTCCTTCCCCCTCTCTCTACCTGCCTCTCTGCCTACTTGTGATCTCTCTCTGTGTGTCAAATAATAAATAAAATCTTGAAAAAAAAAAAAGTGTCTGCCTTCGGCTCAGGTCATGGTCTCAGGGTCCTGGGATCGAGCCGCGTGTCAGGCTTCCTGCTGAGAGGGGAGTCTGCTTCTCCCTTTTCCTCTGCCCCTCTGTAGCCCACCCCTGCTCGCACTCTCTTGCTCACTCTCAAATAAATCTCAAAAAAAAATAAAAGGTTAATTCATATCATCTTTAGTATTTATAATAATTTAGACATAGGCAAAACCAATTTATTCTTATATTTTTATATTCTGGAGAATTCTTTAATCACTTGGTTTATTTTTTGTGCAATTTTAGTATATATATATCCTATCCTGGAAGGTTTTGTGGTTTTTTTCACTTGACAGTGTCATAAACCTGTCTAGCTCTGTAGCACTCATTCTTAGTTTTTTTGATCTTGGATTTAATGGTCTTTAGTTTAAAAAAACAATTTGGGGGCACCTGGGTGGCTCAGTGGTTAAGCCTCTGCCTTCAGCTCAGGTCATGATCTCAGGGTCCTGGGATCGAGTCCCACATCCGGCTCTCTGCTCTGCAGGGAGCCTGCTTCCTCCTCTCTCTCTCTCTCTACTTGCCTCTCCGCCCTCTTGTGATCTCTCTGTGTCAAATAAATAAAATCTTTAAAAAAAAAAAATAAAAAATAAAAAAAATAAAAAAACGATTTGTACCAAGGAAAAAGAAACATTGTGACTTTCCTTTAAAAGAACTGGAGGAGATTCTAGGTGGCTCAGTTGGTTGAGCATCTGAGTCCTGGTTTTGGCTCACATCATGATCGCAGAGGCCAGAGATCAAGCCTTGCACTGGGCGCCATGCTTAGCAGGGAGTCTGCTTCGAGATTTTCTCCCTCTGCACCTTCCCTCACCCACTTTCTCTCTCTCTCAAAAGAATCTTTTAAAAAAATAAAAGAATATGGAGAAAATAATTCCCCATACTTCCATCCTACTCAGCCTCAGGAGCCAAAGCTAGAAATACTGCATCTCACCACCTAACAGAGGAAGAGAGAGATTCCTAAGTGGCCACAGGCCCTTGTGGGGCCGTGGTCGAGCTCTGTCCACAGTGCTCCCGGCACTTGAGTCCTTCAGTCAACTCAAGTGCTTGCTTTTTTTCAAGTTACTAAATATGAGTTGAAATCATGAATTACGGGCAGGATGTTTGACCTGGCTGAGTTGTAACACGTCTTGTCCCCACCCTCCCCGCTTCCTGAGGGGCTGGTTAGCCAGGGTGGAACATCCAACAAGAAGGCTCTGTGCGTCTGCTTGTGCCGAGAGAGCCCGCGGGTGGCACTCGGGTCTGGCCGAGGACCACGGTCGGCTCTCACAAACCTGAGCACGGGCCGAGTTTAGCTCCCTGAAGTCTACGCTGCGGGCTCTGCTCCAGATTTAAGGCTGCCTTTCAGCATGGGCCTTGGGGGAGTACAGGTGGAATAGGGAAGACCCTTTGAGAGAACGGACGAGAACAGAGTGTTGATGTGGTGGGTAATAATTTTGACGTTCCCTGTTCTTCCCGGAGTGTATGTGTGCACATGTCTCTTCAGCCAGTCTTCACAACAGCCCTGAGCGTCTCGGAGTGGTTACACCCTTTTAAAAAATTCACATATTATGCCAACGTGTTTTGAACACCTCTTAGGTGCCAGGCTCTGTGCTAGATGTTAAAAGTCAGAATTAGAGCAGTAAGGTTATATGAACCTGTTACTGTTTCATCCAGTTCATTCTTCTTAACGTCCGTGCTCATCGATGGGTCTTTCTCTCACAGTGTTCGACACAGTGTATACCAAATACGCTATGTGTATGTCTTTTGGAACATGATTTTTGTTAAACTCAGGAACGTTTTCGAATTCTAGCCTTGTCTACACACACAAGTGCATTGGAATTTTTTTTTTAAACGTGGTGTGTAATATTCTTTTTTTTTTTTTAAGATTTTATTTATTTATTTGACAGAGAGAGATCACAAGTAGATGGAGAGGCAGGCAGAGAGAGAGAGGGAAGCAGGCTCCCTGCTAGGCAGAGAGCCTGATGCGGGACTCGATCCCAGGACCCTGAGATCATGACCTGAGCCGAAGGCAGTGGCTTAACCCACTGAGCCACCCAGGTGCCCCTGCTGTGTAATATTCTTGCATACGAAGTAGTCCCCATTTTCCTTCTCTCCTCCCTCACCAGTGGGCATTTAACTTGGTTCTGGTTTAGCGAATCAGAGTAATGCTGCGGGGGGCATCCTGTAGAGGTGTCCCTTGTGGAAGTGTCTGGAGGGTTGGGTGCCTCATTCTGGCTCCCAGTAGAGGCATGGTCGCTCGCTTCTACGTGCTGTAAAGGTTTTCAAATGGCTGTATTATTTATTCTCCCAGCAGATTACAAAAATACCTGCATTTCTTCAGTCCAGTGATATTGTTGCCAAAATGTTACGTTTTGCCAGCCTAACGGTTGAAAATGCTGCTTGTTTCATATTTACACATTTTTAAGGGCCCCATTGTGCAGCCACATGTCCCTGTGTAACAAGGGGCTGCTAAAATCAGATCCTGCTTTGCACAGAGGAAACGGTGCACCTGAGAGCTTACGTTGTGTTGCGTTATTTCCAAATGTAAATGGAATTGTCATGTAAGATTTAAAAAAAAAAGGTCCAGTCGATTTGGGTTTTGTTTTTTTGTTTTTTTGTTTTTTTCCCCAACGTTTATCAAGCATCTGTGCTAGGCCTGGGGATTACAAAGATAAACAGATTATAGTCTCTGACATTAATCGGGGGTTCTCATTCCAGGGAGGGAAGAGGAACCAAAACCAGTAGTTTTGGCAAATACTGTAATTGTGAAGGTTTGGGACTATGAGAGCACAGAGGAAGGAGAATATCATTTTAATTCTCTTAATGATGGGGAGTGAATGTGAGAAAGTCAGGAATTTCAAAGGGTAGTAAATGCCACCTTAACTGTTTAAAAAGATTTTCACACCTGGGGTGCCTGGGTGGCTCTGTCTGTTGGATGTCCGACTCCTGATCTCAGCTCAGGTCTTGGTCTCAGAGTGGTGGGTTCGGGCCCTGCATTGGATGTGGAGCCTACTTTAAAAAGAAGAAAAAAAAAAAAGATTTTCACAGCTTTCTTCTTCAGCCTGATGCTATGGACTGTATGGTGCATCATTCCAGAACCTCAGTGAGCTGTAGACAGGTTCACGGAGGAGAACTTGTCCTCGAACCCGGCCTGGGAACACAGCGGGGAGGTGCCTGTGCTCTACACACATCACCTCCGCCAGCGGCGAACGGTTTCTCAACCCTTGGCCTTCACTGAGCATTGTGCTAGGTGCTTACACGTACCCAAGACGTGTCCGACAACGTTCCTGCGTGTTGCAAGCTCAGAATGCAGATGGGGAGATAAGACCATTTATGCTTAATGATATTTTAATACCAGCTCATGAGAACTAAACAGAATTTAAACAATTCTTCTCTGTGGCCCCCTGATGATGGAAAGGAAACTTTAATGCCTAGAGAAGTGTCTGAGAGGGAGAGAATGGGTGGAATCGTGACCTGATCTGGGAACTGAGCTCTGAACACGTAGCCCTACGCATAGTAGGCACACAGTACACCTCTAACATCTTTGGATTGAAAGAATATTGTTACTAACTGGGACTCAGTTATTAATACAAATATGTCGAGAAAAATCTTTCTTTTCTTTGGTAGTTTTTTATTTTTTGTTTGGTTTTTAGGTCAAGAAGTGGTTTTCAAGTGCCTTGGGGAAGGAATTCTTGAAAAAGCCTTTCAGGGGTATAATGCTTGTATATTTGCATATGGACAGACAGGTAAGTGGCTGCTTTTGTTTACAGTCAATGACATTAAATGTGCATTTCTTAAAGTCTAGAAATAGAAAACACTGGGAAGTGACAGAAACATGCTTCTGACCTTGTGGGTTTCACTGAATTAGATGATCAAAAGTAACCCTCTTTTTGAAGGCTCAACGATTTTGATAATTGAGTAATTGAGCAAAGCTAGTTTCAGACTATTAAGTGTCATTTTCCTAAATTACAGTTTTAACCTGTATTTGAACTAGAAAAATAATTACCAGTTTCTCAGTATTAAAGGTTATAGTAAAAAGCCATAGAACGGCTCTTGGTATCCTCCCATGCAGTGGACCGACCCTGGGACACAGGCGTGCTGGTGGATTATCAAAACGGGACTGTGGGGCATGTGCTGGGAACATGCAGAGCAGAAGCTCCCTGGGGGCTCAGCTCTTAACCACAGCTTCAGCAAGAAAGTTCGAATAAGTCCCACCAGTACTGCCCGTTGTCCCATCACAGGACAGCTGTGAGACTCAGACAACAGAATACGTATCAAAGCATTTCCACAAACATTAAATATTTGGGGGGTTGAGTACTGTCCATGTTACTCGACAATGTATAGTTAACATTCACTATACACTCTTCTCACGAGTCTGTGTTCATAGTTGTTCTATTAGTAGGCATCCCTCCGTCGAGCTGGAGGCCATGAACGTTACAGAAGGAACGGCAGCCCTGCTGTCCGGGGGCATGGGCTTGAGGGCTGAGTTGGCTGCTTCTGCTCTGTGACCCTGGCGGATAAGTGTAGAGACCTCGTCATGTGGAAGCATTATGTTTCACTCCCTCTGTTGTCCTCCTTCCTTTCTGCTTGGCCTTCTGCAGGTTCAGGAAAATCCTTCTCCATGATGGGCAGTGCTGAGCAGCTGGGCCTCATTCCAAGGCTCTGCTGTGCGTTATTTAAAAGGATCTCTCTAGAGCAAAATGAGTCACAGACCTTTAAAGTCGAAGTGTCCTATATGGAAATTTATAATGAGAAAGTTCGGGATCTTTTAGACCCCAAAGGGTAAGTTAGTGGTTGAAATTAAGCTTGTCATGGGAGTAATAATTATAAATAATCCTTATATGAAAACTGCAAGTGAATATATTTATTCAGTTACTACCGTGGTTTCAGTTCATTCACTGAGAAGTCTTCTGCTTCTCAGAGCCTGCTGGTATACCCAAGACCTGTAGTTTACCCTATATTCATGAATAAAGTTGCTTACATATGCCATTTAAAAAGATTTTTTTACTATCGGTGTTATTTTTGGTACCGTGGCTTGTTCATAAAAATCGAGTTAAGAAGGACGCAGTCGTCCTCCGATTCATATTGGAAGGCAGCAGCTGTAAATCAGAGGTGAGAACTAGAAGGGTTAAAAGAACCGAGCCTGGAAAAGCATCCTCTTCCTGGGCTGTGCACTTGAATCACGCTGGGGGCTTTTGAAGGATACACTGGCCTGAGCCCCACCCATAGAAACCATGATTCAGTGGACCCAAGGGGAATCCCAGGCATGGGTGTTTTTTAAAAACTAGGTGATAAAAACCAGATGAATTTGATTCATAGAGGGAGAAGGCCATTTACTTATTTTTTAATTGAAAATTTTTTTGCTGATTTCCAAATAATACATAGAGAAAATTTAGAGGATAGGCGTCGTGTAAGAAGAAATAAAAATAACCAATAATCCCAGTACTCAAAAGTAACCATTGTTAGTACTTTGGTGCATTGTGATCCTGTGTTTGCAGTCTGTGGAGGGATGTGTGTGTTGAGGTCGTTCTCAAAATACAGTTCAGCATGCTGAATTATTTTTAAACACTTTTAGCACCTGTGTAGTCAAGGGTATCATCATAAGATCAGAATTGTCAGAGACAAGGAAATGAACCAATCAGGGGGAAATGCTTACATTGACTTTAAAGTTATTAACTATTTGCCTATGAAAGAATATTTATAATACATGTAAGATACAAAGAATAATAAAATGGTCCTACCATTTGGCTTAATAAATGGAACATGTCCAGTATTTTTGAAGCCCTGTCTGATTCTCTCGGATTCCATTCCATTCCCTACCCCTCCCCAAGGTAACCACAATGATGAGTTTTATGTTTCTCATTATCTTCATCCTCCTTAGAGCTTACACAGAATTTTGCACAGTTCTAAATTTTGTGTGAGGGACATCATAGTATATAAGTCCTTTGTTGACTTACTGTTTTCCTCTTGACGATTCATTCGTCCTGATGTGTGAAGTAACAATGCATTCATTTTTACTGCTGTTTGCAGCTTTGTTGTATGTTCTTACCCTCATCTATCTCGTCTCCTGTCACTTGTGCGGTTTCCGCTTTCTACGGCTACGGTGCTGCCCTGAGCATTCTTGCACAGTTCTCTGCATGTGCAAATGTAGGAGTTCCTAGGGAGTACATCTGTGGGCAACAAGGTACTGAGTCTTTGGCTTTAGGAGGTCCTGCCAAACTGTCTTCCAAAGGACTCGTACCAGTTCACAGCCCCCCCGCCCCCCGCAGCGTACAGGAATGCCCTGTGTTAGACAGCATCACAAGCACCTGACACTGTGCTGGGTTAACTTTCTCTGGCTCCAGAATAGTATGCAGGAGTCTCTGGTTGTGCCTGCCGAGTGAGTGGAGTCTCAGACCCATGTGCACCCTGCTAGCTCTCTTGAAGATGGGCACTTGATCTGCCCCCGTTTAGAGTACACAAATTGCTCATTGTCATATTGAATTCTTCATCCATAAAGGCAGGAAAACCTACTTTGTAGGTTTCTATGAGATTTAAGTGGGATAACTGAAAAGTTCTTAGGAGCAGTGCCACAACTTTGGGAAGAGCTCAGTGCTTCCGAGTTCCCTTTGTCCACACTCGAGTGACGCCAGACATTGATACTTGATTTAAAAGGTGATTAACAGCCGATGCAGTGGAAAAGGTGACAGATGTAATACAGAGTCTCAGTTTTCTATTAGTTTTCTTTTAGTCTGTTAGTTTTCTTTTAGTCTCAGTTATCTATTAATAATTTTTTTTTTAAGATTTTATTTATTTGTCAGAGAGAGAGAGGGAGGGAGAGAGAGCGAGCGAGCACAGGCAGACAGAATGGCAGGCAGAGGCAGAGGAAGAAGCAGGCTCCCCGCCGAGCAAGGAGCCCGATGTGGGACTCGATCCCAGGACGCTGGGATCATGACCTGAGCCGAAGGCAGCTGCTTAACCAACTGAGCCACCCAGGCGTCCCTATTGATAAGTTTTAAACCAGGTCTGTCATTCAGAAATTCAACAAGTCTTAAAGTCTTCATTCGCAGAGCCAAAATAGCAGTAACTGCATACAACTGTTCTGCTCACTTTCTGTATAAAGTTGTCAGCATAGAAGCAGCATAAATCCATTCAGTCTTAAAAAAGCAAATTAAAACACTTTAATATTGTCCACTGCTTGATCAAAACTTTAAGACATGATTTGCTGAAACTGGGAGTGTGCTTATATATGAAATCGTCTTAAGGTTAAATTCAATTCTGCATGTTCTTTCCTTCCTTCCTGCCTGCCTGCCTGCCTGCCTTCCTTCCTTCCTTCCTTCCTTTCTTTCCCCTTTTTTTCCCCTCCAATGTAAAAACTGAAGTTCTTCAACTAAAGCAAGCCTAGTGAGCCTACACGCGAATTCTGTGTGCTGGCTGTTTAGTTTGGGAGTAGAGATAGAATTTTTTAAATAGTAAGTTACTTTAAATAGAAATCAGAGTATAAAAGACATTCCTCATAAGGAATGCTGTTTTCCTAATCCAAATAAAGTAGCTTTTAGAATAGTTTTTGATCATTAAAAAAATTGCAACCCGACTTTCTGAGTACCTAAAAAGAAAGAAAAAAGCTTTTCAGTTTGGTCTGATTCACTCATACCTTTTTCCTTCCTCCCAAAGGAATAGACAGTCTCTTAAAGTTCGAGAGCATAAAGTTTTGGGACCGTATGTAGATGGTTTATCCCAACTGGCTGTCACTAGTTTTGAGGTAAGTGTCAATTAAAAACTGGCAATAAATCGAAACGTGTAGGTAATGTTGAGCGTATTTTCATGTGAGTGCTTTCTAGCACATTGGTACCATGCATGGTCTTGGAAACCCAGTAGCAACACACCCCACAGAGAAAGAAAGGGCTTCGACCTGCTTTGTTGTGAAGGAGCAACAGTGTGGCCGAGAGGCTCGGCAGTGTGAATTGCAAATATTTTCTTTCACGCCACCTTGTTGAAACTCTGCTCCTCAAGGTTGTCAGTGGTGTCCTTCTAGAGCAACCTGGACACACACAAGCAGAGCTGGGCAATCATTCATTCCCTTCCTGCTGACAGGGTCTCCTGTGCTCATTTCCATTACCCTTCAGTCTTCTGGTTCTATTTTTCTGAATCGCTCCTCTCCCCATTGACTGACCCATCTCCTTCTCCAGCTCCTTGACTTGTACGCCCTCTTACATCCCAACTTGATGTCTTAGCCTTCCTTCTACCATCACTGCTTCGGAAACCCCTAAAACAGCCGCTCTCTGTTGCTGGAAAATCCCCACCCAAGAGTGCGCGAAGGCATCCTCTGCCTGTCATGCCGTCCCGGGCTTTTGGCCATCCCACCATCCCCTCAGACTGATGAAAGTTAATCTGTGAGCTAACTCTCCCCAGCCATTTAGATGAAGACATTTTTAGTATCGCGCAGATGAGAAACAGAGTGCAGCCATCACTTGAAAAGCACCCAGATTCTGAAATGAAGGGAAACCTCTCAGGGTCAAGGTGCTGAATCGGGTGTGTGGCTCACAGCTCTGTGTGGTCAGCTCCCTGTTCCTCTCACCCTGTCACTTACTAGTAAGAGCCACCCCTGCCCTGTCTCTTGCTAGATGTGGGTAAAGTTACTTGAGCTCCGTGAACGTCCATGTTCTGTGGCTAACATTAGGGGAATGTTTGTTTTACAAAGTTCACGTGTCTAACATTGTGTAAGAGCCCGTGGGTTCCAGGCATTTGAAGATGAATAAGCCTTCCTTGTCGCTGGAGGGCCATGGTGTCGGCCGAGAGGGCACGTCAACAAGCCGTCCGTGGCTCTGCAGAGGAGAGTTAGTCACATAAAGTCACTAGTGTGACTGAGTGTCTGGAGTGCTCCATGAACATTAGCTCTTTTCCCCCCTAGGAAGTTGCAAAGGGAAAAAAGAGGTGCTAAACAGAGAAAGGGGACAATTGTGGGGTGGCCAGAATGGGGGGAACATTTCCTATTCTAGAAGGTGGTGAGAGGTAGAGGCTCAGCCCTTGCCCCGTGGAAGACAGTCGGGGAGGCGGTCCTTATGGAAGGGCAGTGCCAGGTCCTCCCTGGGAGGTCATTACCCCCTGCACCCACGGGCAGGACTGTGTTCCTGTGTTTGCGCTTCTAATGTGTTCCTTCTGCCTCGCCTCTAGGATATTGAGTCATTGATGTCTGAGGGAAATAAGTCTCGGACGGTCGCTGCGACCAACATGAATGAGGAAAGCAGCCGCTCCCAT
The DNA here is from genome assembly GCF_010015895.1 of Lontra canadensis. Taxonomy (NCBI): domain Eukaryota; kingdom Metazoa; phylum Chordata; class Mammalia; order Carnivora; family Mustelidae; genus Lontra; species Lontra canadensis. The sequence goes on along the minus strand of NW_022631015.1, from coordinate 16,543,296 downwards.
GCTGTGTTCAACATCATAATCACACAGACACTTTATGACCTGCAGTCTGGGGTAAGAGCCCGGGGACAGCCTCCGGGGGCAGGAAAAGAACTCACACGTCCCGCAGGGCTGGAGGGCTTCGTGGTTGGATTCTGTGGCTGGGAATTTCATGCTGGCTTTGCTGCTTACTAGATAAGCTACTTTACTTAACTTGTTCCACTTATGAGGTCTTCCTTTATATATAACTTTAAAAAAATTGCGTTTCTTGTGTAAACTCCATGGAACAGCAGTGATGTCACCATACAGTTTTTAATATGTATCCTTTCATCCTGAAATTCCCCTAAAAATGACTGAGTCTACCTCATAGCCATTAAGGGCTATTAGAGAGAAAACCACAACACTTAGCCTAAAGAACACTTTTTCAAAAGAAGAGGATTTTGACCTAAATATGCAGGAATCCTCATTTGTTTCCTCAAAGGCACAGAAAATCTCTGGCTTCCTGACCAGATCCCGGAAAGCTGAGAACACATGCTCCCCAGCGACATGCAAACACTGTATTCCTTCAGCAGTTCAAAATTGGCTGTGATGGGCATCTGGCTGGCTCAGGTGCAGACAAGCATGTGACTTTGTGAGTTTGAGCCCTACATTGGGTACAGAGATGACTTGAATGAATGAAACTTTTAAAAAAGTAAAAACTTAAAAAAAAATAAAATTGACCATGACATTGGGAGTCCCCATGGCTCCACCCCTGCCCTATTGTGGGGGCAGGGCTACTTAGCTGTCCTCAGTTACGGTGTAGACGTCAGCGTAGATGTGTGCGTTTGCCCTCACGTGTGTTGTTTCTCTCTTGTTTCCTGCAACCAGAACTCGGGAGAGAAGGTCAGTAAAGTCAGCCTGGTGGACCTGGCAGGTAGCGAGAGAGTGTCCAAAACAGGAGCCGCAGGAGAGCGACTCAAAGAAGGCAGCAACATTAACAAGTAAGGTGGCCGGTGGGACTTGGGGTCCCACAGCAGCCTCACACCCAGCTTCCCAGGTGTCCGGCTGTGTCCGGGGTGGGGGGCAGGGCTTGGGGTGCCAGAAGGGAATGGATGGTCTGGTGGCAGGTGGTTCCGAGTCTGTGTAGCTTTAGTAAACAGAGTTGAAGAAAACCAACAGCCCTGACTCTCCTGAAATGCATGAGGCTTATTTGTGTGAAGCTACACGTTGCAGCCCTGTGCATGTCATCATCGTGTCTAATGTGCTCTTAGGTAAAGGCCAATCACAGCCTTGTCCATCAAATCATATCTTAGATGAACCCGAGAAGCTGCCTCTGAAAAGAAAACCTGCTTTGAATCCCTTTGTGCAGCTGATACTGCTTCAACGTCAGCGCCTGACAAAACGTAACAAGTCGTCCCACAGCTGCCACGCTGAAATCTCAGGGTTTGCCTTGGGAGCCTGCGGTGTGCCCTGAGCTGTCCTAGGGGCTGGAAGAGATCAGGGTGGTGCGGGGTGTGTAGGAGTTCTCCAGGCAGACAAAGGAGATGATGCAGGTGTTCGGCACAGACAAGTGGAGGGCTTGTTCTTTTCCATAATGCGGCACCCCAGGATGGCTCCTGCCGGGCAAGAGGGGTGTTTGCTTTCCCGCTTAAGAGGGAGCAGAGTTTGCATTTAAGAGTGTGCACTCCAGTCAGACTGCCGGAGTTTCATCCTTCCCTTCACCTCTCTGTGCTTTCTTCTTCTCATCTGTAAATGGGGATCCTAGCAGTCCCTACTTCATAGACTCGCTAGAGCATACATGCCCGGGACGCACTTTGAGCAGTGCCTGGCCCGTCTTGTGTGCACTGAATCAATACTGTTTGCTGTAGCTAATATTTTTATAATCTGTACAAATAGCGTAATCATCATCATTATTCCAAGTTCAGCAGAAAGTAGTTGGGTTCGTATTTGTAGCATCTCTCTCTCGAGACATAATAACTTGGGTTTCGTTTAGGACAGAAGGTGACAAGAAGCAGTCTATGCAGGAACCCGTTTGTGCAGCTTGCCCTTTAAAATGACATGAGCACATTATAATTTTAGTGTGCTGAAGTTTAAAATTAGAAGGCAAATATCACCCCCTCTATCAGCTGGACAGAGCAGCACTCACCGAAGAGACTGCTGCTTTAGGGAGTTAATCTTGCGGTCATCCTGTCTCCTGCTCTCATAACAAAGGGTTTGGCCATATTTCATGACCAAGCACTGTAGGAGCCCAGGCTGGCACCGCAGCTCGGCGTTCCACAGTGGGCTCGAGGGCGGGGATGGGAAAGCAGAAGTGGGGTATGAGGGAGCAGGTATCAACGGACAGATCGTCACCCATCCGGGAGATTTGTTTACTGGTGCTCAGCCACACTAGCCCTTTGCCTTCAGGCCGGACTTGTGGGAAAACACTAGAAGTTCTGTGCCGAGAATTTGTGAGAATGTCGGGCATGGCTGGCTGTGATGTGTAATGCTCGCTAACTTCTGCTGACCTCTTAGTGTGATCGGGCGAGGTTCTGAATGGTGCATATGTAATCACTCATCTGATCGGCACACCAGCCTTGGGGGGGCGCGGGGGGAGTCTGTTATCCCTGTTTTACAGAAGAGGAGACCAGGACAGAGAGGGATTAAATAATGTGCCCCAAGTGTCAGAGCTCTAAGTGTGGGTCTGGATTTGGCTGCAGGCAGTCTGGCTCCAGAGCCCCATGGAGTACCTGCGGTGACCATGTGTTCCATTTGCCTGCAAGAGTTCTTTCTACTTCAGTCTTTGGTCAAGGAGTCGCGTTAGTAGCGCCCTCTTTAGTTTGGGCGCTGAATTACATATGGTCCCCAACGGGAGTGCCTCCAGGCCACGTAATAACGTGATTTACATCCCCGGCAACACACTCTCTTCCATAATGCCCTACTGAATTGAGTGGAATGCTCTTAGCCTCCTGCTTTCTTTCCTTATTTATACACTGGGTTTTTCACAAATAGATCTGGATTTCCTGCTACTAGTCAGTGCGAGCTGATCTTCATTGTGGGGGTTCTTTATAGTTATCCGAGCGCTTTCATATGCTCTGTTTCATGTGAGGCTCCTAGTAGGTATTTTTATCTCTGTTTATAGATGAGGGAACTAATGCTTGAAGACATTCAAGTAATATGAATAAAGGCTGAGCTGACATTTATTATGTGCTGTGTGTTTGGCACTGCAGTCAGTGCTAGGGATGCAAGAGAAATTCATATATTCTTGTAGACACTACTGCCTCCCCACCACCCGCCCATATGCCCCGATCCTAATTCCCAAAACTTGTGCATATGTGACCACGCAAGACAGAGAACTTGGCAGATGTGATGAATTAAGGTTCTGAGAAGAGGAAATGATCCGGGTGAGCCTGCTATAAGAACAAACCTCCTGAAAAGTGAAGGAGGGAGGCAGGAGGGCCAGCGCTGGTCAGAGTGATGTGGGGTGAAGAAGCCTTCACCTTCCATTTCGTGTTTGACAGTGAAGGAAGGGACCACGAGCCAAGGAACACAGGCAGCTTGTAGGAGCTGGAACAGGCGAGGCAACAGTCCCATCTCCTAGGGCTTCTAAAAGGAGCGCAGCCCTGCGGACACCCTTGTGGCCCAGTGAGACAAGTACTGGACTCCCAGCCTTCCAGAGCTATAATAGCTGTGATAGCTTCGTGTTAGGGTTACTTCTCACAGCCTGATGGCTGCCCTTGAAGGAGCACATAGTTTAGGACAACAGGAGGTCACTTCACTTGAAAAAATGAAAGGAAGGAGGATTTTTTTTCTTCGACCAGACAAGGCTGAAACATCAGCCAACACTGAAGCATGGAACTGTTGTTCGTATGACACCTTTACCAGCCTTTGGATGTTTGCTGAGTTGGCCTTGTGCTTTTCCCAAAAAAAAAAAAAAAAAAAAAAAACTGGCTCCAAGGGAATGGAGATGCCCCAGGTCCTTTTCCACTGTGCCTTAGTTCAGGGCTGTTTTCTTCACCCCACACACCTCTCTGGTCTCCCTTGGCAGGTGCCTATCCCCAGGAGCCCACTCTGGACCCAGGTCTCCAGCCGGTCCTCCAGGTTCTCACTGTGGTCATGGGGACGTAGCAACTGCATGAACAGGACTTCTGGCCGTTACATGGTTCCCTGACGTCTGCAGAGCTGTCTGGGAGACCTTCATGGAAATTGGCCCTCTGTCCCTTACTGGCCATTCCAAAATCCAGAACGCCCTGAAAACCAAGCGCTTTTCTTTTTTTTTTCTTCACAGCTTACATGTTGGTAGAGCCTCCCCTGAACTCTCGTGAGGCTGTCTCTAGTCTTTGTCTGTGTTTATAGTTTCTATTTACTCGAGTAGCATGGCCATTTGTAAGTTTAGCTGTAGAAATGCAAATGGATGTTATTACGGGCTGTTGTCCCGGATCTGCCCATGGTCATGTATAATGCATGCACTGCACTTCCTGAAATTCAAAATATTCCGCATTTCCACACCCAGGTGGCCCCAAGGATTTCAGGCGAGAGGCGCGCACCTGCCCGTCTTTGATCCGTGTAGCCGATGTGTGTTGAGCACTAGATGTGCATAAGAGCGCGGGGAGGAGTAAGTGGAAGGGCCTGACCCAGTGGGGAAGGATTGAGGGGAGTATGACTACATTAAGCGCCATGAAAGCTTGCCCAGAGGGGGGCGGTGGGAACACGGGGACTGCGCAGCTGGAAGGCTCAGGGAGGGCTTCCCAGAGGAGACACTGGAATTTCTTCGTTACAGAAACTAGCTGCGTGACCTCCGGGTGCCTCTGTTTTGTCAGCTGTAAAACATGGCTGAGGAAACAGCCCTGTGAGCAAGGCGACTATAGGCATTAAATTAGTTACTATTAGTAAGTGCACAGCATGTAGTGAGCTCTGTGTCAGTGTGTACTAACCAAGCAAAATAAATAGTAAATTGAAAGGGGCTGCCTGATGGCACCACAAATGGCTTTTTAAGCCTTAAAATCAGTGCCCCTTTGAGTGCTAAAATTAAAGAAATCTCTGACATGTGTCCTACACTTTGTGTCGGCCTCCTGTTTGGGCTTCTCTTGATGGAACATAGTAATCCTCTTACGCAGACGGGTCAGGGACTTCACACAGACATTAGTGTCTGCTTAATGGGCTCCGGACTGAGGAGCTTCGTCTCTCCTTAAGCTCTTAAGAGCGTTAAAGCACACATCATTCCTTTATTTGGAGAGCTAAGGCGCTGCGTGGCTGCACCTGCCATAGCCTGTTCCAGGAGCGGGAGGAGTAGGTCTGTAGACCATCCTCGCAGGGGAACACATCCGAAAACTCCGTCTGTCGCTCCACCTGTCTGTTGAGGATGGAGTGAGGAAGTCTGTCCCTGCGGCTGGAGGCCAGCGGGCTCGCTTCTCAGAGCGCTCGTTCACATCATGGGACACTCGCTGAAACCCCTGGGAATGTCACTGAAAATGGTTCTGTCATTCTCAGTAATGGCCAGTTATTAAGTGCAAACAGTGCTCCTCTGATGAGTATCATTCCTGGCCTCAGTTCCATTTCAATCACTGTGGCTGATTATAAAATGTATATTAAACATTTCCCCGAAGGGGTTCTATTCCACATTTGTTCTACGGATGCAAATATATGTTCTTCTTAGGATTCTGTCCAATAACTTATGTAACAATGCAGTAAAGTATAAGAATAGTATCTCTAATGTGTCATGTGTCTCATTCTTCCTTTTTCTCTTCTCGAGTACTTCGGACTCTTAATCATTTTTTCTCGAAAATCTCACTTAAATGGATATTGCCTGCATAACCAAACGTGAACTTGTACCTGGGGAGAGTAAAAATGGCCCGATTCTGTCCATTATTCAAGGGCTGGTAGGGGTCCTTATCAATGTACCACTTACCCATTGCAGGGCCCACATATGTGGGGAAAAAATCTGAATAAACATCTTTGCATTTAACATGAGAGACACACAAAGGACAGCAAAAATCTCCTTGGGAGGCAGTGGTCACGTGTTTTGGGGCACGTGGCATTGTGACTTCAGGGTTTCTCAAAGTATTTTTGGGAAATCTTAGTTCCTCAAGTGGCTCTGGGAGGAAAAAGACCCTTAGACAAATAATTTTGAGCAAAGCTGCTTAAAAAAGCCTCCCTTTGGAGACTCATGAATCCCATGTAACTTGAACTTACTCCTTGAACTTATTTGATGACAGAATTCTAGGTATTACATCTACTAAAATCTGCACAATAAATATTCAAGAGAACTCATTTTTTAAAATATTTTATTTATTTATGTGACAGAGAAAGATCACAAGCAGGCAGAGAGGTAGGCAGAGAGAGAGAGGGAGAAGCAGGCTCCCCGCTGAGCAGAGAGCCCGATGCGGGGCTCCATCCCAGGACCCTGAGATCATGACCCGAGCCAAAGGCAGAAGCCCAACCCATGGAGCCACCAGGCACCCCGAGAACTCATTTTTTGAAATGTTTGTATATGCTTGATTTCACCATGGCACTTGAAACGGAAATGAGACTGGGAATGGTACTTGTTACACTTTGCACTTTATTGGACTTGACTGACTCACATCGGCCACTGGAAATCGGTGGGGAGTGGGACGAGGTCTCTTCTGCAGGACCACGGCTTTCCTTCCTCTCCTGCCACAGGATGGGACTGTCCTTGCCCCTGGTTTGCCACACATATTCTTTGCATTTTCCCTTTACTGTTAAGAGTGGAGACTTACCGGGGAAAAGTACTAACTCAAGTCCACTAACTTCATCATCTTTCAACTTTCTTTAAAAGCAAAGGATTGCATTTTTCTGTAAGCGACAGCTGTAGTGACCAAAATGATGGATTTCTTTTCCTCACAAGAAGCCCAAGGGCTGGTACAGCACCTCAAAAATGCTGTCAGGCACCCAGCTCAATAAACCTTAGTGTGTGTTCACGTCATCCTCATGACCTCAAGATGACTCTATCATTCCAGGCACTGTGGCCTTATCTGTGTTCCACACTACAGAGGGAAAGGAAGGGCAAAGGATCACTGGCTTCTGGCTTATGTCTACGGAGTATGTACCTTTTCTACCAAAACAATAGCTTTCTTGGAAGCCCCACCCAGTAATGTCACCCTGCATCTCGTCGGCCAGAGAGCCGTGTTTCATGGCTTCGCAGAGCTGCAGAGGACTCTGCAAAGTGGAGTTTTTAGCCCAGCATAAGCCTCCCAGCAAAGTCAGGGTTCTGTTAGCAAGTAAAAAAGGCAGAGGGGATACCATTTCCCTTTTTCTCTCAAACATCCATAGAGAGTACCAAAGCCAGCATCGAATCAGTCCCTTTTAGGAGGAGACCCATGTTCTGTTCTTCAGTGTACTCTAGACTCAGTTTTACTCAGCAGATACTGACTGACTGCTTTCTGTAAGCCAGGCACAGTAATAATGGTACAATCTAGAATGGTCTCCGCTCTCAAAGCAATCAAAACCTTAAGTAGAAAGAGATAGAGAAATACACATTTAGGTAACTCTAGCAAAGTTTAATAACTACTGCACTTAGAACCTTAGACAAAGATCACTAAAAAAGAGCTAAAATAATAATGTATCCATTTATCTGGATAAATGGGCTGGATAAATTGGGCTACTTCCATAATTAGGCTATTATAAGTAATATTGTGATAAACATGGGGGTGCATGTGGATTTTGAGGGTAAATATCCATTAGGGTAATTACTGGGTAGTAGGATAATTCTATTTTTAAGTTTTTGAGGAACCTCCCTTCTGTTTTCCACAGTGGTTGCACCAGCTTGCATTCCCACCAACTGTGTGAGAGGCTTCCTTTTTCTCCACATCCTCACCAATGCTTGTTTCTTGACTTTTAGCCATTCTGACAGGTGTGAGGTGATACCTCATTCTAGTTTTGATTTGCATTTCCTTGAAGATGACTGATGCTGAGCATCTTTTCATGTGTCTGTTGGCCATCTGTGTGTCTTCAGAGAAATGTCTTTTCATGTCTTCTGTCCATTTTTAGTTGGATTATTTGTCTTTGGGTGTTGTTTTGGCTCCTTATTGGATATGTCATTTGCAACTATTTTCTTATATTCAGTAGGTTGCCTTTTAGTTTGGTTGACTATTTCCTTCTTCGTGCAGAAACTTTTCATTTTGATGTAGTCTGAATAATTTATTTTTGCCATTTTCTTTCTTAAATTTTTTACCTTCGGGAGGACTGATGGAGTGATTGAACTTGAATTTTTTTAAAATAACTATAATGAGAAATAGTTCACATACACATCCTTTACCATTTTAAAATGTACAGTTTAGCAGCTTTATTATGTTCGGAGTGTATAACCATTGCCACAATCTAATCTGAAAACATTTTCATCATCCCCAAAGTAAGCTTGTGTCCATGTCATTCCCCAATCATACCACCCCCAGCCCTGGACAACCATTACCTTCATCTCTACAGATTTCAGCTCTTCTGGGTGTTTTGTATAAATGGCATCAAAAGGTGGCTGTATTAGTTTCCCAGTATGATAACAGATCACCACAAACTGGGTGGCTTACAACAATAGAAAGTTCTGGAAGCCACAAATCCAAAATCAAGGGGTTGGCCAGGTTTGTTCCTTCTTGCGGCTCAGAGGGAAAATCCATTTCATGCCTCTCTCCTACCTTCTAGTGGTTGCTAAAGCTCCTTGACCTTCCTTGGTTTGTAGATGCATTGCTCCCATCTCTGCCTCTCTTTACATGGCCTCTCCCCTGTTGCCTGGATGTCTTCTTCACGTGGCCTTCTTATAAGGCACCAGTCAGTAGATTACAGCCCTCTTTCAGCCAGTATGATCTCATCTTAACTAATTACATCTGCAGGGACCCTGTTTTCAAATAAGAATACATCTGAGGTTCTGGTGAACATGAATTTTGGGCAGACACTCTTCAACCCAGGACATTGGCCTTTGGTGTTTGGCTTCTTTCACTTACCAGAATTTTTCAGGGTTTATTCATGTTGTAGGTTCTATCAGAATCCTCTCTTGTGGCTGAATCATATTCCATTGTGAGGACATACCACATTTTATTTGTCCCTTCATCATTTGATGGACAGACACTTGGGTGGTTTCTACATTCTGGCTGTTGTGACTAACACTGCTATGAAAATTCATGTACACGGTTTTGTGTGGGCAAATGTTTTCATTTCCTTTGGGGGTGGATTTAACTTGTGAATCTGTCAGTTGTATTGTACATATTTATGTCACTTTGCAGGAGTGGCTGTCATTTAAAATTCTGGCTCGTTTTCTACCCCTTGATTTTGCCTTTGTATTTCAGTGATTTTTCAAATGACTCACCTTTAAGATTATGTTTTGTGAGAAACATGCTTTCTTTCAACTCATTTCATGGAAGTCTATTGTTAACATTAAAAAGAGAACTAGTCTTTCATGCTAAACTCTGCTTTCCTATTGAAAGTGCACTTGGCACTCAGCCGTGACCCAGAAGGGTGTCCTTCATCCCTCAGTTTCACAAATCTCTTGTTTCCGTGGTGCTCTTTTGTCTGGTGCAGAAAACATGTATTAAGAACCAGGGAACACTCATGAGCTTCAGCCAGTGGTTCTCAGGCTCCAGCCTGCACCAGAATGACCTGGAGGGCTGGTTAAAGCACTGAGTGGTAGGTCCCACTATAAGTGTCTGAGTCAGTAGGTCTGGGGTGTGGTGGGGCCTGAGAATGTGCATTTGTAACAAGGTCCCAAGTCTTGCTGGTGCTCCTGGTCCCAGCACCACGTTCTGAGAATCATGGGCCTAGGTAGCTAAATCCATGTGTCACTTTGGGCATTGTTCAACCGGGGCTTCTTAAAATTTAATGTGCCTGTGAATCACCTGGAAATATCTTTAACTGGTTCTGACTCTGTAGGCGTGGGGAGGCTTCCAAGAGTCTGTGTTTCTAAGCAGCTCTCAGGGGATCCCAGTGCTGCTTTGTGTAGCAGGTGTTGAAAGAGTAGCCATATGCTGTCCTCTGCTTGGGTGGGTCTTTGTTCTGTGCAGTTGTACAAACTCCACACTGAATTGTGAAATAAGCTTGCCAGCTTTAGCAGATGAGCAGAATATACCTTGTAACTTGCAGAGAAAAGTTCTCTTCAAATTACGTGGTTACAATGGACCACAAAATGAGAGGCCCAGATGGTCCAGATTAGCCCCAAAGAATAAATGGTTCAGAATACCAAAGTAATATTCGGAGTCCATTAGAAGTCTCTGGAGTGATTATTAAACGTGTGTTTCCAGGTACTGAAATGTCTGTGTCATAGGTCTTGTGTACAGGGATTTTAAATTCATTCTTTTAAATGAATGGAGTTACTTTTTTGTTTCTCTGTCTCAGCTTCTTGACAAATTAACATACACTTGATTGTATCAACTTGAGGGCCTTGTTCTGCATATTTTATACTTATTCCCTGAAATGATTATTATTTTATGGAAACAATGTAAATATTCTATAAAGTTAATTAAAAAATATTTTTTCTTTCGGCAGATCCCTTACAACCTTGGGGTTGGTTATATCCTCGCTGGCTGACCAGGCGGCTGGCAAGGGTAAAAACAAGTTTGTGCCTTACCGAGATTCAGTCCTCACTTGGCTTCTTAAGGTAATTCATTGTTGCAGCGTTCCTTTCCAACGAAAACTTGCCGGTTTCAGAGCCTGCAGCGGAAAGGTGTGTGCAGAGCTAGCCAAACACGCAGCCGCCCCCCACAACGCCTTACTCCTCATTCCCGGGAATGCAGAGTGAAAATGCGCCTCTCTTGCCCTCCTTACCCCAGCATAGTGCTGCTGCTTGACAGGCACTGTTGTTGTGACTATTGAGAAACCACACCTTAGCATAAAATTATTTGTGAAATACAAACCCATTTCCACAACACATCTCTTTGCTCACAGAGAATGTCATAACTCACACGTGTTTTCAGCTTTCATCCTGCGTGTTGTGCACAGAATGGGGCTCGCTTCCTAAGATGCTACTGGAAATATTTTGCAGGACAATTTGGGAGGCAACAGCCAGACCTCTATGATAGCCACCATCAGCCCAGCAGCAGACAACTACGAAGAGACACTCTCCACCTTACGATACGCAGATCGAGCCAAAAGGATCGTTAACCATGCCGTCGTGAACGAGGACCCCAATGCCAAGGTCATCCGGGAGCTGCGCGAGGAAGTAGAGAAGCTGAAGGAGCAGCTCTCACAGGCCGAGGTAAGACCAGCCCGGGGCTCCCCGTCTCCGCGCGTCCCTGGCTGGTGGTTCTGGAGCAGGGAAGGGTGTCCTTGGCCTGTGGGTTTGGGTCATCTCCATGCCATTCAGCATCTCTGTGTTGATTGGCTGCTTCTGCATGCTAAGCGCAGTGCGGACAGCGTGAGTCATACCAGGCTTCTGTCCCAGGAGCTCAGCCGGCTGCTGAGGGAGCAGACGAATCAGTCGGGGCTGCTGCTGGCTCGCTGTTGGCTTCAGTCGACCAGTCGGCCATTGGCTGCAGATCTCACCCAGCGTGAAACCGGAAAGACCAATTATGTCATTTTTATTTTATTTTATTTTTTAAAGATTTGCTTATTCATTTTAGAGAAAGAGTGAGAGTGGGGGGAGGGGCCTAGGCAGAGGGAGAGAGAGAATCTCAAGCAGACTCCCTGCTGAGCGTGGAGCCTGACGCGGGGGCTCAGTCCCAGGACCCTGAGATCATGACCTGAGCCGAAATCAAGAGTCAGATGCTTAACTGACCGAGCCACCCAGGTGCCCCAGATGTGTTGTTTTTATTATTTTTATTTTTTTAAGATTTTATTTATTTGTTTGAGAGAGAGAGAGAGAGAAAGCATGAGAGGGGAGAAGGTCAGAGGGAGAAGCAGACTCCCCAAGGAGCTGGGAGCCCGATATGGGACTCGATCCCAGAACTCCAGGATCAATGCCTGAGCCGAAGGCAGTGGCTTAACAAACTGAGCCACCCAGGCGTCCCTGTTTTTATTAACAGTGTAAATTATGCACCCATAGGCCTTATAATTTTCAGATTAGTTGGTTATATATCATCTCTTCCTCAAGTCAGGGAAGACAGATAAATGTTAGGAACAATTCAGAAATCTCCTTTTCTCCTTTTTTTTTTTTTTTAAATGTGTATCAGCTCCTGGCAGGAAACAAAATGGGTCATTTCTCATGGTTACGGTGTTTCCTTGGCTTTACCCAGCTTGAATAAACACACGCTCTTCTAAGTCACTTGCTTGTAGCAAGCTGCTGGCTAAGGCACTCTCTTTAATAGGACTGAAAAGAAGGCCAGGTGCCTGGGCTTACGTCACGTGCTGGCCCATGCCTCATTTGGGTGCGTACCTAGAGCTGCTGAGGTCACATTCCTTCATACCACCTGCTTAGAACTCTCTTTGGTCAGGACAGTATTAAGCTGTGGGAGGAAAGGGTGATAGATACTATTTTTTGAGCACTTTGTACCAGGCTTCCTATCTATCTGTCACTGTATCTAGTCAAGAAAATAGTAAGAGATTGAGATAAACGGGCAGAAAGGAGTCAGAGCCAGGGATCTGAACGGTCTGTTCGTGGGTGATGGTGGAGTTGTACTGTAGCCGTTCCAGCTGTTGGCTTCTGAAGTGTCGGAAGCCTTGTCTTATCGATTGTGTTCATCCCTAACCCCTAGGGCAGCACTGATACTGGAGGGCACTTAGCATGGTGCCTGGCAGCTTTGTGAGGGCTCAGCAAATGTTGCTAGTTTCCGTTACTGTCATGATCACAATCACTCAGTACATCGAGCGTCATCTTTTAGGGACGCCAAGAACAGTAGCGAAACACCTGAAAAATCAAAACACTGATAAACTTTGAAGAGAGTCATGATCCTGGGAGGCAGGTGTGGCGGTTCTAAAATTCGTGCAGAGGTGAATGAGCTACTTCTTTCCTCTTGTCTCTGAATCTGCTTTTCCACCGTGACCAGTAATCTAGGCCGGACGGCTAGAACCATATCCTGGAAGAGGGGCCGCAGAAGGTTCACCGAGATAGAGCTCTCCTGGGTGTCTCCTTGTCCCCAGGACTGAATGTCACTCTCAGCCATGGTTAGCACTGTGAGACTCTGAAACCGCAGGGACCGTACACGTCATCGTCACTTGGATTCCTTGTCCGAGTCTGCCGTCTTTGCTGTTCATGGGCTTATGCTTTGCAGAGGCTCCTCTTGCTGTAGGGTGTGGAAGCGTGTTGTTGGCAAGTACAGGCCCCGAAGTGTTTGAGCAGCATGTACATATCTGTGCCCAGACCCTTAGTTATTCTCACTGAGCTACCTCAGAGGGAAATTGCTCCCCTTTTGCCCAGAAGTCCTGTTTTCAGGGGAGTGATGACTACGCAAAGTGTATTACCACCAATAAGAGAAATAGTTTTAAGTGATTCAGAGGCAAATTTTAAAATGAATGAGAAGAATTCTTCTTCACCTTTCCTGGTAGGTTCTCTCTGGGATGTGTTTATTGGTGGTGTGTGTTGACCTCTGTCTTGCAGTTCCTCTTTTTCCCTATGTTTCTATGTTGACAACGAATGTTAGCATCTTTTAGGTCTTCAGATATGAAGGGCGCCTGGCTGGCTTCGTTGGTAGATCAGGCGATTCTTAATCCCATGGTTGTGAGTTCAAGCCCCATGTTGGGCATGGAGCCTACTTTAAGAAGAAAAAAAAAAAAAAAGATCTTTAAATGTGAAATTTAAGTATGGTGGATAAAATTACTCTGTAACGATCTGTATCAGTTTAATTCAGGGCACTGGTTTCATTTTCTCCTTTAAAGAGTAGCTGTCCTTTATTCCTACACTTCTTTTAATTCGTAAAGATCTAAAGCCCACCCTGATGCCGTATGTATGACTTAGTTGCTTCCAGTGGACTGTGGATAGCCACTTAGAAGGGATTGTTTTGTAAATAATGGTGGGAAAAATTAGAAAATCAGCTATCTCTGGCTTCCTTCCAAGGCTATGAAGGCCCCTGAACTGAAAGAGAAGCTCGAGGAGTCTGAAAAGCTGATCAAAGAGCTAACAGTGACTTGGGAAGAGAAGCTGAGGAAAACAGAAGAAATCGCACAGGTAGCTTGATAATTCAGGCCTAAAACCTTGTGACTTTTTTTTTTCATTTGCCGTCTTTTCTGTGTAGCCACTCATCATCCTCAAAAAGTCACGTAAGGACCTCTTTCTGCTAAACGAGACCGCGAAGGTCGGGGTTAGAGGCCGACTTCGTCATCTTTCATTAACCGCCATTGGGGCCACGTGTTTGCCAGAAGTGCCGAGAGCACTGAGTTGGAGCAGACGTGCTCTGCAGGAAACACTGTGCCTGTGTCCTGCTTTTCCGTGTCGTGCTCTGGGATCACCTGGCACAGCATTCGACATCCCTGACTGGCAGAGAATTTATAACTTACAGCACATCATCGTTTTTTTCATTGTATTTGATTCCTTGGGCTTGTGAGAAAATGCTGCATGAACTTCACGTGAGATCCGCTGTAAGGCAAGGACTAATGCTGTGCTGGTGTGTGCATTTCATGAATCTACACGATGCCTTTTGTGACTGTTTTCATCTCACGGACCACCGGGGCATACTGGACCGTCCTGGTGAGGGAGCTTGAAAGCAGGAACCGGGACCTAGTCAAGCCTTCTCATAGGTGTCATTCACATACACACACATGCACTCACTCACGCACACACACACACACACACACACACACACACACCTGACTCCCTGTGTCTTGTCCCTTGCTCTGTGCTTCATCACCACTGCAAATTCTGTATTTTACCTGTCTGTTTTTCATGGTCTGCCTCTTTCCACTAGAATACAAGTTTTCACAAATGAAGGGACTTTGTCCACTATTGTATTTCTAGTCCTAGGTTAGTACCTAAGACTTAAATATCTCCTGGGTGGATGGATGGATGGATGGATGGATCCAAGGCCCTCTGCAGTCAGGAACCAACCTGCTCTTCCATCCCCGTTTCTTCCATGGCATTTCCACATTGAGTAGGGTTCTCGGCACCTGGAATCCTGCAGTGTGCCCAGAATTTCTCCTGCGCCTTCCTGTGCCTTCCGTTAGAACAACCTCCTCCTGCCTTACTACTGCCCCTTTTCTTCCTGTAAAATTCTTCTACTGCAAGAAACATCTCAAATATGTCCTTTTCTGAAGCCTTCTCTGGTCCCTGAACCCATCCACTGTCTCCTTCCTTGGAAGCCCTATAGTACGTTGTTCCTCTCCAGCGTTCTTCTCCATCCTTCCTCTTCTGATTAAGGTGTGTGGTCTTATCCCCTCCCCAGACTGTAAACCCCGTATAGGCACAGTGGTGTCTGGTTCCCCCATAGCACCCCCATAGCACCCTGACTCATGATGTCACACACTTAAGACATTCCGTAAATGTGGTTGGAATGTGTCATTTCTTTGGCATCATCCCCAGAAACGGTGACCGAAACTTTCCATTGATACCTCTTGTGGCTAGAACAACAAATAGAGTTCCCTGGTTTTGTCTGTTTTTGTGCCCAGGAGAGACAACGACAGCTTGAAAGTATGGGGATTTCCCTGGAGACGTCAGGTATCAAGGTCGGGGATGACAAGTGCTACTTAGTCAACCTGAACGCAGACCCTGCTCTCAACGAACTTCTGGTTTATTATTTGAAGGTAGGAGAGCATATAAATAGACAGTCGTAGTCCTGATTCATTCACGCACAGCTCCCATTAGAATCTGGGTGCCTGTACCCATGATTTTGCTCTTTGTGTCCAGCTCAGCGCCCGTTAAAGGTAAGAGGATGGGTAGTGCGGTCTGGTTGCCATTGAGAATGAAACCTCCCCTCTGGCGACCGTCCGTTTGCTCTCTGTGCTTATGGGTCTGTTTCTGCTTTTTCTTTGTTCGCTTGTTTGTCTTTTTATGATTCCACATAAAGCAAAGTCATATGGTGTTTATCTTTCTCCGTCAGACCACACTTTTGGAAATGCTGGCTTATTTTGTTAAGTGAGAAATAAGACATCTGTCTGAAGTCGGGCACCTGATGGACACTGATATGGGGCACCCCAAAAGACATAGGGGATTTTTAGCATGAACCCACATATACACACAGTTCCTGAGTTATGGTGGTATAGAAATATATATAGAAATATATGAATATGTAGAATTTATGAATATATAGAAATATATGGGACAGTATTTTTTTGTTATGTCTTTTTTTTTTTAATTTTTTTTTATAAACATATAATGTATTATTAGCCCCAGGGGTACAGGTCTGTGAATCACCAGGTTTACACACTTCACAGCACTCACCCTAGCACATACCCTCCCCAATGTCTGTAACCCCACCGCCCTCTCCCAGCCCCCCTCCCCTATGGGGCAGTATTTAAATAACTCTCAAGGATTGGAGACCTGGGAACTTGAAGGCAGCTGATCTAACTGTCCACATACCTTAGTCTCTAAATGCAGAGGTATTACCCACTTGCTGAAAAATAAATAGGTTCTTAGTTAAGGATTCTGATCTGCCTGGAGTGAACATAAGAACTCAATGGAAAATAAGCTAGAATTGAAGAGAAGAGCCTGTTTTCTGTTATCCTTTTTATTCTCCTTTTTTCCCAGAGACATAAATCTGGTGCAAATAGCCCCTGACTTACTGAGAGTCCACTGATGGAATTAAGTTCTCTTCATTTAGGACATGATTAAGGCATAAGGAATTGTGTCCAAAATCCTAATTTTGAAAGATCAAGGCTTTCTGTTGAATAGGAAAATATTACTGTTGTGGTGACTCAGTGATTTTTAGAGCAATAGAAAATACAAAGGGATGAGCTGTGGACCGCATCGTGGGAGTGACAAGTCCTTATATGTCTGGGGTTTGAGGTACTTGAAATCATGCTCATCTGCACATTCTGTAACCCACAAGCTACAGTGCTCTGTAATACTGGTATTCAGAACTCAACTACTTTCATCATTTTATTTATTTTTTTATTTTTTTAAGGTTTTACTTATTAGAGAACATGAGCAGGGGGTGGAGCAGAGACAGGGAGAAACAGACTCTCTGCTGAGCAGGGAGCCTAACACGGGGCTCGATCCCAGGATCCTGAGATCCTGGCCTGAGCTGAAGGCAGACGCTTAACCAAGCCACCCAGGCACCCCATTTATATCATTTTAAAAGTTATATGTTTAAAAATATGATTTTCCATGAATCTACTGTTAGTGATTCTTGAATTCATACAGCTATTTTCAGAACATTTTCACTGTCCATTCAGGTGGTCCTTGAAAGAATCCTACTAAGTAGTTCAAGTTGCTGATATTATCCTGGTTTTGGGGGGAAAAGGGGGAGGAGGGGGGAAGGAGGGAGGCAGCCAGGCTCAGCCTGTGAAGTGGCTTGCCCATGGGCATGTAAATAGTAAGCTGTCAGATTAACATGGGATCTCAAGATAGTCTCCTGTCAAGTCTGATTTCCTTATATCGTAAAACCGTGTCTAATCACTGTTGGTTGTTTTCTTCATAGTGTTTAAATATTTTTAAAATGTAGTGTATTAAGGTAACCTTTGGCCCTGTAATGCTCCAGATATCTTGCTCTCCCATCTGATTCATTTAATATTGTCATGCAGATGCCGTTGGGTTCCTCAGATTGATGGAGATAAATTTGCCTCGAGTTACTTGTAAGAGCAGGTTTTTTTCTCTTTCTTCCACTCTCCGTCACTAGGACCACACGAGGGTGGGTGCAGATACGTCCCAGGACATCCAGCTGTTTGGGATAGGAATTCAGGCGGAGCACTGTGAGATAGACATCACGTCTGACGGCGACGTTACTCTTACTCCGAAAGAAAATGCAAGGTAAGAGAAGTAAATGTTTGCCTCACATATCTTGAGTCTGGTTTTCCAAAGGAGCGGACTGCCCCTTTCTGTCTGTTGGCTCAGTTATATCAGAGTTAAGACGTCGCTGGGATCTTGGGGATATTCTTTCCTATTGCGGGGGGCCGTATGGCAGCACTCGGAGCGCCAGCTTTGGGGTGTCTCAATGTTCCTGGACTGAGTTACCTTCGATGAGACGCTTTAGTCTAAACTTCAGTTTCCTTATGTGAAACTCAGGGCTAAACGTAGGCAAGAAAGAAGTTACTTGGCTCGGTGCCTGACACACGCAAACACTGAATAAAGTTAGTCGTTAACTCAGCGTCCAGCATTGTACATAAAGCAGTTATCACATAACTCCATTGTATGAAAAATTCCTAAACCAGGCTATAATATGTAAAAATTGGAGAATTGACAGGACAGTATATTTACTTTTGGATTTCTATTAAATACTGCCTTGAAGTACTTTATAGTCAAGTATAAAGTTCATGTGAAGTCGCGTCCCAATATTCATTAACACACAAACATTGTGACCAGAATACTCATTTTTATGAAGGGAACTTTACATTCATTTCAAAGTATTCTATTAATACTATCCATATCAATTTCCAGGTGATGACAGACTAACAATGATGACTTACATGATTCATGAAAATTATTAGGTCTTGTGTTACAGTGATATAATTGTTAAGATATCTAATGGTGAAATGATGCTATTCCTTAATTTTTACTTATTCCAAGTTCAAGTAGACTTCTGCCTTACGCTGTGTTCCCCTATATTAGAAACTCTGGATTTTTTTAATACCCTGGTTTTTAATCGACAAAATTGCCTATGTTTAAAGTGTACAGTATGATTGGATCATACTCTCTTTTTAACACCGTATCTAAAAATAACTTTAATCAGCAAATTTCCTCATATCCAATTCCAGTGCCACGTTTTTGTTCCTGCTCTTTGCCCTCCCTCATCCTGCCCAGTCTCCTCCTCTCCTCTCCCTGGGGTAAAAGTGCCTTCATTCAGGATTCTTCGCTACAGGCTCGGTGCTGGGAATGCCCAAGTGTAGGGCTTGGAAGCCTGGTAAGGGAGAATGTACAGAAGCAACAGTGATTATATGGGATGATAAGAGCTTCTTCCTGCAGATCTGATCACTATGGACATGTGTGGGGTTGCAGGACTGGAGGTAGGGAGCTCTGGTAAGATATTATTATGATATTGTCATGGGAACACAGCAAGTGGCAGAAGAAGTGGAGAACAAAATGTATTTGAGAGTCAGCCAGCATTAGTGATGTGCTTGGGGACAGTAAACGAGAAGGTGAAGTCAGCAATGGTTACACGGTTCTGTCTTGGGAGACTACATAAACAGTGGCAATCCTAAGCCAAAATAAGGAATGCTAGAGGAAGGACAGGCTTGGAGGTTGGTGGGTAATGGGTGGTAATGGATTCAGGTTGGAATCCTGTGGATTTGAGGTGTCCTTGTGTATCAGTGTGGATGGATCCAGTTGGAATTGGATTTAGGGATGTAGAGTTACACTTACAATATAGAATTGGCCGTTAGCGGTGTTGTCTGTCTTCAGAGTGGATCCAGAGGGTGTAGTGGAAGCAATAAACTAGTGTTTTAGGGATCGTCTCAGGAGAGTCAGAGAGCCAAAGATAGAGGATGAAAGCCAAGGGAGGAGAACACTAACACTGTAAGGAAGAAGAGGTCAGAACAGAGATTCACAAGCTTCTGTTGGATGTAGCAGCCTTGGGACATTTAGGAACCATGGAGTTACGGTTATAGAAGGAACAAATGCAAGGAGGAGAGAATGGGGGTGAGGAAGCGGGCTGAGAGCTGTGGTTGTAAAGATGTGCACTGGATTGGAGACAGAGCGAGAGAGGGACTTGGGGTTAAGGCAGAGTCACTGTGTCTTCAGGTCTGTCTTCAAGTCCATGCGTTCGCTCTCTGGTCACGTCTTATCAGCTGCTTAACCATCGCATTGAGTGTTTCATTTCAGTGTCTCTGTTTTCCATTTATAGAAGTTTAGAAAGCCCCTTTTTCGGTAGGCCTGGTCTGTATTGAGAGAGTCTTGTGCCTTTAAGAATTAGATTTTTACTTATTTTATTGTCTTTGTTTGAAAATTCTATCTCTGGGGTTGTTGGGACTTCAGCCTGCCTGTGGTTCGCATCTGCTGATAACTTTGCTTCCTGGAGCCACGTGTGGTTCCACAGGTGGGCTCAGCTTCAGGAGTAGGTTCTCCATAGGAGTCTCGTGGCCTGGGTGACAGGACATGAATTGTGGCAAGCACATTTTGTACTTGCTTCTTGACAAGTACCCCAGGCATATGTCCACTTGGAAATTACTTCTTATGCTAATTTCTTATCTTGGATACATTACCCAAACAGGCAGTTTCCATAACTTTTTCTTTATAGTATTGTAGTAAGAGCATACTATAAATGGCAAAGTGATGTTTATAAGTGTGTTCAGAAGTTTGTGTGGGTGTGTGCACGTGTGTGTACACGCATGCACACTCCTCTAGAAGGTTCCCTTAAAGATACAGATGATCACAGAAATTAGCAATACATAAAAGGCAAAGGTTATTATAGTCATTTCTCATTTGCTCTGGAACTGTTTTTAGTTTTATTCTACAATAATACTGCCCAGTAGAACTTTTTGAGATTACGGGAAGGTTCTGTGTCTGCTAAGACCGTTACGGCAGCCACTAGTGAGGCAGTGCTCTTGGGTATCGAAATACGGCTAATGAAAATGAGGAACTGAATTTTTAAATTATAATTCAGAGTTTAAAATAATAAAGGACACTGAGGAGCACATTTCTCTTCTTCATACTGCTATTCCTGGATACTAGATTATAGATTCATTAGATATGTCTGGATGTCTAGATACCCATCTATCTATCTATACACCTAGATATATTATTTAGATACCTTCATAAACTAAGCACATGTTTTCCTTGAAACATTTGTTTCAAGTAATGAATGTTTGTTTTTTAGGTCAAAGAGGTAAGTATTAGTTTTCACCCAAAAAACAACTTTTCATCATCCTTCTGGCAAAAATACATATATTTGTATAGATACATATATATTCTGATCTCATTTTCCACATTTTGCAGAGGAATAAATGAGTCCATAATTCCAAATAGATGGACGCAGACCTTTGAAGCTTGAGTTAGCGTCGAGAGTCATTCTCATTGACAAGAATAAAGGGAACATGTTAGTTTAAAAGATAGACAATGAAGTTTATCGTGTTAATGTATGACAGATGAAAACCATTTGAGATGATGGTATTGCCAGGGTTTTTTTTTTATCAACAAAAAATCTTATTCCCTAAACTTGAAATATGACTACCGCAGAGTCTGGTTTATTTTCACGCGTGCGCTCTCCTTACTCCGTAAGTCTGAGCTGGAGAGTCCTGTAAAGATTAGGAGCCAGATAATGGATTCTGCGAGAAAAGTAACGTATTGACCAACTAAAACTCAGAAGATTAATCACTATTTTTCTCCGTCAAACTTCACCTGAGAGTTCTTTAGCAAATTAAACTTTAGTTAGTTAATTCTTTTCCTGATTGTTTTAATACCAGCAAAATCTCTTTCATTAAATGAAGGAAGCATTTGTAAGAAGATTACAGTTATCGGCACTAAAAGTTCTGAAGGACTTTTCCTCTCCCCCTAAGAAAAGTCCCAGTGGCAGGGCTTTGACTGTGTCAAAGAATCCGTTGACGAGATCTTCTGATTGTCGGGAAATCCTGTGAGGTCTGTTAGAGTGAGTTATCCACAGCCACTGGATTCCTAGCCCCTTGTAGCCAGTAAGCTGTAGCAAAGCTGCGAGATGGGGAAGAGCTGGGGCTTCAGGATTTGCTTGAGACGATCGCAGACGCGGAGGCCAGCGCCAGCCCGGAGACACGGTGCACGCCACCTGCGGTATGGGACGTGCTGGAAAGCAGAGACTCGGGGTTGTTTCCCCCATCTCCAGTTGTTTGTCTTGTTTTTACAGTTTGTTGGGTAGCTATTTGGGATTTAAACCTGGTCCTCTTTTCATGTTCTCCCTGTTTTTATTATGGAGAGTATCAGATGTAGGAAGTGGAAAGAAGAGTGTAACGAGCCCCCGTATATCCATCATCCAGCTTCGAAAGTGGACACTTTGCCGTCCTGGTTTTATTTATACACCCTCCACATCACCTCCCTCCCCTCTGTGTTATTTTAAAGCAAATTCCAGATACAACTTTATCCGTAAATATCTTAACTTGTATCTCTAAAAGACAAGTGTTCTTGAACTTTGCTTCCGTACCGTCACACCTGAAATAATTACGAATAATCCCTTACTGCTGTTCATATACTGAGCCAGTATTCAGATTTCCCCAGTGGTGTCATAAATGTTCCTTTTCAGCTGTTTCTTGAAATCAGGATCAAATAAGATTCAACCATTGTCATTGGCTGTTGTGTCTCTTTTAGCCTGCAGGTCCCCCTCCCTCTTTTCCTCCTCGCCGCCCGCCCCACTTTTCCTTGCATTTATTTGTTGATGATACCTGGCTGTTTCCCACACTCACCATCTTGCTCGTGGCATACCATGGTGTCACGTACCATCTTCCACCACCTTCCGCAGTTCCTAAATTGGTATTTAGATATGAAAGCCCGATCAGGTTCTGCCCAGATCTGGACAAGAGCATTCCGTAGGCATTCTCGTGTCTGTTTCCATCAGGAGGACATCATGCCTCCTCGTCGTCTGTGAAGGCTCTTGGCGGCTCTTAGTCATCATTGCTCAGATCACGTGCTTTGATAGTGCTTACAATTCTATTATTCTCTCTTTAGGAATTAGTAGAATACGTCTGTTTAGTGGTTTGTTTGTTTTTTAAAGATTTTATTTATTTACTTATTTGACACAGAGAGAGAGATCTGAGAGAGGGGTAAGCAGGCTCCCCGCTGAACAGAGAGCCCCATGTGGGGCTCGATCCCAGGACCTTGAGATCATGACCTGAGCTGAAGGCAGAGGCTTAACCCACTGAGCCACCCAGGAGCCCCAGTAGAATATATCTGTCAAGAGAAACTTGCCCATTTCTCTCTTTGGCTCCTGGGGCCGGGTTGTGTGCTCTCTCCCGTGGAGCTGACTTGTCGCCCGTGTTCCATCAGGTCCTGTGTCAACGGCACCCTTGTCTGCAGCGCCACCCAG
This sequence comes from Lontra canadensis, assembly GCF_010015895.1. Lineage (NCBI taxonomy): Eukaryota > Metazoa > Chordata > Mammalia > Carnivora > Mustelidae > Lontra > Lontra canadensis. The sequence continues at coordinate 16,520,419 of NW_022631015.1, read as the reverse complement.
CTGTGGCACGGTGATCGGATCCTGTGGGGCAATAACCACTTCTTTAGGTAACATCTTTGTGTTCCCTCATATTTTCGTGAACTTTTTCTTTCTGTTATCGGATTATACAACAAATCCGTTTTCTCTAACGATGCAAAACCCCACAGAATTAACTTACCTAAGAGGAAGCGGCGAGATTGGTTGAAAGACTTTGAAAAGGAGGCGGGCCCGCCGGAGCATGACCTGGACGCAGCCAGCGAAGCTTCGTCAGAGCCAGACTACAACTACGAATTTGCACAGATGGAAGTTATCATGAAAACCCTGAGCAGCAATGGTAAGACCTCACCTCCGGATCCCCGCGTCTTCGGCAGCTCCTGTCTCTTTACACAGTTCAGTCAGGGACATTTGCGGAAAGTGGAGATGTCGTTCTGAAATTAAGACACAAACCTTACTAATTTCCTTTTTTTTTTTTAACATTTTATTTATTTGTGTGACAGAGAGTATGAGTGGGGGCTGGGAGGGTGATGCAGAAGGAGAAGCAGGCTCCCCGCTGAGCAGGGACGCCGGGCTCCATCCCAGGACCCCAGGATCATGATCTGAGCTGAAGGCAGATGCTTAATGGACTGAGCCATCCAGGCGCCCCAAATTGCTCATTTCTTACAGAGGCCATTGAGGAGGGGCTAATGAAAGTAGCCCAGGGCCTGGTCTACTCCCTCAATTATAATTAGGAAGTGGCTGGTCCCTGTTTTGAGATCCCTTGTTCCCAAGTCAGTTTTGGTAACATTTCTGCAGCCCTAGAGTACAGGAGGATTGTGCTGGAATTCCTTTTCCAATTTCCATTACTGAGTTTGTCCCTTCTGAATCCTTCAGGGCACAGAAATCCCCAGCAGAGTCTGAACCCAGGAATTTCAAATGGAATCTAATGGGGAGATAAAGGTCACGATATTTTGCTAAAAACCCAGTTGGAAATTATGCCACCAAAGAAGCTTACTTAGTAAGTCCAGGTAGCTTTTACAAAAATGATCCTACAAAGAAGAGCTTTGTAGACTCTTTGCTTGACTTACACACCAGCCTGTCTCAGCTTTTTAAGGAAGATATTTCCAAAGCCTTATTTCTAGATTTCCTCTTTCTAGAAAGTTTTCAGTGTTTGTATTAAAATTCTTCCCTCTATATCTAAAAGGTAAGCCTTTTTTCTTCATACACACTTATATGCATTTGGTAACATCCAGACCACAGTGATGCCTGTTACAGAAGTCTACAGGTTCTCTTCCATTTCTTGGTCTGTCAGCAGGACAGGAAATTTCCTCTCCTACCAAGCACAAGGCTGCATTTCTGGGACCAGAACTATCCGACAGGGAAATATAGTTGAGGCTACCTTCAGGAGCACCTGAGAAAGTTTGTTTTTGGACTTTGTTTTATCTCACTTTCCCAATCAGGAGTTCTTTGAATACCTAAGGATCCCTGCCTTGAACCTGGGAGGACCTCAGGAGCCTCTGCCTGACACGGTGCAGGGAGAGCATCTCGGTCTCCCAGCAGGGCTCTCCCCGGATACATTGACTTTTGCACTCCGTCTTTGGGTCAGCCTATCTGAGAAGAATGTGAGTTTGGCTGGAGAATGTCAGTCAGATCTCCGGCATATCAAAGTGGGGATTCCACTGTAGGAATAAAGACGCTGACCTTTTTATCTCTCTGGGTTTTTAGCCCCAAGGATCCCCTTCTTCTCAGTTATAAAAATGAGGTATGAAGAAAAGGCTAGGTGGAAAAACAGGTGTGATGTGTTTAATATGGAGAATATCGAACACCACCAGAAAAGAACGTCCATGAGCTTAGGGTGACAGATTAGCTGCTGCGGCTTTGGACGCTGCACCACAGGCTGGGCCACAGCTAGAAATCAGGCTGTGGTCCACCCTGCTAGTTGCTCCCCCCAGTTGGGAGGAATCAATCCCAAAAGACATTCCAAAGTGGTGCTCAGACATCAGAATCACATTAATGGGCCATTTTCCGACATGCCTGAGCAGCAAGTCTCCTGTGAGTAATTTTTGGGAGCCCTGAATGGATACAGGGTGTGACAGGAGGGTGTGGGCCCCAAGCCCCAGGTGCAGGAATGCGTGTTGGGAAGAACCTTCTCTCTTTACGTGAGATTACAGAATTCTAGATGTTTTCTAACAGCAGAGTATCCAAGTGCTATCCGTTTAGTCATCTATCATCCCACATTACAGAGTCCTAATTTTATTGTCACTATGTTCTTGTAATTTATATTAGAGCCCTGAATCACTGATGAGTATTAGTATGTGTTTGTTAATTCCACCAGTCCTCTTAGCCAAACCAATTAATGAGTCACAGGTGGCCTGGCTCCTGGTATTAACGTGGGTTACCATTTGTCTTCCAGATCAAGCCTTGCCCCTCCCCGGTGTTGATTCATCGATTTCAAAGTAGCGTTTCCCCCCACACACATACATGTTCCCCAATTCCCCGTGTAAGTGGGGCTTCCCTCCAGTGTGCTCTGACTCAGTCCCCAAACCGCGGGGTGGGGCAGGGCGGGGCGGGGGTGGGGGGCGCTCCTGTTCATGGAATTCGCCTCTGTCGCCAGGTGGCTTCCCGATCATCAGCCTGTCTGCCTGGTGGTCGTCCCCCTGGTGGTCCTATTTGAAGATCCTCTTCCCTCTCATGTGGTTTCAGACGAAGCTGCTCCACCAGCGCTGGGATAAAGGTTTTACTGATCGGCGTTAGCATGGCGGAGCTTGACTGCTTGTTAGCCGTGCTGCTGGCCGATGCTTGTGCTTCTGCCCTGGCAAATTTGGGCTAATGCGACCGGGAACCTGACAGAAGCACTCCGTGCTCCTGATTGAGGCGTGCGGCCTTTTAAGTCGTGACCCCTGCCTCCCCGTGTCCCAGCTCCATTGCCTTCCCATTGGTTAAGCTCTGGACCCTGTCTTTCCCCTGGGCTGCCGCCAGCCCAGAAGTGTCACTGGCATTACTGCTCCTGATGCTGATGGCGGGGTGACCTTTGGGAGCTCAGCGGTGCAGGACTCTGTACTGGACATTATCGACTGACCTGCATCGTCGCAGAGACGAGGATGCTGTACTTCAAATCTCTAAATGAGGATCTAAAACCCAATTTATTGGAATTAAGAGTAGAAGCCAACCTAGTTATCTGTGGACGATAGTGTGTCCTTCCTGCAGACTGAGAAGGAGGCACTTGTGCGTTTTCGGAGAGTCCGCGGTAGCTGTAAAGGAGAGAGCAGTGGAGGGCTGGTGAAGAGTCATTGAGTTCGTTCCCTCTGGGATTAAGAGTTGTTTTTTGTTTTTCCTGAAGGATTTACTTCCCTTCAGTTTAGTGCCTTGGGCACCTGGGTATGAATGAAAACCGATTGTTTACCCCATCCGTGCCCCCCGGCCTCTACCGCTGGCCCCTCTCTTTTCCATTCTCTGGACAGATAAATAAGTCCGAGCAGGGTTACATGCCAGATAAAGAATCAACCAGCAAAGAGGAACATGCTGTATACCATAGTCAGTGTGGTCCTTTCTCTCTTCTAAAACACCTCCCGCTTTGGTGGCTTGGCCTTGGGCTCCAAGCTCACTGAGTTTTAAATCCCTTCGTTCAAGAGGAAGAAAATGATGGGGAGAAAAAGAAACTGTGGCCAAGCTTTGATGGTTGGTCGGCTGAGAATAGGCTGAAGTCTTTGGCTTCTGTCCTCGGCTACATCACAGAGTCCGGCTGAGCTGCTGAGTAGGACGATCTGTTTAAAAACGTGCTGTGTAGCGTTCCAGGCTTGACCCTGGCTGACTGAAAAGACAGCATCCTCAGATATGTGTAAGAGAAAGACTTGTGTTGAAATCAGAGATTCAAAACAGGTAAGACAGAACAAAGTCTTAGCTCCTGTATCTTGACTCGGGCTCCGTCCAGTGTGGGCTGTCCCTGCGCCCCGGGGCAGGGCTGACCGGACTGTACGGTGGCAGGCTCCGGGGAGAGATGCTTTGAGCTGTTTCCTCGTCTGCATCTGCTTCCTGGTCTGTGGCCACTGACAAAGCCCCGTGACGTTACGTCACGGCGTTAAGTCATGGCATGTGCCAAGGCAGTTGAAAGCAGCCTTGGTCACGTGGCGTCTGCATCGCATGGGAACTCGGGGTGCAGCCCTCTCAGCCATTTGGGATCGTGTGTGTTTCCACACACCATGGACTAACAGGTGGAAACGAGGACTGAATGTCTTACCCGGTGGCTTTTAGCAAAAGTCTTAGAATATTACTTTTTACAAAACAGCATATTCTCCAATTTTCTCTCTCTGGAAGAGATTTATGAACGCTAAGTTAGGGCCCTTGAAAACCAGGTTCCGTGGAGGTATAAATTTTTGGTGAAGACCCTGTCCTTCTTTTTTTAAAGCCAGAGCCTAAAAGGGGAAAAGTATGTTTGAGACATGCGTTTTCATAAAATTCCAAGACAGCTTTTCTTCTCTAGCCCTTACATTTAAAATTTCTTCAGACCCCTTGACCGTATTATTCATGTACTTTTCACCAATTTACATGGCGAGGTCAGAAGTTCTAACGTTTCAGAGTACACAGATGTCTTACTCTGCAGAAGAGGTCTTCCCTCGCCATGGTCGGTGTTTAAGACTTTGGGATTTTTTTAGGAGTTCGTTTTCCATCAGATTTTCAGGTGGCGTATTTTAGGGACTCCCTGTCAGGACTCTGTGAAGAAAGCTATTTCTGCTTTGAAAAAAGTGCTTAATTTTAGAATTTTATACCTGAAAAGAACAGTCATTTTTTTTAAAATGTCTGCTTTTTAACGGAGTACTAATAAGAATACTGTATCAGTTTATTGGTAAATTTGATATCCTGCCGCCAGATAGTTAGGTCGGATCTGAGTTCAGAACCCGGCTCTGTCGCTTACTAGCTCTGTGATCTTAGGGCAGCGTCTTTAAAAGAAATATACCCACCATCAGGTGTGCTGCAAAGCTTACATGAGATGGTGCATGGGGAGAGCGCAGTGCCTCTTACCTGGGTGGAGGCCAGTGGCTGGTAGAATTCTTAATGCCCTGTGGTTGTCGTTTCTTATTATAACAACTCACCTGTACTCTGTGTAGATATCTAGTGATTTTGTTTTGAGTTGCTTTCCACTGTTTGTTTTGTATAATTTAACCTTTTTTTTTAAGCTAACATACTATCTCTTTTACTGCTTACATAGAAGATTAGTAGAAGTTACATGGTAAATTTAAATTTTAAATCTTAAATTAAATTTAAACTTAGTTGATAGATGGGGGCTTCTGGAAGAGTCAGTCAGGAACCATCATTGCATGATGGAAAAACTCGTCTTGTCCTCTCCGTTCCCCACTCTGTCCTGGAAATTAAGCTGAGAGTCCGTCTGTGAGAAGACAGCACGAATAGCAGTAGTTGAATAACAGGCAAAGGTGTGAGCTCCAGGCCAGTCTGAGACCATGTGTCTCCTCCCCTTCCCGTGCGCGTCAAGGAGATAGTTATGGGGATGCTGGTTTTCTTATTCACCGTCCAGATGTCCGGCATGTTGTTCCCCTGCAGTCTGCTCACTTAGAGATGTCGGTAACTTTCTCCTGTGGACGTGTGGTCAGTGCCTGCCTTCCCCACAGCATCCGGGGCAGCGGTCATGGCCAAGCTAATGTCCGGCCTCCGCAGTGACCCCTACCTGTACCACAACCACTGCTGGCCGTGGTCATGGCCCCTTTGAACAACCGATTACTCTACTTGTCCACCATGTATGTAGCCGATCTCTGATCTGCAAAGGCAAAAAGTCAAGAACAGCCTGTTGTTTTTGCAAGTGAATTCTTCTGCCCGCCCCTTTTTTCTCTTTTTCTTTTCTCCTTGCAAGTGAATTGCCCTCCCGGACACCAGCACCTGAGAAATTGCCAGGCCATATACTCGATATCTCCAAGCATGTGCTCCCCCGTGACAAAAATCCAGGAGTAATGAGCTTTGTGGCTAAAATCAGAAATACAAACCCATCGCCATATACTAAAACTGATGCCAAATGGGCATTGAAATTGACTACTGTAAAAATGAAATCTTGTGTGGCCTGTGTTCGAAGCTCAGATGTCCTGAAGTTCTTAGTGGGTCAGAACCCAACGCCTCTCCCGTGTGCTTGTAGTGAAGTACTGATCTGTCGAAACACGGGAGTGAGCTCATTGCAGTGAAGAAGCCCGTAGATGTGGGGAGTGTGTACGTGGAAGGCGTTCATCTGAAGTGTTAGCAGAAGGGCAGCGGGGAGGATTTGATCCGGCAGGGTCCCCGGGCCACGAGAAAGCATCTGGAGAGGCTAGATTGGGAGCAGGTGGTGGGTATTAGGGAGAATTCTTGCTGGAAGCAGCACCCTCGGGCCGCCCTGTCGTAGCCATCACGGAACACACCTCGCCTTGTCTCTTGGCTCCCCAGACCCAGTGCAGAACGTGGTCCAGGTGCTGGAGAAGCAGTACCTGGAGGAGAAGAGGAGTGCCCTAGAGGAGCAGCGGCTCATGTACGAGCGGGAGCTGGAGCAGCTCCGCCAGCAGCTGTCCCCGGAGCGGCAGTCCCCGAGCAGCGGCCCCGACCGCCTGGCCTACAGCAGCCAGACAGCCCAGCAGAAGGTGACTCAGTGGGCAGAGGAGAGGTATGCATGGGGTCCCTGGGGACCCAGGGTCACGGCTCGGGGCCTGGGGGCTTGGAGGGGGGCATGCTGAAGGGGGATCAACCTAGCAAGGGAAGAAGTCTTAGTCCCAGATGTGGGTCATTAGTGAGTACCTTTTCCTCTCCGAGCTACTGTCCAGCCTCAGTATATTTACTGCAAAGTTAGTTGTTAAGGACCACCCCCCCCACCCTTCAGGAGAAATGGCTCCAAGTGACAATGCCACCGGTAGGTGTTGAAATAGAGAAAGTTTGAATGCTCCTGTAGCATAAAAGCATTTTGGGGGGTCTCTCTACATATAACTGTAACATTAAGATACCTACTAAATGCGAATTTTCCGAATTTATGACTTTTAAGTATGTGTCTCAGAACCGAGGCAGTGGTGGGAGAAGCGTCAGCCTTGAGTTCAGTCCGTCATTTGTGGATTCCCTGGTGTTCTCAGCGCAGTCTGGGCGCGGTGCCGTCCTCACAGTCCCAGCAGCAGTGGGCCTGTGGGGTGGGTCTGTCCATCCCGGAGCTGGCCGCTCACCTTGCACGTCCTCCCCCGTCACCCGCCTGGCCAGCGAGGAGGCCAGCGTTCGAACCCAGATCTGCCCGTGGCCCCCTTTCGAATTCTCGCACTGTTACAATGATAGCCGTAACCCAAGTGGCATTTGCTGTTTACCGAGCGTGGTCTAGGCACCGAGTGTTTTACGTATATTCATCTCCTCTTCACGACTGCTGTTTGCGTTCATTTGCATCCGTTTCCCACGTGAGGAAACAGGCTGAGACGTGGACTGCTTCCCCCAAACTCTTTTTTTTAGTATACACGTAGACACACATATTTTGCAATATTCTTTTTGTACTTAACATTTGTGAACATTTTCACTGTCCTTAAACAACCACTACTGTACTGTATTAGAGTCTGAATTTTTTTGGATGACCTAGACTAATTCTCTGAACTAGTTTCACACTGTTGGATACTCAGTTCTTACTAAAATTTTTGCTTTCGTAAATAATGCTGCCAAGAACAACCTTGTGCACGAATCACTGTGAACATCATTATTTGTCTTCTTATTATAGATTTCCGGCAGTAGAATTGCCAGGTCAAAGTGCAGGGAAAATACTAAGGCTTTGGATGCAAACTGAGAGACCGCCTCCCAGAGTCACTGAGCTGGCTGGTGGGGCCATTGAGATCAAAGCCTCGGGCGTCTGATTCCAGGGCCGGGGCGCTGTGGCATCTCTCACGAGCAATGAGATACTTGAACTGGAGCCACATCCAGGGAAGATGACCCCTAAGAGGAAAAGAGGGAGATGAGGGACCCCAACCCTGCACACCAGGCTTGCCGTAGTAATGCAGTCTATTGTTCCGAAATAAGACAAAAGAGTCAGTGGCATTTTCCCCAGGAGCTGCCCCCTCACCTGTCTGGCTACAGAAGTCTGAAGATTTATCCTGCTTGTAACCCATTACTCTTCATCTTTTTCTGTGCCTGGGTAAAAGAGGGAAGGTTATCAGATAGTGCTTTTTCTGAAGCGCTGTCCTCTCTGACTTCACTGTGAGCTGGTGGCTTTCGTCTAAGCAACACGGGCTTGGAAGTAATTGTTATGATTGGACCCACTGATACCTTTCTACTTAGTCTCCCTAATTACTTCTCTTTGTCCTGAAGACTGTAAAAGACAAAAAAAGAGGCAACCAAAAAAGTGGATTGTTTTTAATGATAGTATTTTTCAGTCAGGTGCTAAAATTTTTTTTCCACTTACCTTAATTCCAAATTGATTTTCTTTGAGGCTCAAGTTCTGAAGGAGGAGGAGGATAGTAAGGATGATATTTTGGGGATGTCATCCGAGGAGAGGAGAATGGTTGCAATATTGATTTCACCAGAGTCACTGGATAAGATTAAGATGTTGTCAATGATGGGTCATTATATTAGAAGCTGGGACTCTTACCTAAATCAGTGTGGGTGTGGCTTGTGAAATATTGAGGGACTCATACCTAACTAAATATTGAGGGGCTGAAAATCGAGTATGTGTCAGAGCTAGTGAGATTACAAAGAAAACTGGAGATGTACTGTATTCTTTCCAGACATTTACAGTGTACTATAGAGCAAGATACAAATATGTGAAACGTACATCGTAATAGCAAATTAAAGAACAGTTTCATCCAGCAATAGGCAGTGTTACAGTTGTATAATTATCCCTTTGTCATTCATCCCTGATCTGAAGAGAAACTTCCGGAAGCAGGTAATCAGCCTCATTCCCTGAAATGTCCCAAGTGCCCAGAACAGTGGTGTCTTTGGTAGGTGCGTTGTGAGTATGGAGTGTGTGAAATTCCCGATCTGATAAATGAGTAGGTGCCTGGGCAGAGAGCACAGGAAGGGCTGTGGTGGTTAGTAGAGGGTAGGACCCTGTTCCATGGAGCCTTCTGCAGCAAGTTCATGGGGAAGGAAGGACTTCAAGTGAGTTTGAAGGGTGACGACTGGACAGGCAGATAGGAGGTGGTGGACGTTTTGAACCGGCAGGTTGGCACAGACAAATGGGAAGCCGTGGAGAAGAGGAAGGTGTGTTTGGGGGATTACATAAGAGCTGTTTTTGTTTGGCCTAACAGGTGATTACAGAGGAGGAGAGCAAGCTGAGTCCAAAGCTGTTCTGTAGGTGCAGAGGAGGTTTTGAACTGAGGACTGACCTGAGACAAGGCAGGGGTTATGTGGCTGGGAGGGAAGAGGGAGAACCCGGGGGCTGTGAGGTCGCTGGGGAGGGGGGGTGTGAACCAGGAACCGGGGGCTATGAGAACAACAGAGAGATTTAGGAGATATTTCAAGGAAGAATCAACAAGGCTTTTTTTCTGGATGTTGTAGAAAAGAGTAAAGACAGAGCTGGCTGAAAGAAGTCAAGTTCGGATAACTGAAAAGAAAAAAAATGGTGATATCATTTAGTAAAACCAGGCAGACGGGATCCGTGTGTCATATAGGTGGAGTTAACTTTTATTAACATCTTTGCAGTATGCCTCCTGTGTCACTTCTATGGTGATGAGAAAAGGAGCAGGGATTGGATGTTCCAAGCTCCTCCTTGTCCTGTGAAGTAAGGGCAGAAGGCGTGTAAATGGTAGAAGAGAGAAGCTAGATAAGGCTAGATAAGCATTCTGTTAGTGTGGGTTACCTGTGAGTCCAGATTCTCATGGGGAACCCGGAAGTACTCTTCCTTTCATTCACAGTTTTGGGGTATCCCGCAATGGGCCACACACTTGTCCGGGAATTAGGTGTAATGACAAACAAAAAAAGACCTGGTTCTCGCCCTGGCATGCCTACAGCTTGAATCATTATACAAATAAATGAGAGAGTCTAACTCGGACGAATGCCGCTGAGACAGAAGACGTGGGGCTGGGACAGCATGTAATAGGGTTTTGACCTATATTCAGAGTCAGAACATTAGGGAAGGTCTCACCAGGAAGCACTGTTGTGCGGAGTTGAAAAAGTTGAATTCCTGCTGCCACAGAAGTCCCCACTTCTGGCCTTTTATCAACTGAAGAAACCGTGTGAAACATGTTCTCCTTATGGACTCCAGATTTCTCTCCCCTCCCCTGCTTCCCTTCCCCCAGCCGCAGAAACACAAGAGAAGTCATAATCAGTTCTTTTCCCTCAAGAATTCCTTTATTGGTTTTTTGGCAGCATCGTACCAAAATCTAGCAGTTTTCAAATGTTAGAGGATTTAAAATAATGGTTTTTAGTCAAGTCCCTTCACATATTTTGCTACTCATCAGTGGTGGCCAATAGGGAGCCCACAGTACCCTTGTGGGAGGAGGGAAACATTTAAAACACACACACACACACACACACACACACACACACACACCAAACAACCCCCAGCTTTAAAAAAAAAAAAAAAAGTTGAAAATTATCTCCAGAAAGGAGATTTTCTACCACTTTCTAATAATATGACTCACTTAGAACCAGGATTACAGTTTCCTTTTCTTTCAGATTTTCTCATTTCCTTGCTCGCTACCCCGCAGGGACGAACTCTTCCGTCAAAGCCTGGCAAAGCTGCGGGAGCAGCTCGTGAAAGCTAATACCTTGGTGAGGGAGGCAAACTTCTTAGCTGAGGAGATGAGTAAGCTCACTGACTACCAAGTGACTCTGCAGATCCCTGCTGCTAACCTCAGCGCCAATAGGAAGGTAAGAGTGTTTCTAAAGAAAACGAGAACAAAATGCATAACTTATGTACCATAAGATAGAATATACACCAAAGAACATCCAAAGAACATATACAACATACATCCGAACACCATCCACGAGGAGATTTTGATGTGAGCCAGAGTATTTATTCTTTTTAAGACTTCCTCTATATTTTTTTTAAATTTTTTTAGATCTTATTTATTTGACAGAGAGAAAGAGATCACAAGTAGGCAGAGAGAGAAGGGAAAGCAGGCTCCTCGCCGAGCAAGGAGCCTGATGTGGGGCTTGATCCCAGAACCCTGGGATCATGACCTGAGCCGAAGACAGAGGCTTAACCCTCTGAGCCACCCAGGCGCCCCAAGACTTCCTCTATATTAGTATAACATTGTTTACCAACTAGGCTTCAATAGTAAAAATTAAAAAAAAAAAAAAAAGATTTCCTCTGTAGACTCTCCCCCAACCCCCTGGAGTATATATGCCCTCAGAGATGTTAAAATTGGAAATAAATTTAAGTAATTCCTCTGGCTTTTCTCTTTCCTATTATTGGTGCCTTCTGGGATGGGGGATAAGTATATGTTTTGTTACAGCACCATTTTTAAGAGTGGATTCTGTAAGAAAGGAAGACTTGCATAATACCTTTCTTTTTCCTTTTTATTTTATTTGACATACAGAGATCACAAGTAGGCAGAGAGAGAGAGAGAGAGAGAGAGAGGAAGGGAAGCAGGCTCCCTGCTGAGCAGAGCCACCCATGCGCCCCAGTACCTTTCTTTTATACACAGAACAACTTTTTGCAGTCACTGGGAAGTTTACCATCATTTCAACTTGAAGAATTTTTTTTTTTCCCTTTAAGGACAAACTTCAAAAGAAAATAATTTTCACCTGTTTATATTTCCCTCCGGCAAACAAACTAGAAATGAGTTAGGGAGTATTTCATTCATCTTTCTGCATTTCGCTCCTTTTTGACCAAGCAGCTCTTTGAAAAATTCGTCTTAAGTCCACAATCATAGAAGTTTTTTAAAAATTGATGTGCTTTTTGTAGAAGGATGCTTATCATAATGGCCTTTATAGTGGCAAAAATTTGAAAGAGCCATGATGTCGAACAACATCATAATTTGTCAGATGAATGGTACATCCAAATAACAGATTTCTGTGTTGCTATTAAAATTCATGTCTATGCGGGGCCCCTGGGTGCCTCACTTGGTTAAGTCTCTGCCTTTGGCTCAGGTCATGATCCCAGGTCCTGGGATTGAACCCCATGTGGGGCTCCCTGCTCAGCAGGGAGTCTGCTTCTCCCTCCCCACCCCCCGCTCATGCTCTCTTTCTCTCTCTTAAATAAATAAAGAAAATCTTTTTAAAAAGAAAAAACATGTCTGTGAGGAATATTTAACAACACAAGAAGATGTTCGTAATATAAAAGCTGTGGAGAGAGGATCAGGATAGGAGATTTACAGTTTTGTTTGGTTCTGCTTATGATTAAAATAAGCATGGGTATACACAGAAGATTTCATCAATCTTTCTGCATTTTAGTTGGAAATAAGCCAGCATATGCCCTAGGGGGTAGAATTTCATCTTCTTTCTGGATACATTATGCATCTTTTTCAAACTTGTTGCTTGACAATAACATCTATTGCTCTAACAATCCAAAAAGCTGTAAACAAGGCTCATTTGGTTTGTTGTGTGTTTTTGTTTCCCTTCCCTCCGCAGAGAGGAGCCATCGTGAGTGAGCCGGCTATACAAGTGAGGAGGAAAGGAAAGGGCACCCAAGTTTGGACCATTGAGAAGCTGGAGAATAAATTAATTGACATGAGAGACCTTTATCAAGAATGGAAGGAAAAAATTCCTGAGGTAAAAGAGGCAAAATGTCAAGGAGATTTGACCATGTTGAAAGGGCAGAGCGTAAGCGCTCTCACCGTCAAAACGCACACATGCGTGGCTGGGAATATCTACAGTCATGCGTTGGACATTGATACTAGAAAAGGGACGTAGCAGTGACCTTGAAAGGGGTCTAAGTTGAACTTGTCATTGAGCATGCGATGTCCACATGGACAGGAACTAAATGAAGAGAACACATGACATATTCTTAGTTGGCAGGGTTTTTGCTACATTTCAGGTGAAATGAAATAGAACAAAGCGATTCCAGACTCTTTGGTCAATGTTGTGACAAACCCACACGTTTGGAACCAGCTTGGATTTCGTATTTGTTCGTGCTCCCCCAGCTGTGATCATGGCTGGGGAGATTACAAAGAATAATTCTAGAAAGCACAGTCCGTTTCTGTGGATATTAGTAATGGAAAGGGACCCTCAGTGAGGGAAATGAGGCAAAGCAAAGGGAATGGAGTGAAAAAAGCTGTACGCGGGGTGCCAGAGGGAAGAGAGGCAGTAACTAAGAAAGACTTCTCCACACGGACATCATGTAGGCCCCCCAGCTATCAAGCCTCTCCCACATGCTACATTTTATTTTTGTAACATGATTGTAATTTTGCTTTTTTAATTTCTTTGGATAAATGCGTTCTCTTTTAAACATTTTTAAATGCTAGTTTTAAATAATATTACCCAAGTTGGTGTTTTGTTTCCTCCTCCCCTCCCTCACTGCCCCCCTTCCCACCCATCAGGCAAAGCGTCTCTGTGGGAAACGAGGTGACCCTTTCTACGAAGCCCAAGAGAATCACAACTTAATTGGCGTGGCTAATGTGTTCTTGGAGTGTCTGTTCTATGATGTGAAACTTCAGTATGCAGTTCCTATCATCAGCCAGCAGGGGGAGGTAAGGATAAGCCATCCTCGGAGGAAACAGTTGAAGGGGTTGTGTGTGTTTGTGTGTCTGTGTCTGTCTGTGTGAATCCAATTTAAGTTATGCTCTTGAAGCAGATCAAGAAACTACGGAGAATGGTCAGGATCACATTCTTCTCTGCTCTTATTAATATAAACTATCAAAATTATATCTTTTTTTTTTTAAGATTATAAGATTAAAATCGTGTGAGAGTATTATAACTTTTTTAAAAATTTATGGTTCATAAGTTTTTTTCTTTGTTTTAATCAACTTAGAAATCCCTGGGAACCCAGAGTCAGCTCTGTCCCCATTTGTCTCCCTTGATGTCTTATGTTTGTAATATACTCAAATTCCTCCCCGGCCCCTACATGGTCTTCACAAGATACAACTTGGGAGCGTTATTTTGAAAGCTAAAGTATTCCAGGAAAACAAGCTTAACATCTTTTAAAAAACAAAAGAAAACAAAATGGTTCCCATTTCTGTTATTTACTTGTATTAACCTCAGTGTAGGCCTAAGACATTTGAGAAAATAGTCAAGTTCACACTTTTTATTTTTATCCATTTATCATCAACTGATGTTTTTATTTTAAATTTAGCAACAACGCTGTTATGTTGCTTTCCCTTCCATAACATGCAGACTTGAAATACTTAGTTATTGCTTGTGGTCCTTAGGGCAGCCTGTGGATGGGATGCCATTCTGCCCACAGTGAGCCAGGAAACAGAGCCCAGGTTCCCGGCTGTGTACTTGGACAGCTCATGTGCTGCGTGTGGTAGCCCCCCCCCTCCCCCCTGCCCCAGGGACATTCTGCTCTAGAAGACCAGCGGGCTGGAGGTGCTTTCTCCCATGTGAAAAATGGCCATAGCTCTTGTGGCAAAGGAATGCAGTGACTCTGCCCTTAGTCGGGGCTTCTTATGCCAGGGTCTGGGTGGGTCTTTCATCCCTCTGCAATTTTACTAAAAATGTAGTAGATCCTCAAAAACCACTAAAAAAAAAAAAAATCCTGAGAACCATTGTCTTCAAACCGATTTCTCCCATTCCCCCTCCTCTAACGGCTTCCTCCATGTTGGTCTCACTCATTCAAGACCATCGACGAATTCCTCAGGTCTCCACTGCCAGTGGAAGTTGGGTCCGATTACCTTTAAAAAAGAGGCTTACTGGGGCGCTTGGGTGGCTCAGTGGTTAAAGCATCTGCCTTCGGCTCAGGTCATGATCTCAAGGTCCTGGGATCGCCTCCTCCTCTCCCTCTACATGCCTGTCTGCCTACTTGTGATCTGTCAAATAAATTAAAAAAAAAAAAAAATCTTGGGGCGCCTGGGTGGCTCAGTGGGTTAAGCCGCTGCCTTCGGCTCAGGTCATGATCTCGGGGTCCTGGGATCGAGTCCCGCATCGGGCTCTCTGCTCAGCAGGGAGCCTGCTTCCCTCTCTCTCTCTCTCTGCCTGCCTCTGTGTCTACTTGTGATCTCTCTCTGTCAAATAAATAAATAAAATCTTTAAAAAAAAAAAAAAATCTTTAAAAAAAAAAAAAGAGCCTTACTATTTAAGACGACAGCAGCACCTGCAGAACGTGTCACCTTCACAACTCCAGCCGCTGCAACCTTACCCCGTGTTATGAAAGACAGCTTGGCCAGTTATAGCCCTGGAGGATGCCAAGTGCGGGATAATCCTTGTCCTTTAACTCAGTACCGTGCACCCAGCAGCAAGAGGGGCCCTGCTCATCTAGCACCTACCCGGAGGACCACCAGGGTATTGAGGACATGTTAAGCCTTTGGGGGAGGGAGGAGCAGTTTTAAAGGAAGGGTCTCCTTATAACTTTGTCCTTGTATTCGTCGTTCCTCCTGGGGTGGCTCTCATCCCACCACGGAGCCCACCTCTACCCTGCTTCCAGCATGAGTCCCATACCCGTGCTGTGCTCCCAGGAGAGTAGATGCTCCAGGAGCCGGGCGACCGTGCCTTCTGGTTTACTGTTGTAAAGGTCGTGCTGTGTGCAGTTCTGGCACACGGTTGGTTCCTGGATCAATTTAACCCATGACAACCTGCACATATCTCTGTACCATTTGTCCCAGGATTCCCACAGGGCAGGTGTTTGATAGCAGAGTAAATGAATGGAGTAAGGTAACCACTCTGGGTAGAACATGGTAGCTGCCTTTACATCCTTCAGTACAGAGGGATGAGAATGAAGATGGCTCTAGAAGGGAGGTGTCAGAGAGGTGAGTTTGGCTCTGAGTCAGGCAGGGTGATTGTTTGGGCAGGTGATGGAACGGGCTGGCTGTGGAAGGGGTGAGCGTCCCGTTGCCAGAGCTGTCCCAGAGCAGTGGCCCGGGGATCTGGTGGCGTGCTGTCTGTCCTACATCAGGCTTGTGCCACAGGACGCCTGTTAACCCACAGGCGCTCTGGTCCCTGCTGCAGGTTGCCGGGCGTCTCCACGTGGAAGTGATGCGCGTGACGGGGACCGTCCCGGAGCGCGTGGTGGAGGATGACTCTTCGGAGAACTCCAGCGAAGGCGGGAGCCTTGAGGTCGTGGACAGCAGCGGGGAGGTCATCCACCGAGTCAGGAAGCTGACCTGCCGGGTGAGAGGACGGGATGGGCGGGCAGGCGCCATAAGGGACTGCATTCATCCACACCAGTTCGACAGAACATCTTGGGAGTTTTTCCTAGAGCGTAGTAAATGTTAAGCTTTGTGGCCATAAATACAGCGGCGGGCAGTCCTTTCTCTAGAAGTAGAGCATGCTTTCTGATGCCAGTGGATGAAATTTTAAAAGTCCATGTGCCTTTGGCGAGCAGGAAGTGCATACTGTTCAGTGAATCGTGCTTTTCCAGTAAAGGTAGTATCTGTGTCAGAAACTCAGCCACTAGGAAAATCTGCGAGGCTGTGTGCCTTTGTTCCTGGGCTCACGTGCCGTCGTGACGCTAAGTGGAACCCTTCACGTGCCAGATGTTTTCAGATGTCAAACGAATAACCGACTTATGTATTTCGTCTCTGACTCTTAAAATAGAAGTACTTGAAGGAAGCATGCATCGGGTAATGTCTTTATCAGAATTATTTTGCTTTTTATTTTTATCTCTTCAGGTAAAAATTAAAGAGGCAACTGGGCTTCCCTTAAACCTCTCAAATTTTGTCTTCTGTCAATACACATTCTGGGACCAGGGTGAATCTACAGTGGCGGCCCCGGTGGTGGACCCCGAGGTGCCTTCCCCTCAGTCCCGGGATGCCCAGTACACCGTGACCTTCTCTCACTGTAAGGTATGGGCGCTGTTACAAGATGGGCTACACAGAGACAAGGGACCTGGGTGCCATTCAGAACTCTTCTTATACCTTAGAAGCTCCCCCACAAGAATGTTTAATAAGTGTAATATGTCTCTTGTACTTTTTAACCTCAAAATATGCTTCAATACAAATTCAGATGGGAAGTGTTTAAAATAAAATCTGAAAGGCCTCTCCTTGAAGTCTTGGGCCCTAGAGGTGTAACGGCTTGTGACGGTTTCTACATATTTAGATAAACTATTTTCTGTGCCCTCGGACTTTTATCTGTGTGTGATGTTCACACAGCATTGGACACAGATACGGTCTCTTACCGTCATGCATGCCTAACATCTTCAGAAGGTTTTTGGTTTTTTTTTAACAAAAAATATGGTCATGTTATGTATATTGCAGAATTATACCCTTTAATGTATATGAACCTCTTCTCATTTTTTGGAATATGGGATAGCACTCCTAGCATCGCATTCTAATGCACCATATGAGTTTTTAAAGAAAATGTCAATAGACAGGTGAATTTTTGGTGGCTTTTGGTTGGCCCCCTTGTGTGACCATCAGCCACCCTTCCTGGTTTTCATGTCAGACAGCCCACAGGTTGTTTCTGAGAGACACATGCTACCTTCTGTTGTAATTTTGTTTTTCCTTGCACAGTCCTTAACAGGTACCCAGACCCCTTCCTTTGGAAATTGTGCTTTTTCTTTCTGGCTCTAGACCTATCAGATTTCACATAGGTAAAAGACTGTTGAGTCTGTCTTTTTCTGAAAACAAATGATCCACTTTTTTTTTTCTTTCACCTATATTCACCAAGTCTGTTTCTCAAAATCCTTATTATTTTTTGGTTATTGTTGCCTAAATACTCTTTTAAGCAGTCCCCGTCTTTCTTTGGGTCCACAAAGCTATTCCTGTGGAAGGATGAAGCCTGAATTTTAAGTACATTCTAATTAACCACTGGTTTGACAAACGCTAATCGCAGAGACCTGGAGTCACTGTGACCTTGATTCACTGTGTGACTTTGGGGTGTTTTCATCTGTAAGATGTATAGATTGTCCTAATGGATCATTAGTTTGTTTTCCTTCTAAAATTCTGGCTCTGTCTCCAAATACAATAAATGAGAAGATAAGTAGAATGTTAAACCAGTAGAGCACGGATCTTTCCAGAAATGAGAGCCGCAGCATCGCCTTCACCAGAGACATCACTAAGATGTAGCTGGAAAGACACTCCGCTGGGTCCCCCACCTGCCGCTTTGTTCAGTGCCTCCATACTCCTCCGTCCGCTCAGCCTTCTTTTCCTCACGCTCCTCTGCCTGCATTTTGTGACGAGGAGCTGGCGGGGGGGGTGTTTGAGAGCGAGAGCACGGAATCATGAAGATAATCATAGGAAATTTAATTCTGTTCTCAGTCTCCCAAGCCATAGCAAGGAGCAATCAGACGTTCTTTTTTGGGATGTGCTGATTAGTCTGCGGCGGCGGGTGGTCTCAGTGGTCTTGCAGAACGGCAAGGAACCGGGTGTGGGGGACACAGACTCGCTTCCGCACCTCACAAGCACAGGGATGCGGGACAGGACGCTCCCGTCAGTGTCCGTCCTGATTCAGCAACGGGGTTGCGTCCAGTCCCTTCTTCCCTGTTAGTCTGAAGAGCCAGTGTTCCGGGTCTTTGCAGCAGCACAGGTGGTTTTCAGGTTGGGATCAGACGAACACCTCCAGAGCGGGTCCCTACCCCACGGAGAGATAGAAGGGAAATGTCGCAGACTGCTCGGTGCGTGACTCTCGTTGCCCTTCCCTTGCTCCTGCTTGCCCCAGGACTATGTGGTGACGGTGACGGAGGAGCTCCTGGAGTTCCTGTCCGACGGAGCCCTGGCCATTGAGGTGTGGGGCCACCGCTGTGCCGGGAACGGCAGCTCCATCTGGGAAGTCGACTCTCTCCATGCGAAGACGAGGACGCTGCATGACAGGTGTGTACTTGGCCGAGCGGGCACAGGCTCGAGACTGGCACTAGCCCAGAGGGTAAGAGGAGGAGTCCCCGGGCCTGTCTCCTCCTTGGCGAAATGGGAACGATAAAAGGAGCTAGCGGGCATGGAGGGTGTTCGATGCGGGAAGGGGAGTCTTTTCAACAAACAGGATGGAAACAACCACCTGTCTGCCCGGGTCACAACCATCCTTGACCTTGGCTTTGCACGATACATGAAACGTATTTTGAGATGGATCGGAACCTTCCATGTGAAATAAAACTGTAAAGCTTATAGAAAGAAAAAAAAAAAAACAGGAGGATAGTTTCCCTTTTTTTCTTCCTTTTTGGGAAGATTTTATAAAAGTCTTTATAGAGCAATACTTGGACGCCGGGCCCGGCTGCCAGGGAGCCCGTGTTGTGCTACTCGAACAGGCTTGGGCATGGCAGCTGCTCCGGCTTCCCGCCCTTCTGTTCCACGACGGAGGTGGTGAGCAGTGCCTCATCTTTGGGGTCCCAGTGCTCACATGGTGACGCAGACACCTCTAATGGCCCGTCTCATCCCTTGGGTCCCAGGGAAGCATGATCTTTGCTTTGATGCCCGGCACACCCCGTCTGAGCAGCAGGTTATAGGGTCCCCAGTAGAATCATCAGCCCGGCCACAGCCCTCTGTCCTCGGACTTTCCCGGACACCAGGCCCTCACTGTTCTTACTGTTCTTTGGCCCCACTCTTCACGATGAAGCACTGTACGCTGGGGCAGTTCCTCCACACAGCAGGGTCTCCTGGGAGCTGGTCACTCAGAAACCTGGCCTCGGTGACGGCTCACAGACCTCCCGTGGCCAGCTTTTTAGCATAAAGCTCTCCACTGCCCTCGGGGAAGTCAGACGTCTGCTGAACCACCACGGTCAGCTCTCAGATCCACCAGCCCTTTTCACCAACAAGGGGTGTACATCCTGGCGGCAAAGGTCATGATTTCTGTGCCGGTTCCTGTAACTCATACCTCAGCTCCAGAGGAGGCATGCTCAGCCGACTCCGGAGTGAGAAACTCGTAACGTCAAGCTTTGAAGATGCCGTTGGCCACAAGCTTCCTCTTCTTGGGAATTTGGCCCATCTTCCTGCCCAGGAGGATACTTTCTTGGAAATTCAATCCTCTGCCTCTTCCGTGACCTAGCAGTCTACTCCTGGCTATTTCCCCAAGAAAAATGAAAATATAAGTCCGTAAATAGACTTGTTCACAGATGTTTGTGGCAGTTCTTGTTGTAATATTCCCACACCGCCAACAACCCAAACGTGTGAGAACATTTGATAAACAAATGGTACTACTGGTCATGTAACAAATATTACTCAGCTCTGATAACAAGGAAGAGGACTGTGGAAACCCATTTGAATGAATCACAAAAACATCACACTGAACCAAAAAGGTCAGACCTAAAAGAGTACGCACTAGGGGCACCTGGGTGGCTCAGTGGGTTAAAGCCTCTGCCTTCGGCTTGGGTCATGATCTCAGGGTCCTGGGATCGAGCCCCGCATCGGGCCCTCTGCTCTGTGGGGAGTCTGCTTCCCTCTCTCTCTGCCTGCCTCTCTGCCTACTTGTGATCTCTCTCTGTCAAATAAATAAAATCTTTAAAAAAAAAAAAAAAGAGTATGCGCTAGTGATTCCCTCTCCGTGAATTTCTGGAACAGGCAGAACTAATTTGTGGTTATATGGCTGCTGTGGGATGCTGTGGGTATTGAATGGGAAGGGGCATGAGCAAACTTTCAGAGGCAGACGATGGGGTAGTGACAGAGGTGTGTGCCTTTTCACAACTCATCAAACTCCATTTGAAATGTGGACATTTCACTGAATATACGTTTACCTCAATAAAGTAAAGAGGAGCGCACCTGGGTGGCTCAGTGGGTTAAAGCCTCTATCTTCAGCTCAGGTCATGACCTGATCTCAGGGTCCTGGGATCAAGCCCCGCATCGGGCTCTCTGCTCAGCGGGGAGCCTGCTTCCTCTTCTCTCTCTGCCTGCCTCTCTGCCTACTTGTGATCTCTCTCTGTCAAATAAATAAAATCTTAAAAAAAATAAATAAAGAGGAAAGACTTCTACCATACAATTGTTTCGAGAGTTAAATAAGACGGACGTGACAGCACGAGGCCCAGCCCGTAGTTAGAGCCCTGGGGATGGCGGCTCATAACATCGCTGGGCGGTGACGTCGTCGTTCACTGGGACGTGGTTTTGCAGGTGGAACGAGGTGACACGGCGAATAGAGATGTGGATCTCCATACTGGAGCTGAACGAGCTGGGGGAGTACGCGTCCGTGGAGCTCCACCAGGCCAAAGACGTCAACACGGGAGGCATCTTCCAGCTCAGACAGGTGCTGGGCGCAGTTTGGTTTGTTTCGTGTTTTCTCGTTGACCCACTCTCGCGCGCCATTTCTGGGAGTTTTCTAATTACGGGCTTCTGTGTTCCCTGGTTCTCCTTCCTTCCTTTACCCTCTGCCCCTGCTCCTTGCCGGTCCCATTCCTGGCGCCCCCTGGCGCGTCGTGCCCGTCCCCCAACGCCCCCGCCCTCTGCAGGGTCATTCCCGGAGGGTACAGGTCACAGTGAAACCCGTGCAGCATTCCGGGACGCTGCCGCTCATGGTCGAAGCCATCCTGTCTGTCTCCATTGGCTGTGTCACTGCCAGGTCCACCAAGCTGCAACGAGGGCTGGACAGTTACCAGGTGAGACCAGCGGATTGAGGTAGCCTCCAGCGAGGCCCGGTTAATGCAGGGTAAAGGCAGCCAGTGGCCGGGGATGGAGACCTTTGGGGAATATGACAGCACTCCTGGACTTGACCTCACGATCGGCACCCTCCCTTCACATTTCCATCCATTGCCTTTTTTATGAGATTTGAAAGACTCTGCTGGCTTAGCGTCGATTAATAATAATTTTATGTGTAAACACGCATATGGGTCCGTGTTACTCATCTGCTTCTGGCAGATTCCATTTTCCAGTGTGCTCTAGATAGGTGGGGGGATTTGGCATGTCCGCCTGGCCCCATCCGCTCTCATGAATACAAAACTGCCCCCGTACGCTGGCTGAGTTAAACAGTCCTGTGAAAGCTTTTTCATGTTTCAATTAAAAGTTGTCCTCATGATCATTTTTGTCCATTAAGTCCTCTTTTACTAAATCTTCTGTTCTCATTTTGAAAAAATTAAAAGATTGGGGCAGGGGTGTGCCTGGATGGCGCAGTGGGAGGCGCCTGCGACTCTTGATCTTGGGGTCATGAGTTTGAGCCCCATATTGGGGGTAGAGATTATTTTTTTTAAATAAATAAGTAAATGTTGGTAAACCATGAAAGGTGAAAACATCAAAGAATTGACGTTCATATTACCAGTCCCAGCTCTTCATTGCTCCGTGAGAATAAACTTTAAGATTAGGAACTTGTCTGCAGGGACCTAAAAGAAGGCATGTGCTTCCCACTGAGCCCCCAGGTCACTGTCAGGTATGAATTAGGGACTGGGAGGAATCAGCCCGCCGATCTCTGCCTCCCTCCCTGCCACACGAGGGAAGGAGCACTCCCCGCTGTGACGTTTCCCTGTGGAGTCTGGGCAGAGGCCCAGCCCGTCTTGAGAATGATTCATCTTCTGTCTCAGTTTCCTTGCACTCCCTGGCATTCAGGCAGACTTTCTGAAAGCCAGGAGGAACACCGGCCTGGCCCACAAGGCCTTAGGGAGGCATAGTTCTGTCAAACGCCGCCTTCCTGTCCCACCCAGGCCAGAATTGAACCTGGTTCTCAGAGCCAGGGATAGTAGGAAGGAAGGCATGAGGACAGTCTGCTGGTTTAGGGGAGACTTCTCTGCCAGACTTCTCCTCATGTGTGGAGTAGGCAGTTAGGCTGTGTGGGTTCTCATCCCAGCTCAGTTCCTCCCTCGGCTGTCAGCTTTGGGGGTGGCTGCAGGGTCTGGGAGAAAGGTCACCAGCCTAGAGCCAAGGGGACCTGGATTCTTCAGTCTAGCACGGCCTTCCTGGTTACCTCGTTGGGATAATGCAAACCTCTAGTTCCCCTCCTCACTTCTCCAGAATGATGACGTAGACTTAATAATTCCCTGAGATCCCAGGCTATACTAAAATTTGGGGGCTTCATAAATCTCTGATCTTAGAACTTTGAATTTGAGCCCTAAGTCATGACCTGTAAAGCAGGGATCCTCAACTGACTACATGTTCCCATTTGAGGAACCTTATGAGGATGGATTATTTGCACTTTTAAAACTGCTCTACCTCCTGAGTTAAAACTGATTTTTGTCAAAATTCATGCTTCCCCCAGTGCTAAATGCTCTTTAAAGAACACAGTACCAGTCGTGCAGATTTAAACTGTGACTGTTTCAGGGCGCCCAGGTGGCTCAGTCAGTTGGGCGGCCTACTCTGGATCTCAACTCTGATCTCATCTCAGGGTTGTGAGTTCAAGCCCCATGTTGGGCTCCATGTTGAGCTCCACATTGGGCATGGAGCTTACTTTAAAACAATATAAAAACTGGCTCATTTTTTTATAAAGATTTTTTAAAGATTTATTTATTTTGGAGAGAGAGAGAGCAGAGGGGGAAGAAGAGTAGACTCCCTGCTGAGAGCAGAGCCGGATGTGGGGCTCGATCCCACAACCCTGAGATCATGACCTGAGCTGAAATCAAGAGTCAGATGCTTAACCGACTGAGCCACCCAGGTGCTCCCTAAACTGTGACTCTTTTAAAGCTTTTAATTTTCTTTGCATTCATGCTCAAGGTCACGTCCAGAACTTATTTTGTTGACATAATACTTCAGAAATATTCTGATGCCGTAGCCTGTGCCAGTCCAGAATATGCTGATTTCACAAGTTACACATCATGAAAGCTCAGGCTGCTTCTCCTTAGTCTTTGGTTGGAGGATCTCCTTAGTCCAAAAAATAACTGATAAATTTGAGCTACTTGTACTTTATTCCATAATGTGGGGATTAAGTAAAGAAAAATTACTTCGGGGGCATCTGGCTGGCTCAGTCAGTAGAGCATGGGACCCTTGACCTCAGGGTCATGAGTTTGAACCCCACGTTGCATATAGAGATTACCTAAAAAATAAAATCTTAAAGAAAAAAAGAAAAATTACTTCCATATTAGGCATGCATTTAGTAAATTAGTTATTCAAACGATAACAGTATGTTCCAAACTTTTTTTTAAAAAGTGGATTTTTGAGGTCTATACAGAGAATACATTTAACTGTATTTTTAGAGCACTTTCAAAAAGCAGTATATATGAAGTATACTTACATATGAGAGTAACGTAATTATATTTTTAAAGCGCTTAAAAAAGTTTGTCTTTTTATGACTAGACCACTTCACTGCCTGTTTGAATATTAACCCTCCAATAACTGTGGAAAAAACGAAAGAGGATTATTACATGGGCCAGTGTTCATTTGCATAGAACCTGCCTCCCTAGAGATGGTTATTCCCTACCAGTGGAAATTTTTTTTTATTCTTCTGTCTAGGGAAACCTGTCTCAACTCAATCCTTTTATTTTCAACCTGGTGATTTTGTTTTGCCAAGTGTTTTTTGCCAAAATTGTTACTTTATACAATTGTAAACTCTTGCCATGGGTTTAGGACAGTTCTGATTTTTCTCAGCTGGTTGGTTTGATGCTAACATAACCAGTAGTGGGCAACAGCGGATCCAATACCCAGCATGGTGGGCTGCGCTCTTGAGACAGTCGTACGCTGGGGAACCCTGTCTGTGACTAGACTCGGGCTCCCAGTGGGCTTTTGTCTGTGAGGATTCCCTCACTGCATGTGGTGTGGTGCCAGGGGAAAGGACGCTGAGTGAGGCAGCTAGCAGCCTGACTTCCAGTCCTGACTCTGCCACAATTTGTGTGATCCTTGGGTTAAACCTTAAATCATTTCATCCTTCAGGGCCCTGGCTGCCTCATGGCTAAACTAAGAGGTTGGGCAGTAGAGTCTAGTTCTGCCATTTTGTCTTCCTGAGTCCGTTCCACATCTCAGGTAACCCACCCCGAAATGCGTAACGATAGGGTAAGACCTGGCCCAATGAGGCTGATTCCTAGTCCCAGTGAAGAGAGTTCGCAGGTTGTTGTTTTTTTTTTTTTAATGGTTTTCTTTATTAAAAACATAACAAAACCAAGCTTAAATTCTTCATTAGAGACAGGTAAATTAATAAATCCACTAAACCTTTCTTGCGGTTCATGTAAATGTTTTATTTTGGTGGCGATACGTGTGCTGTCCATTGTAATGTGTGTGTTACGCTTAAAGAATTACCCGTGTGCTGTTCGAGAAACAAAATGCATGTCCTTTGTGTTTATTTTTTTCCTACCAGAGAGATGAGGAGGATGGCGGTGATATGGATAGTTACCAGGTATCACTGCTGCTGTCCTTCTGTGGCATGGGGCACAAGCTACTGCTCATGGCCAGCACCCGCACAGCAGAGGGCAGGGAGGAGAAGCAGGACCATCAAGCAAGAATGTGCAATCTTTCCCTCGCTTTGGATTTGCTTTAAACATAATCAGGGATCCAGTACTCTGGCCACAGATTTCTCTGTCCGTTCGAAGTGTGTGATCAGACTGCCTCGCTGCTGTGCTGTCTCGAATCGGCTTGTAAAGACTTGCGAAGCAAGACCGTTATCACTGTATTCAGTTAACGATTTTTAAAACCGGGGAATTATCCATCCATGAATCTTAAGTCAGACCTTGCCTTTTCTATGCAAAACTACATTTCGTGCCTCATGTCCAAGAGAGTAGGATTATTCCAATACGGGGTTGTAGTTTAAAGTCTCTTGCTGGATAGGAAATGGAAAACATTTCACGCACACAGTTTAGTTGGGGTTAGCCAGCTTCCTTCTCTCATTAGGACGCAGCTTAATGATCCATAACTTGGAGAATTTAAGTCTCAGCCTTTTCTTTGTGGAAATTTAGATTTTTTTTAAAAAGGCACCTGTGAACTTGTACCTCGTCAGCACTGGCTGGACAGCTGTCGTGGAATGTGGGAGGATAGGAACAGGCAAGGCAGGAAATCAAGGTGAAGTGTTCTGGATTCGGTCCCCAGTCTTTGTACTGATTCTCCACAATTTCCCCGGGTGCCTTCCTGAATGTGAACTGTGGGGACGTTGTAGATAGAGCCTCAGAAGTCCTCTGCCGTCTGCACTTAATGTCACATCTTAAGGGTTAGACTGGAATTAGGCACGTTAGAGAGCATTTTGAGTAGAATTGATGGGTTTCTTTCCCTCGTAACTCTACTAAGAAAGAAAACAAGCAAATGTAAACAAACTTCAGGGGACGTCCCAGTGTCCCCTTGGATCTCAGCAATGCCGTTAACTCATGTCTTGCTGCTGTCTGTGCGCTTCCCGCCACGTTGTTCATGGTTGCAAAGAGAGTCCCAATGGCTGCTTCTTCAAGCATGGCTGACTGCATGCTGGGTGTTTGCATGGGAGATTTTTGGTGACCCTTATGGTCGCGGTCGGGGGGAAAATCTCTGCAGCCAGTTTGAAAGGTTCTCTGCTGATCTGTTCTTTGCATTTCAGAAAATACATGTTTTGAGGCCATTGAACGATGAACTATGAAAATGCCTGTTTTCTTTTTTCCATTCCATTTGCTGGTCTGTGATTTAGGCTCTGTTCCTGGTGTCCTTCTGCTTGGAATCACATGTCCTTCAAATGAATAGCTCTAATTGAAATACACACACACACTTACACCCCATGTAAGAATCATCCCACAGCTGGAATAGTTTGAGCTTCTCTTGCTTTTAAGTATAATTATCCTTTTGGCAATCCAGGGGCTCTGATTTCTGAGTAATGGGTTCCTTGATCAGCATGCTGTGTTTCTGAGGCCCCTTTGCTTTCTTGCATATTAATCACGCAGCGGTGTTCAATGGCCTTTCCTAATGAAAACTTTCCTGATCCATGTAAACATCTTTGTTTAAAAAAAAAAAAAAGAAAGAAATAGTCATCTGTGTTATTCTACAGGAAAGTGTTTTCCCTCCCCGGTGTCAGGAAGAAGACTTAAACTGTGTGAGAGAGAGGTGGTCTGACGCACTCATCAAACGACGAGAGTACTTAGATGAGCAAATTAAAAAAGTCAGCAATAAAAAAGGTATGTGAGATTACGCTCTTCCTGGGAGTGGCTTTTCCCCTTCTAGACAGTAACGGCAGGTTGTTTCCTCCCCTCGGTCGGACAGTACTGTCTTTGTGTTCTGACCTCGTAGCAATTACAAATCGTTGTGATGCTTTCGGCACCGTATGGAATTGGAAAGTAAGAAACATTCATAAGCCTCTACGTGAACCGTGACGTTAGACTTGCATTCTGTTCTGACGAATGCAGATGCAGTCAGAACCGACATGGCAGTGTGAGGCATTCCGGGCTCCGGACTGGGACTGCCGGCCACTCTAGGGTCTCATGTGGCCGGTCAGCACCCAGCTCCTGTAGGGGGGTACAGGTGGGCCTAAGGCTGGCCTGCAGCTCCCCTCACGGCCACACAGCTGCAGGGGTTTTGCTGGTTTGCTCATGCTGCCGGCAGCTGAGGCTCCGGGGAAGACGTGTGTCCTGCAAACCCGTAGTCTCTCACCCCAGTGTGATGATCCATGCATTGTGGTGAGTCCTGCATCAAAGGACACGTGATGAATGTTCATCTGTTTCAGGGAGAAACTAGCAGAAGCTCCCCCCTCAGTAAAACATCTCGGCTCAGCATTCTGGGTGCTCAGCCGGCTCGTGGAAACTCACTCTGATTGCGCCCAGATAGCTCCAGGGCGCAGTTGTGAATCAGAGGGTTTCAGAATATGTTCCACACAATCTCTTTCGTCAGGAACGTAAAGGACAATAAAGTTAGTTTTACGGAGTGCTGTGTGGCATGTTTTAATCCTCTGTGTGGTGGCGTCGAGTTTTATAAAGCAGTGTCACGTCCTTTATGGCACTGGATCTTTCCAACAAGCGAATAGAGTGGACTTGGCTACTAGAGGCCCTCTTTGATCAGGAAGCCAGATTGGTGTGTCGAATAACTTCCCAGGGAACAGAACCAGGAAACATAACCCGTGTTCTCATCCCCGTCCTGATGCTCTTTCCATGTCGCCGCCCAGAGGGCCGCCAGGTGAGAGCCTGAGCCTCTCTGAGCTTGTCGGGGGCTCAGGCTGGAACTTCGAGGCCTCCCATCCTCCTTCAGAACATCGTGGATGGTCAAGCCCCTTAGGATGTCACCAAGTGAAAACTCATTTATTGTAAGTCTGGAAGTTGTCTTTCCCCCCGTCTTGGTGCTCATCCCCTCATTTCGTCCTGCAGAGAAGACGGAGGACGACGTGGAGCGGGAAGCCCGGCTTGTGGAGCAGTGGGTGGGGCTGACCGAGGAGAGAAACGCCGTGCTGGTGCCCGCACCGGGCAGCGGGGTTCCTGGGGCGCCCGCCCACTGGTGAGTGGCCTGACGGAGTCATGGAGGGACTTTGCAGGACTGGCACAGTCCGTGGGGAGTGTCGTGAGCCGCTCAGGGAAAGACCAGCCATGCCCCATGCTGCCCTCCCCTTTTCCTCCCCCACGGCGGCCAGCTTCCTCTCCCAGGAGGCCGGGGAGCACCTCAGTTTCTCCGAACAAGCAACTTGGACAAGGTTTCCTCGTCTCCAGAAATTCTCTTATTTTGCCTTAAAAGAAGGGTGTTTCCAAAGTCTACTTGAAGCAGGGAGAAAACATGCTTTCTTCTTAGAGTAAGCTTTCTTTTTCAGTTTGGTCACTAGCGTGGTCAGGTCCCAGCGCTAAATTAACCGTGGTCAGTCTGCTGATTGGTCCGGCTATCCGGTGTGCGTCAGTGATGGCACGGCGCCCCAGGCTCGGCAGTCACCCAGGTCCCAATTTAGTTTCCAGCTGCAGCTCTTCAAGTGTTGAATGTCATTAACTTCTGTGAGGCTTCTTTTTTTTTTTTTTTTTTTTAAGATTTTATTTATTTGAGAGAGAGAGAGAGAGCACGAGCAGTGGGGAGGAACAGAGGGAAAGGGTCTCGAACCCTGGACCCTGAGATCATGACCTGAGCTGAATGTAGACGCTTATCTCACTGAGCCACCCAGACACCCCCGAGGCTTTACTCTTAATCAAAAAATGGAGCCTTGTTTTTGGTACTGTTGAAAGGATTAGAGATAATATATTAAAAACACCCTTTGTTAGGTGGTAACTACTGCTGCTGCTGCTTATTCTCATTCCACTCTTATCACAATATGTTGTAGGCATTTAGGAGAAATCAGACTGCTAGTAACAGAGGGTGTACGTGCCCAGGTAGTCTCTGTAGGGTACCCGCGGAAACATCAGCAGTGTTGTGTCCATAATGAATGATAAGGGGAAGTCTAATGGAGTTGATAATACTTTGAAACCAGAAAATCTGAATTTGCTGGCACATAATTTGAAACCTGATGTTTGTCCTTGCAGATTCTCCCGCTGTCCCCAAGTCCTACAGGGCACCCACACCATCTGCCTGCCAGCCCCCTGGTTGCAGACCTCCCCCTTATTCCCAGTCTTGTTTGCTCCCTGAGGTCCTGTCTAGACAGTCCTTCTCCTTACCCAGTCACTTTCATTTGCGCCATTTCCAAACTTCAAGTCATCTTGACTGTTTGTAAAATGTGGAGACCTGGGTCCTGTCCCCCGTTATTTTGATTCACAAGAGGAGTTATGGGCCCAGGACTTCTCATTTCCAGAGCCACCACACACCCCCTCCCCCCAGGTGACTCAAATTTATATAGGCCAGTTTTTGATAAAACACTGCTTTGGTCTTTTTTGTAGACAACCCTTCCTCCTTTGATATGTCTTTCATTCTCTCCTGCTTTAAGCTTTTTCAGTGTTGTCTTTTTTGTTTACTTCTTCTGTTTTGATCTTGTGCCCCGTCTCCACTCTTAAATAGCGTCCCTTCCCTTTTTCCCATCACTAGGACTATTTCTAAAAAGCTGTCAAATAATCTTTGTTTCAGTTAATTCCATTTGATTTATATAACTGGTATTTCTTTATGGAAGTCGCATAATTCTCATAAGTCCCGTGTTAACAGGGACATCAAGAGATGTGCAAATAGGGGCGCCTGAGTGCCTCAGTCGGTTAAGCCTCTGCCTTCGGCTCAGGTCATGATCTCAGGGTCCTGGGATCGAGCCCCGCATTGGGATCCCTGCTCAGTGGGCGTCTGCTTCTCCCTCTCTGACTGTTCTTTCCCCTGCTCATGCTCTCTGACTCTACCTCTCCCTCTCTCAAATAAAATCTTTTAAAAAAGAAAGAAAGAAATGTGCAGATATTTCCTGAATAGAATCTCTACCCCCCCAGTGGTTCTTTTCCACTCCCACACCTCTGTGGTGTTCAGTTATCGAAAAAGATATAAAACATGTATTTTGTTATGATTAAATTTTCTTCTTAAATTTAGGGTCCCACCACCTGGAATGGAAACTCATATACCGGTTCTCTTCCTTGATTTGAATGGTAAGCAGACCCCAGTGTCCAGGGGCCCTCGCATGTCCCTTAGGTTTGGAATCTCTTCAGACCCACCTGATTTTTGATTCCTGAAATGACTTCTCTCATCACTCACAGGCTGTATCTAGGTGACGTTTTTAGTCCAACCAAATGTATAAACCTTGACGTGGAGCATCACTAGGAGAGAGAAGTGGATATTTAGTCTTAAAAAGAGAGTTCTGAGAGATTAAGAACTACACACAAAAAAACGTTAAATCGGTTCCAGTTAGGAGACGCTAATGGACACAGGAATTACCTGAGAAAGTAATTCCCCCTTGGGGATTCTGAATCTTTGGGCTTTGCAGGGCCCTGGGAATCTGCATTTCTGATTACTGCTGTTTGCTCCCCAGTAGCGCCAATGCCAGAACATGGCTCCACTGTAAACCCTTCATTGTTCTTTGTGGTAGTGATTGGATTGAACCTACCAAGAGTGATGGTCCTCCGTGTATTTCAGCTGGAAAATCCATTTTCAGAATGAATTTTTTTTTTTAAGATTTTATTTATTTATTTGACAGAGATCACAAGCAGGCAGAGAGGCAGGCAGAGAGAGAGGAGGAAGCAGGCTCCCCACTGAGCAGAGAGCCTGATACGGGGCTCGATCCCAGGACCCTGAGATTATGACCTGAGCCGAAGGCAGCGGCTTAACCCACTGAGCCAGTCAGGCGCCCCTTCAGAATGAAATCTTAAATGGAACCTACAGAGGCCGAGTTGACAAGCGGGGGGATGGGCGGGCTCAGGCAGGCTCTTTGCACAGCCCCCGGAATCTCAAAACACAGCCTGGAAACCTTCCTTTTGGAGGGAAGACCCGGGGAGGGTGACTTTGGCTCTTCCTGGAAAGAAGAGCCTGGAAGTAGGACACGTGCCTCATGAAGTGTTGGGCTCCCAGTTATTGGAGGGTTACACGCGACGGCTGGATGAGCACGCAGAGAAATTTGTGAATCCTAGTGACGTAGAGCTTTGGAAGATGAACTCCGTATTTCTCCCAAGTGCTTGGAACTTGTATTCCAGGTTGGTCATTGAGCTGTTCAGATCTCTGATCATGTGTAAGTTGTGTAGGTGGGACATAAGCATGACACCAGGTTACACAAGGAATTGACCTCAGAGTCTAACCGCCGAGCCTCAGCCGTGTTTTTGTCATGAAGATCTCTGCTCCTAGGACTGCATATGGAGTATATTGGTCCATTTTATTGGAGACTTACCGGGTGCCTTCTTGGCTCTCACGGTGGTTTCTGGAAAGGATAAAACCTACAGTGAGGACTAGTATCTCTGTTCCAACTGTGGGATAAGGAAGAAAAGAAAAAAATGAAAGTGTGTTACGTGTAAACATCATCTGTGGAAAGCATATTTTTAAGAATTCAGTGCTTGGTTAAAAAATGACTTTTCCTTCCACTTCTGTTTCTGTGCCCCGGACTTGGCCAGCCGATGACCTCAGTGCCAACGAGCAGCTCGTGGGCCCCCACGCATCCGGCGTGAACTCCATCCTGCCCAAGGAGCACGGCAGCCAGTTTTTCTACCTGCCCATCATCAAGCACAGTGATGAGGAGGTAATTGACCCCCACCATTCCATTCCTGGGTGTCAGATGAGTGCACCTGCCTCTGGGCCTGTCTTCCCATCAGACGCTCTGGTCTGCTTTGGGGGAGAGGACTGGGGACTTGAAAAAGTTGGGTGTGTGTTTTCGCTCAGAAAAAGGGAGGAGAAACATATGCTTCAGTGGGGTTGCGTGTCTCTTCTTGCTCTCGTTTTTGATGTGAAACCGCAACCCCTGAGCTGGGTCTTTTCCATGTCCCCCGCCCTTCTCCTGTCCTTAGGTTTCAGCCACGGCTTCCTGGGACTCCTCAGTGCATGATTCCGTTCACCTGAATAGGGTCACACCGCAGAACGAAAGGATTTACCTAATTGTGAAGACCACCGTCCAGCTCAGCCACCCGGCTGCTATGGAGTTAGTATTACGAAAACGGATTGCGGCCAATATTTACAACAAAC
The DNA here is from genome assembly GCF_010015895.1 of Lontra canadensis. NCBI lineage: Eukaryota > Metazoa > Chordata > Mammalia > Carnivora > Mustelidae > Lontra > Lontra canadensis. Next base: position 16,488,257 of record NW_022631015.1, on the reverse strand, counting down.
AGGTAGTAACGGGGCCTGATTCTGCTGTTGCCTACCTGAGCTGGAAGTTTCTTCCTTCCCCCTATCATTAAGTTGTGTTTTGTGGTGCTGAGACAGTGGGCGTGCAAGATGTCACCACACTAGCCAAGTTACAGTCCGATTCCTGTTGACCCCCGATGAGGGGGCATGAGGCCAGCACAGGGAGATGTCACCCATGAGAGACGTTCCTCCTTGGCCAACTTTGACACCCATAATCCTGAGAGGCAGTGGAGCTATGACATGCCACTGTTTGAAAAAGGTTAAGTGCCAAGTCCAAGCAGGTTCGTGACAAAACAGGACAAGGGGCAGGCCCAAAATACATCGTTGCTGCTTCCCCAGATCTCATCCTGCAGGTGCTGCCAACAAAATGGACCCTCCGGTTCTCTCCTGTGTGAGGATAGATTGATTAAACCCTGTCAGATCACGAGGTGCCTGGGTGGCACAGTCAGCTGACGTCCCACTCTGCTTGAAATTCTCTCTCCTCCTGTCCCTCCTGCTTATGTGCCCGCACGCTCTCTCGCTCTCTCTGTCCTTCTCCCTAAAATAAATAAATAGGGGCGCCTGGGTGGCTCAGTGAGTTAAACATCTGCCTTTCGCTTGGGTCGTGATCCCAGGGTCCTGGGATCGAGTCCCACATTGAGCTCCCTGCTCATCGAGGAGCCTGCTTCTGCCTCTCCCTCTGCCCCTTCCCCCTGCTTGCGCTCGCTTGCACTCTCATAAATAAATAAATAAATAAATAAATTCTTTTAAAAAATAAATCTTTATTAAAAAACGGACCCCAAATCCCCGAATGGACTACAGATTCTGTCATCTAATCCCCATATGACAGATGGTCACTGCTGTCCTCCGGGATCAGAGACAAGGATTTTTCAGTTCTGTTTTTCTGAATATCGTATGTGTATCAAAAACATAGTACTTCATTATGCTTCTACAATTTGTAAAATGCCAAATGATTTAAATGTATTTCACATTGCTTGATTCAGCTTTCCTTTCTTACTAGAGCTTCACGCAGAGTCTGAAGAGGAGAATATCATTGAAGAATATATTTTATTCCTGTGGTGTAACCTATGAAATAGTATCCAATATACCAAAGGTAAATATATATATTTATATTACTTTTTTAAAATGCTGAAATAAGGGCACCTGGGTGGCCCAGTGGGTTAAAGCCTCTGCCTTCGGCTCAGGTCATGATCCCAGGGTCCTGGGATCGAGCCCCGCATAGGGCTCTCTGCTCAGCAGGGAGCCTGCTTCCTCCTCTCTCTCTGCCTACTTGTGATCTCTGTCAAAAAAAAAAAAAAAAAAATGCTGAAATAGATGTATTGGAGAATGTGTTAATTCTTAGAACCTCTAAATCATTTTCTCACTACAATTTGGATAAAAATACTATTCACGTGAAAGTATCGTAATTAAAAAAAAAAAAAAGTATTGTCACTGTTTTCTTGTACCTTCAGGCAACAGAAGAGATTGAGGACCGGGAGACACTGGCTCTCATGGCAGCAAGGAGTGAGAATGAAGGCACGTCAGACGGGGAGACCTACATAGAGAAGTACACGCGGGGCGTGTTGCAGGTGGAGAACATTCTGAGCCTCGAACGGCTCCGGCAGGCAAGTTACAGCAGCATCTGGACCAGAGGGCGAGAGCACCAGCCTCCCCCCTGGGTGGACAAAGATGAATTTATTTACCAAACAGCTTCCCTCTGCCTCTGTCAGAGAAGGAGAGTAGCAATCTCCTCAAAGTAGTTACTGTGTCAGAATAGCAAAATGGAAATAATGTCTGCGTTCTGTTCAGCACCTTCTGCTGAAGCCCAGCGCCCAAGTAATTTAGATACATTCTTTCGTTTGGTCTTCAAAATGGCCCTTCAAGGGAGATAGACACTGTTAAAATCCCCTTTTGTCAGTGAGAAAATGGAGGCGAGCAGAAGTTAGCTAACCTGCCTGAGGCTACGCTGCTAAGCAGTTGGTACAAAGTCGGTGGCAAACCAGGAAGGCTTGAATCCAGTGTCCATATGCTTAGCCACATGCTCTTACTGTTCCCCTAATTTTGGGGGGGTCCGGGTTAACTTCTGCAACAATAGCCGGACAGTCCGCTAACTCACTAGGCAGTGCAAGACTGAGACGGGAATTGTCATGCATAGAAGCAGAAGAAAGTGCGTTCATAGAAAGTGCGTCAAGAGCAACGAGAGGGCTGAGATCGGCGTTGGTTCGAAAGACCTGCCTTTCGCGGAAGGCCCGCCGGAATTGCCTTGCGAGTAAAACACAAATCATAAAAGTTGGTGGTCGTTTTGCAAATGAGATCTCTCGTGAGGGCTATTTCTTCTCTGTTTTCTCTACCTCTGTAAAAAATCTACCACATAAATGTTCTTAGTTCAGCAGTTTTCCTGGTTTTAGGTATGGAAAGCTGGTAGATTAAGGAAAGAGAAATTAGTGGGTACCGGAAGAGTCCAGCTTCTTGGTAGATTAAGGAAAGAGAAATTAGTTTTTGGTAGATTAAGGAAAGCGAAATTAGTGGCTACCGGAAGAGTCCAGCTTCTGTAGCTACGGGAGGGAGCGTGGGCTTGAAATGATGGGTCTTTCTGTATTTTCTAAACCGTCCACAATAAACATAATACTGTCTGTCATCAGGGGAGAGAAACAATTGTTATTTTGGCCTTTGCAGGCGGTCACGGTCAAGGAAGCGCTGTCCACCAAGTCTCGGCACCTGCGGAGGAGCCTCAGCACCCCGAACGTTCATAACGTGAGCACCCTGCCGAGGCTCTTGCTTCCGGGATATGTCTCAGGGCTTGGGGTGCTCATGAGAGGGGACCTGGGCTCACGGTTCCTGGCGTGGGCATCCACGCAAGCCTCTCCTCTCTCCCTGGGAAACACACCCAGGACCACAGTGACCGTCCCACACCTGAGCCTTTAGTGGGTTCTTCTGGATTTCTCTTCAGGAGGTCACGTCCTTGAGATGTAAACTGAACGTAGCTGATATAAGGGTGGAAGGATCAGCGACAGGTCCTGGCTGCGTGCTGCTCTGTCCTCGCTGCCCTGGTGGCTTTTCCTATGTCCCCCAGCAGTGTGATAGGGCGCGGGCACCCCCACGTCCACGCTCTCCATGTCCACGGTCTCTCCGTTGGCCATTTGATTGTCATTCTCAACCAGTTCATCTAGAAATTCCAGTCGACAGGAACTGCTTCTGGAGGAGGGGACACGGTCATGGAAAGAAAGGACAGACTAGTGCACAGACAATTTCAAAGCAGGCTCCTCTCCAGAAGCAGCAGAGTAAAGGATCCTGCCCAGGAAGGGCACAGTATCCTTACCTTGCTGCTGTCCAGAATTGCCAGGCAGTGATTACAAACATGGTGACCGTTTATAAGCACTGCCTTCCAGCAGGCCACAAAGCCAGTCCCAGCACATCCCTGTAGTCGTACATACGGGTTCCTTTTGACCACAGTGCGATTATTTAGAAACCGATAATTAGAGACTCATATGGTGTGAATTGAAAAATGAAAACTGGTACACACATCAGTGCTTGTGGGATGCAATTGAAATGGTACGAGAGGAAACTAGGCTCCATTCCCTATTACTCTGTTTCTACAGACAAATACTGACAGAGAAAAGGAAAGAACAAGAGCCACTCTTAGGGATGTATGTATCTCATAGTAAAGAGTAAAAAACCCCAAGGGAAACATCTGAGCTAACAGTGAAAGACGGACCACCTAATGGAGGCTTCTGTCCTCACTCCCAGTCCCCTGGGGACTTAGATCTGATCAAGACTTTGAATCTGACTGCTCGTGTTTACGGGGGACAGAAGAGAACGCTGAGTGACACAAAAGGAGCTCTGTTAGCAAGGGGAAGCTCTAGAGGAACAAATGACCTAGAAAAAGGAAAACGTGTGAACTGTTGTCAGCCTGACTCAGAATTAACTGACAGTGTGTCCAAGACATTTGAACACGGGGGCTGTCAGATACTATTTAGGAATCATTTGACTTTTTATACCATGATAGTGATACTCTGGTTTTGTTTTTGTTTTAAGGTTTTATTTTTTTAAGTAATCTCTACATCCAACGTGGGGCTTGAACTCATGACTCAAGAGTTGGATGTTCTTCCGACTGAGCCTGCCAGGGACCCCTGTGGTTAGGGTTTTTTTTAAAGGGAGGAGGGATTCTGTATTTTTTAGAGATTCACAGGGAAGTATTTATAGATAAGATTTTTAAGTCAAAAAAAATCAGAATAAAAGATTTTTAAAGATAATAAATATTAGAGCAGAATTATAATAAATTCAAAGAAAATGCATGAAGATTAGAACAGAGGTGTATGAATAGAAAACCAACAATAGAATCAACAAAGCTGAAAAATGGGCTTTTTGAAAAAACTGGTCAAATGGACTGACTTCTAGTTAAGATGAATTGGAGAAGGAAGGAAAATATTGGAATATTGATTCTAATATTATTGACAATAAAAAGGGATGTATCACTACAGAGGGGACAAAGATTTAGACAGCATAAGAGCAAGCTATGAATAATGTTATAGCAGTAAGTATAAAAGCTTCAACAAAATGGAATTTTTTTTTAAAGATTTTATTTATTTATTTGACAGAGATCACAAGTAGGCAGAAGAGGGGTGATGGGAAACAGGCTCCCCGCTGAGCAGAGAGTCTGATGTGGGGCCTAATCCCAGGACCCTGAGATCGTGACCTGAGCCAAAGGCAGAGGCTTAACCCACTGAGCCACCCAGGCGCCCCCAAAATGGAATTTTCTTACAAAAACCAAATCATAGAAGAAATAGAAAATCTGAATGCAGCTATTGCCATAAGTAAAGCCTAAACTCATGGAGAGAGAGACTGTGTTCCTTGATGGGAACACATGGTATCAAAAAAATTGGCACATCTCCCTAAACTGATCTGTATAAATTCCCAACATAATTTCTTATAGGATTTCATAAGCTACCCCCAGAATTGCTATGGAAGAGCAGAGTTGAAGGTGCATAAGCTTTATCTACAGCCCAGAGATTCCAGGCCTCCATATTACCCCCCGAGCTCCTTGTAGAAACACTGGAGGAGACGCCTGGCTGTCTGGCTCAGTCAGTAGAGCATGCGGTCCTCAGGCTCAGGGTGGTGACTTTGAGCCCCACGTTGGACGGAGAGATTACCTAAACTAATAAATAAATAAGTTAGAGTAAAAAAGAAACATGGGATGTGTTTAGAACTAAGTAATGTTGAAATGGTATGCCTGTCAATCGTAGGATACAACTAGAGTGGTACTTAGGGACAGTAACAATAACTTATTTCATCCGAGTTTGTAACAGAGAAAAATTAGAAGCAGCTTAGGTATCTATCTAAAATAGAACAAATAAATTCTGAAACAAAAAAGACCACGTATGGTGAGATACCACTTATTTTAATGATAAAAATATGCAAAATATATATTACATGTGCATACCTGTTTTATATATTTCTATATAATTTGTGCATCTATTTTTACGTATGAATCCATTTTTGTGAATGTGAGGATTCTACAAAGCCTGTATGGGAATGATCAACCCCAAATTTAGCACAGTTGTTACTCCTGAGGATTGCAGAAAGAATCGGGGGTTGAGACTATCATACAGGCTTCAACTGTAAACGTGACCTTACGTTTCTGTGTTTCTGTGTAATTTATGTTAAATACATAAACCACATTGATAAAACCATGGCTCTCTTATAGGTCTCCTCCAGTCGACCAGACCTTTCTGGCTTTGATGAAGACGATAAGGTGTGCACCTATGGCGTGGGCATGACTAGAAGAGTCGAAGTCTGAAAAGTTAGCTCTTGGTGTTTTTGAAATCTCAGGACTTCATGTCTTAATCTTATGCAGATCATTGTCTCCACGTGTCCATTTCCAGGTTCAAATACGTGATGGGAAATTGCTAGGCACTCAGTGCTAGCACATTTTCCACACCGGCATAGTACTACACCAAATTGAATATCTGTGTGTCTATGGGTCTAACTCAATGACTTAAAGTATTATATCAACTGAGGGTTCCTGGAGTGGGGGGGATGGAGTAACTGGGTGATGGCATTGGGGAGGGTATACGTTGTAATGAGCACTGGGTATTATAAAGACTGGTGAACCTCTCAAACCTTTTCCTCTGAAACCAATAACACATTATATGTGAATTTAAAAAACAAACAGAAAAGTAGTATATCTACCATCACAAAATCAGACTTAATTCAACTAGGAAAATTAGGCATTTTAAATTATGGATATTTTGCCACAGGACCTTTCTCGGCAAATACTGCTTGGAGCATATATCGTATTTATGTTACTAGGCAAGGGACTGAGTGATTCAAAGAGTACAAACGCGGGTTATGTCACCAAGAAGTTTAAAATCTAGTATTTTAGGCAGCCAACTCCCGAGAAGTTGCTTAAGATTAAATAAGCTTATATGATGCACAAAGGGAGTTTTCTTTCCTTAGTGTACCTATACCTTATGCTGGTTTGATCCTTTTAAATCTCAGATCTGGTTTGCCTGGGGCGATCTTAGTGTATGCCTGCTACCCAGGCGAAATTATTAATGGAACCCACTCACTCCAAAAAGCATTTCAGTGTGGTCTCTAAATTACCCAGTCACCCTAGATACATACCAAATTTATCAAGGGAAAGGGAGGAAAGTGGTTGGGACCTTAGGGATTCAGAAGGGAAGTCACTCCATTTGTAATGATTTTATTAAATTTTGGACAAATACGATAGGATATGAACATTAACACTCTCGCTGTACCCAGGGTCTGACTGTAGTTGTCATATTATTCAGCCATTTGTACTTTTCTAGATGTTTGAAATACTGTATAATGAAAGTAAAGAAAGAAGAACATGTACTGGCATTTGAAAATAGGAAAAAAACTCAAATCTGGGCTTCACTTCCCATTTTAAAGGGACTTAACGACCGCTAACCCGTATCTTTCCCTTGTAGGGTTGGCTGGAAAACCAATTAGACATGTCTGACTATAGTTCCAGTTACCAAGATATAGCCTGTTACGGCACTTTGCCCAGGGACTCGCCTCGAAGGAGTAAAGAAAGTAGTGGTGAGATTGTTTTTCTGTTTTCCTTTATCATTTCTTAGGGAAAGCATGGCGGGGGGAGTTCTTTTGTAGGTGGCATTTAATAAGATAGGAACCTGAAATTCTAACACGCTGGATGAGTCTAAGAGAATGTGTCATGTTCACTTCTTTCATTTCTTTTTGCTTTGGAGTCGGCATATCATCCGATAATAATATTGGGCTTTTTGTGTAGCGCTTCACAATTTTCAAATCATATTTTTCCCCACATCATTTCCTGAATTTGAAGTCCCTTTTGAGATACAAGTCTTATGTGACGGTTAAACTTCGTTTTTTTTTTTTAACCAAAAGAATACCCTGTGTAATGGTTTTGTTCTCAAAAGATGTTTTTACAAGAATTTTTTGATTCCTAAAGCAGTTTCAAAAATGGTACCAGAAATGAGTTCAATCAGTGACAGCATTATTACCTAACTGTACCATCTGCCGGTGCCCTGAAAGGAATAGCATTCTTCAAAAACATGAATTAGCTGTCACAATGCACTGTATATTTTACCTACTAAATGACATTGTACCAGTGAATTGGGAAGAAAATACATTAGGAGGGAAAGAGGCCCCTAAAAGTAAAACATGAGTCAGAGCAGGAAAGCGGAATTTCTCTTCCTTAGTCAAACGGAGCAGGTGGCTTGAGGAAAAACGGGGCTCGCAAGAAAACATATACAGTATCCATTCCTTGAATATTTATTGAGCCTCTACTTGCTATCCACAGTGAAAGATTCAAAAAGGTGCCATTCTAGATCCTGAAATGGAACTGTGGAATGAGATACATAGAAAATAAGATAGTGCAATGACAGAGTGCCCAAATGCATGGAAGGGTCACAGACTCCAGGATTTCAGAGCAACGGAAAACCAGCACGAGTTGAAATCAGTCTCGTAGGCAGCGCTTCTTGGGGGGGGCAGGGGGGCGGATCTTGAAAAGAAGTAGAAAATTCAGTTTCTTGCTTTCTTCCGTGCTCCCTCGCCCTTGGCTGACTCTTTGTGACTCCGTCACCACCTCTCCGCTCTTGCCCACACCGGTTTCGGTCTTTAGCCAAATATTAGCCTTGTTGATTTCTCTGTCAAACTGGATATTCCCGTGTCTGGGGATGACCTTGCTTCTGGTGTGCCTGTCAATCCGTTCCTGTTTGTCTTCCCCAGGTTGTCCGTCAGAGAACCCCCACGCCTTAACAGTCAGTCCTTTTAAAGCATTCTCTCCCCAGCCACCAAAGTTTTTCAAACCTTTAATGCCGGTGAAAGAGGAGCATAAGAAAAGGATAGCTCTTGAAGCCAGGCCACTCCTCAGCCAGGAGGTAAGTGCCGCTGGTCTCTGTAGGGGGCGGGGGGGCGGGCGAGGAGGATCATGTTTGGGGGCTGGTGGGGGACGGGGCAGTAACCATGCCCGTGGACGCATGGGGGTTCCATGGGGTCATGGCAGGATTTCTTGCGTGGTGCCCTTGATGTTCTTTTCTGTGTGTTTCCGGCTTTTCGGAGTTTGGGGTTTGGGGGGTTTTTTTGTTTTGTTTTTTTTAATCTTCCAAGTGAGAGAGAGAGAGAGAGAGGGAGAGATGTTCCCTGGGTGTTTTGAAAATACGACAGGTTTTTTTTATTTGTTTGTTTGCTTATTTTTACATTAATAAAACCAAGGGTGCGATTGGCCATGGCGTGTGTGTAGTCTCGTCAGAGTCCCTCGGTGATTTGACCGCAGCCTGCCAAACTGCACCCCGTGCATGGGATTAGCAGTGTTTGCGTTGCTTTTCTAACCGGCACGTCCGTGCTGTGTGTTCCGGCTGTCGGCGTCTTCCGTATGTGATGCATCTGTGTGTCTTAACCTTTGCAGAGCATGCCTTCCCGACAGGCACTTAACCCGGGCTGCACTGTGCCCTCAGGAAGCAATGGCAGCAGCATGCCCATAGAGCACAGTAGCAAACGGGACAGGAAGATTGTAAGTTCTGGAACCATGTCTGTCGTCTTGCCTGGTGGTGGGTGTAAGGCGCTTTCACAGACAATCATCCAAATCCTGTATAAGACGTTAAAAGAATGTATTGGGTCTCTGCTTTTTTTTTTTTTTTTTTCTTTTCTTTCTTTTCTTTAAATGTGATCACCGGTAATGAAATTTTGCATGAATGTGGCCATGACCTGTGATTTTTTTCCCTAAGTGTTCATTCTGTTTTATTTATCTTTCTGCTCAGTAGCAACTTGCTTAGAAAGGGGAACAAGGCACTCTCACGGGTTCTAGTCTTTAAAAAGCATAACCATGAGGTCACTGTCACTGATTCTGAATCTTTCTGATGTGCCCATGCATACTGAGCAGATTCTGAAGTTAATCTACCTAGAGGAGTTGCACTTACTCGGAGTGAGTACTCGTGCACTGAGCCCTGGGTGTGTTTGAAAGCTCTTTCCGCATTGCCTGATGCCCTTGCCCAGCTCATTCTGTAGCTTGTAGCCCCCGCTGTCTGTTTGCCATCTCAGGGAGCCTGTCCTCATTTGCTGGCAAAATAGGGCCCAGCTCCGCTGGTGTCGGTCTTGCTTCTGGGATGGCTTACCTGTACCTCAGCCACAGGTAGGTAGAAACTCTACCTGTAAAAGTCATTCCCCCAGCATTTGGTTTTCAAATTACAGATTAGAAAGTAATTTTTAAGACACTGTATACTTTTGGGTTATCAAAGATACCTCTGTTAGAAAGGAAAAACAAAAAACCTGTATTCTCGGGCCTGGAAACAGTTGTCTTAGTTTGTGTCTCAGCTTTCGCTTTCCCATGGCTTCCTAGGTGTGTGTGTGGTCTGATCTGCAGGCAGTGCACGGGAGCTTTCCTCTCCCAGCTGCAGCGTGGCAGACCCAGTCCCAAGACTCGCTGGTGTGAGATCCTAATGGTTCTAAAATGTGCCCTGCTCCACACTGTGTGACCCTAACCGGAACCAAACCCGGCTATGCAGTCGGCCAGCCGTCTGCATGCTTGGAGTGCTGGCAGGTCCTCAGAAATGACCTCATTCCTCCTGCCCACTGAGGTCAAAGAAGAGCCACCATTTCTCCCTCGCCTCTGTCCCTCTCCCCACCATTGCCTCTGTGTTCTCCTGGCCCTCTATTCCAAGTCCCCATTGTAGTTCCTGCTGGAGGAGAGGGTGAACGCAGCAGCCACCCCTGTATCTCTGAATCCTAATGAATTGCTAAGTCACTTACTTGACTTCCCTTTGCTTAATTAATAAGGCAGCACCATGGGCTAAAAAGGCCACGTGGCAGCTTGTTACCCCTTCAAACACTCTGGCTCTCTGGCTGATGGGACCTGCCTGTTGGTTGACGTGGAACTTGCCGCCATGTTGCACGAGTACTGAATTTACTCCTTTGTTACTATACATTTCTGTAGAACATCCCATCGAGAGACTGCTGGATGACCCTTCTGGGTCTGCCCGGCAGATGGCTGCCCTGTTGACAGAGTTTGCCTCATCATTTACTTTCCTTGTAATGTTTTTAAATAAAACTCACCTCGGGACTTTCAGCTAGCAGAGGGTAGGAGGGAACCAGCCTCTCATAACTCAGCAGCCCTCAGGTAGCGGGGAGGCTCTGTGTGATCCAACACACCTTGAAGTCTGCTGAGCAGGGTTGGTCTTTCTTGCTGGAATCTTGAGCGATCTGCCTCGATCCTCTGTAGAAATCTGGCTCAAAACAACAGCAAAAACAAAATCTTTTTAAAAAATGAGAGAGAGTGGTGTTCAGCTGGCTCAGTCGGAAGGATATGTGACTCTCGATTTCTGGGTCACGGAGTTCTAGCCCCAACTTGGGTGTAGAAATTGCTTAAATTAAAAAACCTACAAAAAATTTTTTTAAATAAGAGAAAGAAATCTGTCTCAATACTCTTCATCTCTGAACCTGTTTTTTATTTGTTTCAGATAGCCCCGTTTCCAGGATGTTTTGGTAGATTTTAATGATATTACTTGCTTGCTCTGAGGTTCTGTTTCTTTTCAGGAAGTTTTCATTTTATTTCTTCCTTTTGCAAATGGACATAAGCTGCTTTATTTCTTTCTATTTCTTTATTTCTTTGTTCTCCATTCACTCTCCTTCCTTTTCCATTCTTAAAAAATCAGAGTATGAATCAGTGGTTTGGTCTGATCAAAGGAGGTTGAAATCATTTTTTACAATTTCACATAAAATGTGGTATTCTATAGCTACTCTTGATTCTTTTATTTTGTCTTATGTTCACTTAGCCAACATATAGTACATCCTTAGTTGTTTTTTTTTTTTTTTAAGATTTTATTAATTTATTTGACAGAGATCACAAATAGGCAGAGAGGCAGGCAGAGAGAGAAGGGGAAGCAGGCTCCCACTGAGCAGAGAGCCCGATGCGGGGCTCGATCCCAGGACCCTGAGACTATGACCTGAGCCAAAGGCAGAGGCTTTAACCCACTGAGCCACCCAGGCGCCCCCATCCTTAGTTTTTGATGGGTTCAATGCTACCCTTGATTCTTAAAGCAGCGTTTGTTGTCTCATTAGTTTGGGAAGATACACAAGTGTACTTTGTGTCTTGTTTGAATAAGATAAAGGCAACAATACATCTTTGGAGTCCATCTTGTTTTTAAGTCATGAAGCAGAGAGAAGGGTAGAAAGGAAAGCACTTCTCCCTGGAGTCTTGCATAGATAGCATATGGTTTATTTCTCCATTTTACAGAAGATGAAACAAAGGACTTGAGTGGCATGCCCAAGGTCTCCCAGTTACTGAGAGCAGAAGAACAAAGGCCCATCCCTCCACAGAGAATTGGGCTGACCCCAGTGACTTTAGGTGCTCCCCAAAATGGTGCCGTTTCGGTTGGCCTACTGCTGTTTCTAACAAGGGCTGCTGGCCTCCTAGCACCATGGACAGAAGTGCTGGGGCCTAGGTTGATACCAGTCCTTCCAGAAAGAGAAGGTCTCCGTGCAGGACAAGTCCCCATTGCAGTGGAAATGAAAATCACTTTAATCAAGTGAAACTCCTTACGGGGAGTCACTGCTTTCATGAGGGTTTGGATCCCTTCTTAAAATCAAGCTGTTTCGTCTCTAGGTAAATAGTTGCATAAACCGAATTGCAAAAACCAAATCACGAAGACTGTAGCTAAACAGGGGCTGGAGAGCTGGACTCCATGTTTCCCTTCTAGGGTTAGGGTTCTCATGCTTTGTGTCCTTAAGACATAGTAGGAAGGTGTTAAGCTTAGTCTCCTTTCAGATGATGAGTATTTCTGGAGTTCTATCTAACCACATTCCCTTAAGGTGCAGTTTAAACCAATTAACTGCTCTTCCCCTGCCCCCCCTTAAAGGCAATAACTTGATAAACCTTCAGTCTGTTTACATATTGGGAGATGTTTCATCTCTATTCGGTTTTTCTTTTTTTCTGGAATTACTTGTCCCTACTCTGCTAGCCTCTCTCTTTGGGTTATTCCCCTTCCCCCAGTCCCATCCCAAGTGCACAACTATGTGCTGATCCCGATTTGAACTTAATCTCTTGAGGCTTTTGTGGACTCTTCAGTTTTTCCCAAGCTCCTTCTAATCCTTTAGGAATAATTTTTTATCTTCACAAGTTTGACAGATGTGCACGCGCCTGTTTCTACCCAGTAAACTCATGACTGAACGTTTCATTCAGCAAAGCTGTAGTTTAGGATAACAGGCCTTTCCTCAGTCTTCAGAAGAAATACCTCCAGGCATAAAAAGAGCTCCAGATTACGAATTCTCACATTCAGATTTTGTTTTTCTTAGAGCACCTAATTTACAGTAACTAATTACATCAAAGACTCCCAGTCTTGGGAAATTGTATTTCTTTACCATAAATCAGAAGGACATATAAGGGGGAGGGGGGCACCTGGCTGGCCGTCAGGAGAGTATGCTACTCTGACTTGGTCTCAGGTGGTGAGTTCAAGCCCCATGTTGGGCGTGGAGCCTACTTGAAAAAAAAAAAAGGAAATGTAAGGATGCAAACACTAGAAATTCAATTTTGAGTCCAAACACGTCAAGTAGAGAATCTATAAAATACAGGCAAAATTAGTGATTCAGTTCTGTCCAGTCTTTGCTCCTTTCCAAACATTCTCCCCCTCCCCCTTTCTGACAGTGCTCCCTAATGTGGAGGGTTGCTAAAAATAAGATGGCAAGATTAGTGTTGCCAAAAATTTTGTTTTGCCAGTTTCTGGAATTTTTATCACTGGTACTTAATATTCACCTTTGATTAATAGCCACGGAATTAAGACAACTGATGCTTTTACATAACGTATATTCAAGTTATTTTAAAAACTAAGGAGCACTAAAGAGTATTATAGTATTGATTAGGTAGTTAACATCTTACGCAAAAGAAAGTATTACTCTAAAATTCAGTAGATGAAATCGGTGTTCGCTTGTGAACCGCTGTCTGCCGTAGCCTTCAAGCACGCTCTTCTTCCCCAGCCTCTCTCTCCTCCTCGGCCTCTTGAAATGACACTTTAGTGAGTGAGGTTAATGTTTTGGTTGCCAGTCTTCACAGTCTCCCTGTTACTATACTGAATCAACTTTCCATCCAGTGAGACAGGGTCCAGGATTGTTCTAAGAGCAAGGACCCAAAGCCGGGACACCCGGGGACCATGGCTATTTTTGCTCCACACTGGTATTCCCAGTTCTTAGGACAGTGACTGGCATATAGTGGATGCCTGATGAGAACTCACTGAAAGTCATGTTTCAAGAGGAATATTTGCAATGTCGCCAGATGTTTATGAGGTTGATTAAAATGGCTAGATAGTAATATCATCTTTTTCTGTTTTTAATATTTTATATATTTATTTGAGAGAGACAGAGATAGTGAGAGAGCACAAGGGGGAAAGAGAAGAGCAGACTCCCTGCTGAGCGGGGCTTGATCCCAGGACCTTGAGATCATGACCCAAGCCGAAAGCAGACGCTTAACCGACTGAGCCACCCAGGTGCCCCCATTTTTTTTTTCTTTTTAAGTACGCTCTACATCCAAGGTGGGGCTCGAACTTATGGCCTCGAGACCAGAGCCACATGCTCTACTGACTGAGCCAGCCAGGTGCCATTTGTCATTTATTTCTATTTGAACAGAAAACATCCTTATGCTTCATGCTGTTTTCCACCACATACAGAGGAATTATCCACTCAGGGACTGACTGGGGCATTGAGAATACCCCCTTCTGTGTGGGTTTACCGGTCTTTACAAACAGAATTCTAAAGCTGTTTGACACGGAGATACTCTGTGACGTCTCAGCACCTTCCTCACCTTCTGGTTAAATCGTCTATCCCTGCTTCTCCAAACCCCTAGAAAGTGTTAACGGTAAGACTGTTAGTATTTCACAGCCTTACGGTGTTTCCTGTAACCCTGGGAACCAGTGTTGAAATTGCGTTCTCTGCTCTTTTTGCTGTTGAGGTCTTCATTTTGCTGCCTTCTCCCCCCATAAAATATCAGAAATCTTCCACAGAGTACCTTACTCACCCGCCCTTGGCTTCCCAAAGTGAGGATTGTGAGAACAAATGAAGCAACGGCTTTTCTCTGCCTCCGTCTGCCTCCCTCATTTAATTCCAAAAGGGAAAACATCACAACTGAACACCATCATTAATTAACATTAATTAAAAGTCTCCTGCATCTAAGCCAGTGAAGCAAGCATTTCCAGTCAGCACTGAGTGAGCACAGAAGAAATAAATCTCCTCCGTATTAGGTGACAGTGGGTTTATGCTCACAGATCTCTGAGCATAATGTACTTGTAGGCACAGTAGGTGACAAAATTTAACGAAACTCAGAAAGAAAGAGAAAAAAAAAACTGCTAAACATGTGAATGTGAATGCCTTTAATGGGAATATATTTGAAACCTGTCTCGACAGTAAAGTCCCTGAAAGGCGCTAACGAGTGACTTTACCTTCATTGCTACAGGACTCCGAGGAGGAGGAAAGTGACCTGGAAGCACTTAACAGGAAGCTGATAGGTTCACAGCCTTACGTACCTGTGGAGTTTGCTGACTTCAGTGTTTACAACGCCAGCTTGGAGAACAGGGAGTGGTTTTCTTCTAAAGTCGATTTGATGAACTCGCGGGTCTTGGAGAAAGAAGTGTCCCGCAGCCCCACCGCCAGCAGCATTACCAGCGGGTACTTCTCCCACAGTGCCTCCAATGCCACGCTGTCCGACATGGCGGTCCCTGCCAGTGACAGCTCAGACCAGCTGGCCGTGCAGACAAAGGATGCGGATTCCAGTGAGCATTACGGGCCGTCGCTCGCACATGATTTCAGACCGTCCAGCAAAGACTTGACAGAATTAGAAAGAGGCTTGGTGAAAGAGAAGATGACTTTGGTGCCACTCAAGGAAAACAGTGCCTTAGCCAAAGGGAGCCCATTGCCCCAAAGCATCCCTGAAAAAAATCCCAGAATCCTCTGTAGGACTGGCTCCTGTTCAGAACAAGATGCGTGCTCCGGCAGAAATGGCCAGCCAGCCAGAGAGTTCTGTCCCGGGGAAGTGACCGTAGAACACACCACAAAGATCCTTGAGGACCATTCTTTCACAGAGTTTATGGGTGTATCCGATGGGAAAGATTTTGAGGGTTTGACAGATCCTTCTGCTGGAGAGCTTTCGAGTAGAAGAAACCTACCAAATAAAACGGACCAGAAGAGTATCTCAGACGGGCCGCAGGACCCTGCCCAGCTGCATTCCTCAGCGGAGAGTGACAAGGTAATACATTCCAGGGGCCGTCCGTTGTCGTCCATGTCGGTGAGCCTGCCTGATGGTGCACCAAGCCCCAGAGGCACCTCGCCCCGCACACAGTAGGAGAGGTGGACTGCAGCACTGCTGACAGGGAGGCCGGGCCCCCGGGGAGCAGGCTCGCTCACTCAGCTGCCCAGCTGGCTCTGTGGGGCTGGGCGCCTGTTCCCGCCAGCTCCGAGTACAACGACAGAATACAGAGACCACTGGCGTTTCTTGGTGGCCTGCGGCTCGATGCCGAATAAGGATCATTGAATCTCCTGTGCATTCCCAGAGATGTTTAATTACAGGCTGTCCCACGCATTCAGATCGCACCCATCCTATTTCATCAAATCTGTAATTTCTGTAATTTTTAGATAAACCATTGTTTTATGTATTATTACCAAAAAAACACTTCCAATTAAACTGCAGCACACCAGTAATTGTCAGACGCATGCCAGTTTCAGACACATTAAAAAGGGGCGGGGGGAGGCCAGGCACGCATCACAGAATGGATTGAAAAAACAGTCACTTGGTGCCCAGCGCCGTTGAAGTTTGGGCTTTGGAAGTTAGCGGGTTGGTTTATTATGAGGTTGCATTTTATAGTTCCATCATTTAATTTTTTAGTTTAATTCCTAAACTAATGGAGCAAAATGCATGTTTGCCAACAGTACTGGTGAAAAGAGCAAATGATGTGGATAGGAGATCGCCCGCTTCTGAGGGCTCTTCTCCAGAGCTTCCCCTTCGGGATGAACATTTTGGTCCCACAGCCCCACTGCAGCTGTGCGAGGGCTATGAGAGTTCCCGAGTGGAGCAGAACAAAGCTCGGACCGAAGGAGAAAGATAATCTAGGAGGGTCATCATGCTGCCATTCGGTCTCTGCTTTGTTCAGGAAGTGATTCCGGTTTGGTGGCTTTTCCCCCACAAGCTTTACTCCCTTTGCATACCAGCCCTTAAAATTTCTGTGCGTGTCACCTACACAGCACACGCCTCCCTACACTGCAAAAACCTACAGAGGGATTCCTTACAATTAAAAAAAAAAAAAAAAAAAAACTTTTTCCGCAACATAAGGCTAGGAGTAAAGTGACTCGTGACTGTCCTTGGAAACAGAATTTTCGTTGGTTTCAAAGTCTTCGGCTTCCTTACCCTGGTCTTCAGGCGAGCCTGCCCCGCTGGCCTGATCGGCCTGTCAGTCCCTCTTGCAAGAATTCTCGTCCAAGGGCTGTTTCTTCCACCTCAAACAGTGCTTCTCTCTCTCTTTTAAAAGATGTTATTGATTTATTTGAGAGAGAAGATGAGAAGGTGGAGAGGGAGGAACAGGCTCCCTGCTGAGCAGGGAGCCTGACCCGGGACTTGATCCCAGGACTCTGGGATCATGACCTGAGCCAAAAGCAGTTGCTTAACCGACTGAGCCCCCCAGGCGTCCCCGAGTCGTGCCCCTCCAGTGCCCCTCAGCCGACTCACCGAGCAGAATTCAAGGCCCCAAGTCGCTGCCCTCTCACCTGACGTTCTGCTTCAGCACGGGATGGAGCGGGGGTTGGGTTCCCACCCTCTGCCACAGTGACAGGGCGTCCGAAGGCTGCACTGGGAAAAGCTGGGGCCACAGGGGAGGAAGCGGCAACAGTCCCTCCTCTCGTTCCATGGCTTCTACTGTTTAGAACCAGCAAACAGGAACAGAACAGACTGATTTTTGTTTTCAGAGGCTCCAGAACAGTGTTTTCCTGCCGAAGATCCTGCTTTAAAAGTGGAATTTAACAAAAATATTTGCGGTTATCAGGGTCATGTGGGATTATGGCAATTCTTTTTCTTTTCTTTCTTTCTTTCTTTCTTTCTTTTTTTTTAATTGCTTTAGTATTTTTGTTATAATACTCTTGGGTTTTAGTAAGTTGCCATAACAATTTTTTACCTTAGCTTTGGGTCTTACTGTCATTACTTTTCCTAGAAGCCTCCCCTCTGGGCTAGGTTTCTCCCTCGTAGAGTGTAAATCCTAGAACTGGATTCCATAATGAATCAGATCCTGTGGGTCCCTACAGGGAGAGCCCCTTGTGTGCGGTGGGTGATGTCCCACTGAGTGATCCCTGTGTGTACGTGCATGTGTGTGTGTGTGTGTGTGTGTTAGAGTTGGGAGAGGGAGGCCCTGTGCGTGTGTGTGTGTGTGTTGGGGGTAGGGAGGCCTGTGTCTGTGTTGGGGGAGGGGGGCCGTGTGTGTGTATGTGTGTATGTGTCGTGTGTGTGTCCGTGTGTGTGTGTGTTAGGGGTGGGGGGCCCTGTGTATGTGTCCATGTGTATGGGTGGGTGTTAGGGGTGGGAGGCCCTGTGTGTGTGTGTATATGTGTGTCTGTCTTTCTCTCTGTCTATGGAGTTGGGGGTGGGGGGTTCCAGAGCTTGAGCTCACCAGCCTCTCTGCTTTCTAGGGCAGCACGACCGCTCGGTGAAAGGCAGCCCATGCTTCCTCGCAGGCCACGGCCTCTCTGCTCCGATCGCCCTGTGGAAGCACCAGCACCGTCTTTAAAACCTGCTGCGGCCCAGCCGGGGACCTCAGACCAGCGTGGAGAAGCCGTGTGCTCCGTGGGCCACCTACCTTCTCCTCCCGAGCTGGGGGCAGCGGCACTTTGTCACTCGGGTGAATTGGCCGCCTCGGCCTTCCCAGAAAGCCAGAGAACCGAAAATCCCGGATTGAATTAAGTGGCAGTATTTTTGTTTTGCACTTAACTACTACACACACCCACTGTGTAGAAACCTCCACAGAGTCAAACAAACTCTATTCTTGTACAACAAATTTTAATCAGTTCTTACTGTAGAATCTGGAGTCAATGCTCTTTTTTTTTATAAATAATATATATGATGTATATGAAATGTATATCTATGTATGTCTGTTCAGAGACAGACAAGACTGCACATGAAAATGCAGATAAAAGTGGTTTGTAGAAAATCACAAGGTACTGGATTTGGATACACAGCAACTTAGGTCATCCTCCACTAGACGAGCAGATGGAAAAGATGGGGTTGCCTAAGAACAAGGTTGCAAACCCCTCTTTGCAGAAAAGATTCCAGAAGGCCGTTCTTTACAACCAAAGAACTTACGTAAGACTGAACGTGTCTGCTGTCCGTTCTTATTTCATGTGTACACATATGTCCGACTGCAAGTTCGGTGCCATGTTCCCCTTGGCGACCAGGCCCCTTGTAGCTAGCTGTTCTCTGTCCCGTTTCATAAGCACACTGAGAAACCCCACAGCTATACTCCGTGGTCTCCTGCCGGCCCAGCACCTGCCAACATGACCCGGGATTGTAACTGTTGACCGTGCCTGGGGCTCTGACTCCAGCCGTCCTTGTCCCTCGGTTGGGCCTGGCTGGGCAGGTGGGATGCGGAGAGCAGTATTACTGTAGGAAAACACGAGAACACGCCTGGAGTTGGGTGTGGGAAGGGAAGGGATGTTGATTTTTTGTCTTTTTGTGGGGTGTTTTGTTGGTTTTTTTTTCCCCCCGCTTCGGATTGGTAGGTTTCGTTATGTGGTTTTGCTGTTAATTATTTTACTTCAGTTCTGGAAAATGCTGAGGAGCTGGGATGAGCTCTGCGGGCCACAGGTGCCCGCTTCGCCACGGTTGCAGCAGACGGTTGAGCACAGAGCGCCCCGCCATCCGCACCTTCGCTTGCAGAGTCCCCCTGCTGACGGAGACATTGGAGGATGACGTGTGTGGGGATTCCGGCAGGAGTCCTTCGTGCGCCTGTCTGTAGAAGCCCGTGGAACTGGTGCGGACGTACAGCAGTACATGCCTGCGGGATGGAGAGAATGCGTACAGCCTGCTGTACCTTTTTCTTTACGTTCTCAGCATCAGTAAACGAGTAAGATTTTGGAGACGTTAATGAAAAGCTGCTGTTCATGATTTTGTGTATAGTGAGCTGACTGTAGTATTTTACTATTGTCTGTTTAAAAAAACTGTAATTTATATCCCCTTTCAACTTTATTGTATTTAATTGGTACAGATTGTGTGTATGTGTGTGTGTATGTGTGTGTGTGTGTGTGTGTTTTAGAATACAGACTGTCTAATTCAGATTTTAAAAAACATCCGTGGTTTGTCTTCAATAACTCTGCCACTAGCTACAGACCTAATTTCCCATGTTTGTATGTATATGCATCTAGCCTGAACAGAAGTAGTAACAGCCAGCATTCATTGAGGGTTTACTGTGTACTAGGCACGGTTCCCAGCATTCGCTCTTTGTCATCTTGCTTAATCCTCACAGCATCGGGTGCCGTGGGTGCTGCGGTTATGAAGTGTTTGATGCGGGAAAACCAAGGCAGAGAGGTGGGTGAGAGGGAGGGTGTCCTGCTTGCCTCAGTCTCCTCCCCGTTTCGTGTCTGATGACATGTCCTGGAAGAGCAGCCTCTGAAGGGAGGATGGGGCACCTTCAGAGTGCAGAAGGGTTGGGCCGGGTCTCACAGTTCCAGACTGACCAACTAACATGACATCCGCAGCAGACAGGCCATGGGGTGTCTTTTTTTTTTCCTTTTTCCTTTTTTTTTTTTTTGAGAGCGATCGAGCAAAAGCACCAGTGTGGGGAGAGGGAGAAGCAAACTCCCCGCTGAGCCCGAAGCCCTATGCAGGACTTGATCCCAGGACCCTGAGATCATGACCTGAGCCGAAAACAGACGCTTAACCAACTGAGCCACTCGGGTGTCCCATGGACAGACGAGTGTCCTACACAGACTTCCGGGACAAAGTACAGAGCAGGGAAAGTCCAAAGTTACTTGAATTCCATAGCATAGGATTGAGGGAGGAGAACAACTATTGAATATTTAGATAAATGATGAGTACAAATAGAATTCAAGACAAAATGAGCAAATTGTCATTCCTTCTGCTAGCATGAGATCTACAGTCTTTGGTCATCAGCTTTGTCGTTATGATTTGGGGAGAGCAAACTGGTTTTAGCTTGTGGGATAGTTAAATACAGGCATGTGTTTAACAGCTAACTTCCAGAATTACTCACATTTGCTTGTAGTTATTTGGACACACATTATCATAATGAAAATGTAGCCTTGCGTTTTTAGGGCACCAACTGACAGGAAGAATGACTTCATAAAAATACCTTCAGAGTTAAGTAAAAGCAAGATAATAATTCTACTTACCTTGCTCTGATCAATACTTATTTTGAAAATTACAATATTGAGGTTTTTTGAATGACTTGGGGGAAGAAAAAAAGAGCCAACTAATGACCTGATTGATCTTTATTTCTAAAAAGTAAAGCTTTCTGGTCATGTCATGAAGAAGTCCTGACAAAACATGTAATTGAGTAAGAGTTCTTGCTTCCGTTTCTGGAACAAAAGGAGCCCCAAAGTAGAGGGAGTGTCTATTATTATTAATTATTATTAATAATTATATTATTATTATTAATAGAGGGAGTGTCATTCTCTATATGCCTGTGTCCCTGTACACAGGCATATAGAGAATGTTTGTGTTCATCCTTGAACTTGCTACTAGCATGAGTTTCTTTCCATAACATTGAGCCCACCTCCTACATTTTTTTTTTTAAGATTTTTATTTATTTATTTGACAGAGCACAAGCAGGGAGAGCGGCAGGCAGAGGGAGGATGTGGGACTCGATCCTAATACCCTGGGATCATGACCTGAGCCGCAGGGAGACGCCCAACCAACTGAGCCTCCCAGGCGCTCCTACCTTCTACATTTAAAAATGAGTCAGCCTGCGATACGCAGGTGTTTGAAGCTGGAGGGAAGGGAGTATGTTCTAAAGCCCGACAGTCTCCTTTCAGAGGGCCGGGTGTGACAACGCAGCCCTCAAGTGGGGAACCAGGAACAGAGTGGGCCCCGCAGGAATGCCAGGCTGGCCGGCGAGCTCTGCCCTTCAGAACATTATGAACTGGAACGAAAACATAATTCAAACTTCTGAAATTCAACCAGCTAATCCCTTAAGATGAGGGGAAAGGTCATTGTAGATCCGAGTGCCACTTAACGGCCATTCCCCCCCCCCCCTCCAAGATACACTGAATTATTTTAAGTTGAAATAAAACTTAGTCTTTATCTTTCATATGTTCTGGGGTGCGAATCACCTCGGTGTTCTCTTGGAAAAACAAGTTATTTTTGCCCTCTCTGAAGCTCATTGTCATTGCCCATAGTTCTTAGAAGACGTTAGCTCCCTCCAGACGATGTTTTGGGTGACCCCAGCACCATAACGAGAGCCCACCTGGCAACAGCCTCCATGTCGGAGCTTACTGCAGGTTTTCTCTGTGCCAGATTGCACCCGAGAAAGGAACTGTTGACTCCTTATGGCACCCTATTCATGAAGACATTGAGAGGCTGACTAGTAGAACAATGAATGTTTTACAAAGAAAAAGGTAAGTTTTCAAATTGGAGACTCTGGAAGAAAATCAACTTGAGGAAGGAAAAAAAGATCCGGTTTGGTTTTAGAATAGTATAAACCAACTCAACGACCCTTCACCATACCTGAAATACCCATGACTAGATTTTTTTTTTTTTTTAAGATTTTATTTATCTGATAGAGACACAGCGAGAGAGGAAACGCAAGCAGGGGGAGTGGGAGAGGGAGAAGCAGGCTTCCTGCTGGGCAGGGAGCTGGATGTGGGGCTCGATCCCAGGACCTCGGGATCATGACCTGAGCCGAGGGCAGACGCTTAAGGACTGGGCCACCCAGGCGCCCCAGACTACTTAGATTTTAAAACTGGGACACATGGGTGTTTGTAACGACTCCAAACCATTATTTTGGCTCTTCAGTCTCCTCAGTAGCTACCTGAACCAAACCACACGCACACGTCTTTACATTGCTTTGCTAGAGTTTGTCTTAGTCTGGCATGGGCTTTTGGGAATAGCACAATAGAGTAGATGTATTTTTCTTTGACTAATAATCCGAGCCAAAAACCACACCTTCATGTAATTGATTAGTCACCCTCGTTGACCCAACATAATCTGTACCTCGCGCACAGTCAACCACAAATAAGCCAAGCTACTTAAAAACGCCAGAGTTAAAATACTAGCCCCAGCAACTGCCAAGATAGGAACATTTCAGCAAGAATGAAGCTGTAAGATGTAGCCTCACTTGCCTTCAGGACTGTCCTACTGATGCTGTGAATGCCAGCTTCCCACTTCTCCCCTTGTGCTTTTACATGTAGAGGTATGTATTTGTGAGAAAGCTAGAGTGTTAGTTACCTATTGCAGCAAAATGAAGTACCCTTCCGCTCAGCAGTTTAAAATAGCCACAACCGTCGCATGCGATTTCCGTGGGTCCGGAATTCAGGAGCGGGCAGTTCTAGGTGGTTCTGGCTGCAGTTTGCTCAGAAGTGGTAGTCAGGATGTCAGAGCTGCCGTCGTCATCCGAAGGCTTGCCTGAGACCAGTTGCTCACCGGGTAGACCCCTCCGTGCTCTCTGAGTGTCCTCAGGACGTGGCAGCTGGCTTCCCCAGGAACTGGTCCTGGAGAGCACACAGAAGCCACCTTGCTTTTATGTCCTGGACTCACAAATCACGCTGTCACTTCCATCGCATTCTACTCATTCAAGTGAGTCACAAGAGCAGCCCCACTGAAAGGAAGGAGATGAGGCTCTTCCCCTGAAAAGAGGAATGTCTAAGTATTTGTGGACATATTTTTAAATCTCCGTAACTAGTTAAGGGTTACATCGCTGAGGTTTTGGGCCAGAGCAAAGCTAGCTAGAACTTAGGAGTGAATGTAGGAACTCACTCTTATTCATATAAGCAGTAGGGTCAAAAGGAAAGCCACGTTTTCATGGGGTAAAAGACATTAGTAAAAAAGTGAAAATATTAGGATTGTTTGAATGTGTGAGTTATGGCCAATAATGAAACCGCACCAATATTCCCGGCAGAGGCAAACGACCAGAAACTATCATGTTTCTATTTATAGTTACATTTTCACATTTGATTCTTTTCAGATTTGCTTCATTAGAGGCACAAGCACATGAATATATTTGATGGTTTTCCTCAAAATAGGAAATGAATCTTAGGAAAGTCAATCCCATCTTATTAAGGCAAGTAATGGTAATGATCAGCTTTAGAAATAAAACTGCCAACAAAGGCTTTTTTTTTTTTTTTTTGGCTAAAAATATTGACAGTGGGAGGATTGTCTTATTGCAATGTGATACACACCCAACTGTTTGGATATAAGCAAAAGGATTCAAAGCTCTTGAAGCTTATAAAATGAAACTTTTAAAAAATTTGTTTATTTTTGAGGGAGCACAGTGGTGCTGGGGGGGAGAGAATCTCAAGCCGAGTTCACTGAGCACAGAGCCCAATGCCAGGCTCCATCTCACAACCCTGAGACACGACCTGAGCTGAAACCAAGAGTAGGATGCCTTATTAACTGTGCCACATAGGCACCCCTATAAATGAAATCTGAAATCCCAAACGAGATAACTGGAAAAAGGAATTTGAGAAGCTGGGATTTGGGGGGAGGAGCTGAGACGGAGTAGTGGGAGGAGCCCAGGCCTGCCTCACCCCTCGGACAGAGATAAGTCAGATCTTTCTGAACAGCCAAGAAATCGATCTGAGCACCTACAGCACAAACCGAGTAACTGGAGGGAGAGAAGAGGCCACATCACAGGAGGTTGGCAGGTGGGGGGGACGCGGCTTGGGGGAGAAATGGATTGCAGGTGCCATAGACGGGAAGGAGCCCTTCGTGGAGAGAGGCAAGAGAGAGAGAACAGTGCACAAGGGATTGCTTAAGGAAATCACTTCCCCAAGGCCACTGAGGTTTTGCAACCTGGGGTGGGGGTTGCAAAGACTGGAGTTTTAGAGGTCAGTGGTGTGGCTGGTACAGAGCCCTGAGGGTGCTGCATTGCTCCTGTGGAGAAGGGGTGACAGGTAATCAGGGGGGCAGACCGCGTGACCTGCAGATCACAGGAGACGCACCGGGAGAGACTTTGCTTTTCTTGGAGCACATCTGAGAGAGGTGGCATTGCCTCTCTAGGGATGAAGCCCCCGGCAGGTACCATTTCCCTTCCCCCGCCCCTCGGCACAGGCACGGAGACACCTGCGGAGAGAGGCTAACAGGGACCCTGGCTCTTTACTGCACTTTGCTCCCGCACACTGCTGTGAGCGCCCTTCTGGGTCAAGCCTGCATTAATCCCAGCAAGATGAGAGCCTCCCCTTAAAGGCCAGCACAGGTCTCCTCCACACCAGGTGGTCCCTAAAGTTTGGAGTTTTAAAACTCAGCCAGCCTGGTCGAGATAGAGTCCAGAGTGCAGTACACAGCTGCAGGCAGGCAAGTAACCGGGACACAGACAGTGTGAAAACAGCCACCTGAAACACCTAGGATGCACAGGGGGATATTACGCGCTCTTCTGGGAGGGCTTCCCTGACAGCAGCAAGCATGAGCTCCCCTCTGAGGAGCTGGCCAGTGCCATTCCCTCCCCCACCCCTCAGTGTAAACCGACCTCAGTAAACAGCACAGCCCCAACACTGGCTGCCTAACCTGTGACCCCAAGCCCCACCCCCTGCATTCAGCTGGTACTGCATCTTTCTGGGAAGTGAGCCTGAAAACCGGCAAAGCAGGCCCCTCCCCGAGAAGCCCAGGGCAAACCTGCACGGGCACATCTACCCACCAGAGAGTTCTGCAAAGCTTCAGCCCTAGCGGGGATTGCATCAGGTCTCTTAGCAAGCGGACCAGAGCACACCTGGTTAAAACTCACCGCACTCCGGCCAAGGTGCAAACGCCACTCACTGCAGGCAAGGACAAACTCTGCAGAGGACAGACCTGAGGGATCCGGCGGCCAAAACCCCGCAGCAGAGTGCACCCAGCATACACCAGAAGCACCATCCTGCACTCCTGAAGCACCAGACCCCGGACATCCCATGACCTCTTCATCAAGTCATCACTCTCAGGAGCAGGAAATATAACAGGCTTTCCTGACACAGAGGAGACAAGAGATTTAGACAAAATGCCAAGGCAGGAATTCACCCCAAAAGAAAACAAGAGAAGGTCACAGCCAGCGATCTCATCAAAACAGATATAAGTAATTCACCTGATCCAGAATTTATTTTATTTTATTTTATTTTTCAGATTCAGAATCGAAAGCAACAATCATAAGAATACTAGCCGGGCTTGGGGAAAGCAGAGAGGACATGAGGGATTCCCTTACCACAGAGATAAAAGAGCATAACACCAAGCAAGCCAAAGTGAAAATGCAATAACTGAGATTCAGAACCAATTTGGATGCAATGACCACAACGATGGAAGAGGCAGAGGAAGAAATAGGTGATAAAGAAAATAGAATTATGGGAAATAATGAAGCTGAGCAAAAGAGGGAAAGAAAAACCATGTATCACGGAAGTAGACTTAGGGAACACAGGGACTCCATGAAACAATAACATTGGTATCAAAGGAGTCGAAGAAGAAGAAGAGGGAAAGGGGGGCAGAAGGTTTATTTGGGGAAATTATAGCTGAAAATCTCCCTAATTTGGGGAAGGAAACAGACATCCAAAACCAGAAGGCACAGAGAACTTCCATCAAAATCAACAAAAGCAGGTCAACACCAAGACATATACTGTAGTTAAATTTGCAAAAATTTAGAGATATAGAAAAAATCCTAAAAGCAGCAAGACAAAAGAAGTCCCTGACTTACAAGGGAAGACAAGTAAGGTTAGCAGCAGATCTCTCCACAGAAACTAGTGGCATGATACAGTCAATATGCTGAATGGGAAAAATCTGTAGCCAAGAATACTGTACCCAGCAAAGCAGTCATTCAGCATAGAAGGAGAGATAAAAAGTTTCCCAGACAAAAACTCAAAAGGAGTTTGTGGCCATTAAACCAGCCCTACAGGAACTATTAAAGGGGACTCTGGGAAAGAAAGACTAAAAGCAACAGACTAGAAAGGAACAGAGAAAATCTTCAGAAGCAGTGACAAAACAGTATTAAATGGCACTAAATTCATATTTATCAGTAATTACTCTGAATATAAATGGACTAAATTCTCCAATCAAAAGACTTAGGGTGTTAGAATGGATTTAAAAAATGATACATCTAGGGGCTCCTGGGTGGCTCAGTGGGTTAAAGCCTCTGCCTTTGGCTCAGGTCATGATCCCAGGGTCCTGGGATCAAGCCCCACATCGGGCTCTCTGCTCAGCAGGGAGCCTGCTTCCCCCTCTCTCTCTGCCTGCCTCTCTGCCTACTTGTGATCTCTGTTTGTCAAATAAATAAATAAATAAATCTTAAAAAAAAAATGATGCATCTATATGCTGCCTACGAGAGACTCATTTTCACCCTAAAATTACGGCAGATTGAAAGTGGGGGGATGGAGAAACATTTACCGTGCAAGTGGACATCAGAAGAAAGCTGGAGTAGAAATACTTGTGTCAGACAAACTGGATTTTAAACCACAACTATAACAAGAGATGAAGAAGGGCACCCTATCATAAAGGGGTCTATCCAATAAGAAGATCTAACAATTGTAAACAATAACAAAGAGGAAGTCATTGATAATAATAGTAATACAATAATAGTAAGGGACTTCAACATGCCACTTAGCTCAATGGACAGATGACCTAGGCAGAAAATCTCAAGGAAATGATGGCTTTGAATGACACACTAGACCAGATGGACTTAACAGGTATATTCAGAACATTCTATCCTAAAGTAGCAGGGTACATTCTTTTCAAGTGTGCATAGAGCATTATCTAGAAGAGATCACATACGAGGTCCCAGATCAGGCCTCAACAAGTACAAAAAGACTGAGATCATACCATGCATATTTTCCAACCACAAACCTATGAAACCTGAAGTCAACCACAAGAAAAAGCTTGGAGGGGAAAGAACATCCTACTACAGAATGGATGGGTCAACCCGAAAATTAAAGAAGAAATTAAAAAACACATGGAAACAAAGGAAAATTAAAACACAACAGTCCAAAACCTTCAAGATGCAGCAAAAGTGGTCATAAGAGGGAAGTATACAGCAGGCCAGGCCTACCTCAAGAAGCAAGAAAAATCTCAAATATGCAACCTAAGCTTACACCTAAAGGAGAAAAAGAACAACAAATGAACCCTAAAGCCAGCAGAAGAAAAGAAATATAAAAAAGATTAGAGCAGAAATAAATGATTTAAAAACAAACAAAACCCTGGTAGAACAGATCAATGAAACCAGGAGCTGGTTCTTTGAAAAAATTAATAAAATTGATAAACCCCTAGCCAGACTTATCAAAAAGAAAAGAGAAAGGACCCAAATAAATAAAATCACAAAGGAGAGGGCGCCTGGGTGGCTCAGTGGGTTAAGCCGCTGCCTTCGGCTCAGGTCATGATCTCAGGGTCCTGGGATCGAGTCCCACATCGGGCTCTCTGCTCTGCAGGGAGCCTGTTTCCCTCTCTCTCTCTCTCTGCCTGCCTCTCCATCTACTTGTGATCTCTCTCTGTCAAATAAATAAATAAAATCTTAAAAAAAAAATTAAAAAAAAAATCACAAAGGAGAGAGAAGAAATCACAATCAATATCACAGAAATACAATTAGAATATTATTTAAAAAATTATATGCCAACAAGTTGGGCAATCTGGAAGAAATGGATAAATTCCTAGAAAGATATAAACTACCAAAACTGAAACAGGAAGAAACAGAAAATTTGAACAGACTGATAACCAGCAAAGAAATTGAATCCGTAATGAGAAATCTCCCAACAAACAAAAGTCCAAGGCCAGATGGCTTCACAGGAGAATTCTACCAAACATTTAAAGAAGAGCTAATACGTATTCTTCTCAAACTATTCCAAAAAAAAAAGGAAAGGAAGGAAGACTTCCAGTTTCCTTCTATACAACCAGTGTTACCCTGATAGAAAAACCAGATAAAGATGCCACTAAAAAGAGAACCACAAATCAATAGCCTTGATGAAAATGGATGCAAAATTTCTTTTTTTTAATTTAATTTTTTAATTTTGGGGGATGCTTGGTGGCTCGGTCGGTTAAGCTGCTGCCTTCGGCTCAGGTCATGATCCCAGGCTCCTGGGATCGAGTCCCGCATCAGGCTCCTTGCTCAGTGGGGAGCCTGCTTCTCTCTCTGCCTCTGCCTGCCACTTTGCCTGCTTGTGCTCTCTCTCTGTCTGACAAATAAATAAATAAAATCTTTTTAGAAATGTTTAAATTTTTTAATTTTTAAATTAACGTATAATGTATTATTAGCCCCAGGGGTACAGGTCTGTGAATTGCCAGATTTACACACTTCACAGCACTCACCATAGCACATACCTTCCCCAATGTCCATAACCCCACCACCCTCTTCCTACCCCTCCTCCCCACCCCCCACAACCCTCAGTTTGTTTTGTGAGATTGAGAGTCTCTTATGGTTTGTCTCCCTCCTGATACCATCTTGTCTCATTTATTCCTTTCTTACCCCCCAAACCCCCCACATTGCCTCTCAACTTCCTCATATCAGAGAGATCATATGATAATTGTCTTTCTCTGATTGACTTATTTCGCTCAGCATAATACCCTCTAGTTCCATCCACGTTGCTGCAAACGGCAAGATTTCATTTCTCTTGATGACTGCATAGTATTCCATTGTATATATATACCACATCTTCTTTATCCATTCATCTGTTGATGGACATCTAGGTTCTTTCCATAGTTTGGCTATTATGGACATTGCGGATGCAAAATTTCTAACAAAATACTAGCAAATCAAATCCAAAATTACATTAAAAGAATCATTCACCATGATCAAGTGGGATTTATTCCTGGGTTGCAAGGGCTGTTCGATATTTGCAAATCAATCGACATGATACACCATCTTGATAAAAGAAAGTATAAGAACCGTATGGTCCTCTTAATAGATGCAGGAAAACATTTGACAAAGTACGTCATCCATTCTTGATAAAAACCTTCAACAAGGGGCACCTTGGTGGCTCAGCTGTTAAGCGTCTGCCTTCAGCTCTGGTCATGATCACAGGGTCCTGGGATTGAGCCCCACATCAGTTCCCTACTCGGCAGGAAGCCTGCTTCTCCCTCTCCCACTCCCCCTGCTTGAGCTCCTTCTCTCACTGTCTCTCTCTGTCAAATAAATAAATAAAATCTTAAAAAAATAAAAACCTTCAACAAAGTAGAGATAGAACATACCTCAACATTATAAAGGCCATATACAAGACACTCACAGCTAAAACCCTCAATGGGGAAAAACTGAGAGCTTTTCCTCTATGGTCAGGAACAAGACAAGGATGTCTGCTCTCAACACTGTTAACATAGAACTGGAATCAGCCATAACAATCAGACAACAAAAAAAAGTAAAAGACATCCAAATTAGCAAGAACAAAGTCAAGTTTTCACTCCTTGCAGACCACATATTATTCCGGGTAGAAAACCCAAAAGACTCCACAAAAAAATTTCTAAAACTGATAGACAAATTCAGTAAAGTTACAGGATACAAAAATCAATGTACAAAAATCAGTTGCATTTCTATACACCAATAATGAAGCAGTAGAAAGAGAAATCAAGGAATCAATCCCCTTTACAATTGCACCAAACCTCGTAAGATACCTAGAAATAAACCTAACCAAAGAGGTAAAAGACCTATACTCTGAAAACTATAAAACACTTAAGAAAGAAATTGAAGATGATACAAAGAGATGGAAAAACACCCCATGCTAATTGATTGGAAAAACAAATATTGCTAAAATGTCCAGACTACCCAAAGTAATCTACACATTTAATGCAATTCATATTAAAATACCATCAGCATTTTTCACAGAGCTAGAACAAGCAATCTTAAAATTGGTATGATTTGTAAAAATTTATACCACAAAAGATCGTGCAGAGCCAAAGTGGTCTTGAAAAGGAAAAAGAAATCTTGAAGCATCATAATCCAGACTTCATATATTACAAAGCTGTGGTTATCAAGACTGTATGGTACTAGGGGCGCCTGGGTGGCTCAGTGGGGCACCTGGGTGGCTCAGTGGGTTGAAGCCTCTGCCTTCGGCTCAGGTCATGATCTCAGGGTCCTGGGATCGAGCTCCACCTCCGGCTCTCTGCTCTGCGGGAGCCTGCTTCCTCCTCTCGCTCTGCCTGCCTCTCTGCCTACTTGTGATCTCTGTCTGTCAAATAAATAAAATCTTTAAAGAAAAAACAAAAAAAGACTGTATGGTACTAGCACAAAAACAGACACATAGATTAGTGGAACAGAATTAAAAAAACCCAGAAATAGACCCACAACTCTATGGTCAATTAATCTTTGACAAAACAAGAAAGAATGTCCAATGGAAAAAAGACAGTCTCTTCAGCAAGTAGTGCTGAGGAAAACAGACAGCAACATGCAAAAAAATGATACTGGACCACTTTCTTACATCATACACAAGAATAAACTCAAAATGGGCAAAAGACCTAAATATGAGACAGTAGACCATCAAAATATTAGAGGAGAAGACAGGTGATAACCTCTTTGATATTGGCCATATTAACTCCTTACTAGATATGTCTATAGAAACAAAGGTAGCAAAAGCAAAAATGAACTAGTGGGACCTCATCAAGAAAAAAAGCTTCTGCACAGCAAGCGAAACAGTCAACAAAACTAAAAGGCAACCTTTGAAATGGAGAAATTTGCAAAGGACATACATAATAAAGGGTCAGTATCCAAAATATATAAAGCATATGTAAAACTCAACACCCCAAAAAACAAATAAGCCCGTTAAAAAAGTGGGCAGAAGACATGAACAGACATTTTCGAAAGAAGATGGCCAAAGACACAAGAAAAAATGTTCAACATCACTGATCACTAGAGAAGTACCAATCAAAACTACATTGAGATATTACCTCATATCTGCTAGAGTGGCCAACATTAACAAACAGGAAATGACATATTGGCAAGGTTGTGGAGGAAGGGGAACCCTCTTACACTGTTGGTGGGAATGCCAGCTGGTGCAGCCACTCTGGAGAGCAGAATAGAGGCTCCTCAAAAAGCTGAAAATAGAGCCTCCTGACGACCCAGCAATTGCACTACTAGGAATTTTCCCAATGTTCATAGCAGCATTATCAATGATAGCCAAATTACGAAAAGAGCCCGGACGTCCATCAACGGATGAATGGATAAAGAAGACAGTATATAGACAATGGAAAACTACTCAGCCATCTAAAAGAATGAAATCTTGTCGTTTGCAACGATGTTGATGGAGCTAGAGAGCCTTACGCTAAGCCAAATCAGTCAGTCGGAGAAAGACAAATACTGCATGATTTTGCTCATATGTGGAATTTAAGAAACAAAACAGATGAAGGGGGAAGGAAAAAAAGAGGCCAACATAAAACAGACTCTTTATAGAGAACAACCTGAGAGTTGCGGAGGGGGTTGGTTAAATGGGTGATGTGCATTAAGAGCTAATTACTCTCTGAGATGGGCACAGGGTGTTGTATGTAACTGATGAGTCACTAAATTCTACACCCGAAACTAACAAAAAATAAAAATAAAACAATTTTTAATGAACAGTTTAAAAAGGAAAACAGGTTAACAAAAATTTAAAATTAGCTAACGAAAAATGGTACAGGTATAGAGAAAAGGATTTCTGGATGGCTTCTTCCTGTTTTAGTGTTCCGTCAGCTCAAACTCAGCACTGGGGCTCTTTTCACCTCCCTGTGGTCTGTCACCCAAGCTCCCAGGATGGGTCTCCTCAAGATGGCTCTTATTCTGTCAGCTGGAGTAGGCACCTCTAATTGGTTGTCCTCTGCTGCCTCCTGCTGACCCCTGGCTGAGGAGTACCTTCCCCCACCTAATTTTGGGGCACAGACCTCTGTCCTGGCTTCATCCACCATTGCTGTCAGTCATGGTCAGTCTCCGGAGAAACTTAACTGCAGGGAAGGTTCTCCCAGGGAACTGGCAAACTCCCTGGGCTGACCAGGTTTCCCTGCTGGCCTGGCACCAGGCACTTTTGAGACTCAGCCTTTCTGACACCCAGACCTGGGTTGTCCGCCACACAGTCCCTGCAATGGCACCTGGGACTGTGCCTTTGTATGGTGAAGCCTGGACTTCACCATAGTGAAGTGACCTTTAACTCTGGGCTCTCTTCCGCAGCACTCATGGGGTTTTTCAGGAAGTCATCCAGGCCATAAGAAGGCAAAGCTGCACGCTTTCTGCAGCTCGTCTCTCCAATCTCTCTGTACCACCAAAACGAGGCTGGGAGGGCACCAACAGGGAGAAGCAGAGCACTGGCCTAGGCAGTCTCAGATTCTCTCTCCAGCTATCTTAGCTTCTAATGGTTTTGCTGATGTCTTACCCCAAGACATGGGAGACTGGATCCCCTCTTATGGTCCAGGAAGCACCCAAATCACAGGCAACAAAACAAAAATTTAACAAGTGGGACTACATCAAACTGAAATGCTTCTGTAGAGCAAAAGAAATGATCAGCAAAATGAAATAGAATGAAAGAAAATATTTGCAAACCACATATCTAGGAAGGAATTAATTTCCAAAATTTATGAGGAATTCATACAATCCGGCAGCAAAAAACAATCTGAATAAAAAATGGACCAAGGACCTGAAAAGACATTTTCCAAAGATATACACAAGGCCCATAGGTTCATGAAAAGGTGCCCAACATCACTAATTATCGGGAAAATTCAACCCAAAATCACAGTAAGATATCACCTGATGTCTGTTAAAATGGCACAAAAACAAAAACAAGAAATAACAAATGCTGGCAAAGATGTAGAAAAAAGGGAACCCTGGTGTGCTTCCGGTGGGAATGTAAATTGGTACCACCAATATGGAAAACAGTATAGAATTTCCTCAAAAAATTAAAGGTAGAACTGCCGTATGATTTAGCAACTCTGCTTCTGGGTATATATCAGAAGGAAGTGAAATCACTGTCTCGAAGAGGGATCTGTACCCCCATGGCATTGTAGAATTGTTTGCAATAACTAAGACACCGAAATAAGCTCAGCGCCTATCAGTGGGAGAACGGATTAAAAAAAACATGAAAAAAGAAAGAAGGAGGGAAAGAAAGAAGGAAAGAAAACAAAGGAAAGTGTAGTGTATAAATATAATGGAATGTTATTCAGCCATAAAATGGAAATCTTGCCATTTGCAACAACATGGATGGACCTTGAGGACGTTATGCTAAGTGAAGTAAGTCAGACAAAGAAAGACAAATTCCGTATGATCTCACTTATATGAGGAATCCGAAAAATCCAAACTCAAGAAACAGAAAATAGATTGGTGATTGCCACAGGTGAAGGACAGGGAGTGGGGGAAATGAGTGGGCACAGTCAAAAGGTACAAGGTTCCATTTGGAAGATAAGTAAGTTCTGGAGATGTAATATACGGTATGGTGACTGTAGTTAACAACGCTATATTTTTATGTCTGGAAGTGGCTATGAGAGCAGATTTTAAAAGTTCTTAAACAATGCACGTAATGGGATGGATGTGTTAACTTATTGTGGTAACCATTTTGCAATATATACATATATCAAATCATTACGTTGTACACCTACACTTATACACTATGATATGTCAATTATACTGTAGTGAAGCAGGAGAAAAGAAAAGAAAAATTTTTAAAATACCGATCTTCCTACTTCTAACCTCGTACTTCTCCCACTCATCATATAGACAGCAGAGTTAGCACTTCTGCTCAAAGAACATTAAATACCCACTCTGTAGCATGTCTTTTATTATATCATCCCATTTTAATCCCCGGAACAGTCCCTACGATAAACATCATCACGCCCATTTTACAGATGAAGAAACGGAAGAAAAGAGATTCGAGAAAACGTCTCAAGGTCAGAGTGGATGGGAATGGCCATCCCAAGTCTGTCGGACCCCCAGCTCAGCTCCTCCTGCTGATCCATGCTAATCCTGCTTAATCTGACTTCAGACCACCTTCTTGGCTCTGCTTTGTACAATCACGTCCTTGCTCCAGGCTCACTGCACTAGCGTGGACATCTTTTCTCCGCTCTTCATCAGATCAGGTGCTCGCCCTCTTACACTACGATTGTCCTTAGTTTTCAAGGACTACTTCAAAATCAACTCAGAGAAGCATTCCCTTATCCCCTTCACCTATCTCTCTTTGTGCTTTTTTTTTCAGGATTCAGATTTATTCTCGAAAGTTTTTAGTGTATTTTGCATCATAATCGTATTTGCATGCCTAGCTCGCCAATTAAACTTTCGGTTCCTTTTCCATATTCGCACACCATTACCCTTCCTGTGCCCCACATTCACTACAGGGTTTTGTAAAGATGTTGGATGTATGTCAAATTTTGACATTCTTAATTTTAAGAAAAGAGCTGGTGTAGATTTTCTATTTATGATACCGCTTTGCTCTTTAATCAAGGTTCACTGGAGGAAAGGGTCTTAAAAATGCTACAACAGAATGTATTTCCAGTCAGCCAATCCATGAAAGAATCAGGATAAAAATAAATAATAAAATCAATCAGTGGGCCAAAATAGTTATTTATCAGTTAATAGGAACTGAGACAACTTTTTCTCTTTGTGGTATAAATCAGTGATTTCAGGAGAGGTTGAGGTTTAATACCTTTGTTAGTTCATTTTCATGTGTGTTGGGTTTGGGGCGGAAGAGGACCCAGAGGAGAATGATTAATCTGCCTTGTTTAACCTGAAGTCCTTGACTCAGCGCTCCCTATACCACACTTCCAATGTAAACCCTAGGAAAACTTGAAAGCCACTGCCAATAATTTGAAGCATTGTCATAGAAAAGGAATTTGAATTGGATACAACCCTCAGTGTAGAGACCAATGAATGTAAGAGCTCAGGGAAAAAAATTTAACTTTCACAACATGAATTTTGAAACAACCAGAGCTGTCCCAGGAGGTCAGAGACCAAGGGAAGTCTAGTCATCTCTTCCCATCACTTGTTCTGAAAACACAATAACACCTTTGTTCAAGTAATTGCCTTCAGGTATTTTTGGAGCTAGGTAGTAATGCATGAGGCTATTCTGAGTTACTTGAATGAGTAAATTTTTACATAGTAACACCAGTGTCTTCTGGCCAGTTAAACTCAGGATCAAGGGCCAATAGAAAGGCTCTTCCTTAAGGTATGTGAGAAATCTGGGCAGAGCTAATTGGAGCTAAGCAGCCATTTAGACATCAAATTTGTTCTGCTTGAGGCATGGGAAGCACTATAATTTAATGGCTTTGGAGTCAGAAAGAATTGGATTCAAAACAGTGTCAAATATTTGACAACTCATCAAAGGAACTTACTCATGAGCCTAGCACATTGTAAAATTTCAATACACGTTGTCTCTATTTTGTTCTCTCCACACGGCCATCATCCTGGTCCTACCAATCATTTGTTGCCCCTCAGAAGAGAGAACTAAGAGATGAACATTAGGAAGGAATAATAAGGGGCGCCTGGGTGCCTCAGTCGTTAAGCCTCTGCCTTTGGCTCAGGTCATGGTCTCAGGGTCCTGGGATCGAGCCCCTCATTGGGCTCTCTGCTCAGCGGGGAGACTGCCCCCCACCCCCTGCCTGCTGCTCTGCCTACTTGTGATCTCTCTCTGTCAAATAAATAAAATCTTAAAAAAAAAGAATAAGAAGATTTTTAAAAATCATTCAGTGGGAGCACCTGGGTGGCTCAGTCGGTTGGGCATTCCGACTCTTGGTTTCAGCTCAGGTTGTGGTCTCTGGGCTGCGGAATCGAGCCCTGCGTTGGGCTCTGGGCTCAGTTTGCCTCAGATTCTTGGTCCCACTCCATCCCCCTCCCTGTCCCTGCTTACTTGTGCACACACTCTCTCTCCCTCTATCTCAAATAAATAAAATCTTAAAAAAAAAACATTCAGTGAAGACAAAATAAAAACCCTGAACAGTGCAAAACTCGAAGTCAGGAAATATCTACTTTTTGACTAAGTCGCAACGTGGAGTGTACAGCCTGTGCTCTGTAGGCCTTGGTTTCCTGTAATGAAACACAACACGCCAACTCCAGAAAATGTGTTAGATGAGTGAGTTAACAACAATGGAAATAAACAACTTGCCACTCTTCAAGCCACCCCAAAGAACACAGTCTTTGTTTAGAAACAGATAAAATGGCCCACGCATGTTGTGGGGAGATCACCTCTTTGGGCAAGAGAGCCCTGTGGGCAGGACTTGCTGGGAAGTTTCCCTCCAGAGCAGGTCTGCCCAGTTCCTGGAGCTCACCGAGGAGCAGCCAGCAGCCCAGCTCCCCCTCAGAGAGAACAGCTGTGGCCAGCAGGACCACTGCCCACCCCTCGGGAAGCACGGCCTCCACCCCCGGAGAGGAGAAAGCCCAAACACTGCGGGCAGCTTGCAGGAGTTGAAGAAATGACACCCCTTCGTTGTGGGACTGGTCTGGCAGGATTCTGTTGTTCCTTTCAACCTGTGGAATCTGATTTCTCTGCTCCCAAATTCCTTCTCTGGGTCAGCCTTTCAAGGAAAAAAGGACATGGTGTGGAAGAAAACTCATTTCCTTTACCAATTAATTTTTTTTTAAAGATTTAGTTTTTAGGGAATCTCTACACACAACATGGGGCTCAAACTCACAACCCCGAGATCAAGACTGAGCCAGCCAGGCGTCCGTGGGTCCCTTCATTTACAGTAGCTGGCTGAGCGCTCTGTGGGCACTTGAAATGTTACAATATTTCCTGATCGATCAACTTAGAAGAGATACTTCTGCTTAACTATCTTTTTTTTTTAATTTTATTTATTTATTTGTCAGGGAGAGAGAGAGAGAGAGAGAGAGCTTACAAGCAGGAGGAGCAGCAGAGGAAGAGGGAGAAGCCGGCTTCCCCTGATGTGGGACTCAATCCCAGGATCCTGGGATCGTGACCCAAGCTGAAGGCAGACACTTAACGAACTTTGAGCCACCCAGACGTCCCTGCTTAACCATCTTTAAAACGAAAAGTGTATTTTTCCAGGGTGGAAATGTGGAGTGAGATAAAATGTAAATTTTCTTTTTTTAAAAAAAAAAAAAAAAAAAAATATTGGGAGTAGCTTAGGCTACACTCCCTTCTCTGCCTCCTGTCCAGGATACTCCCCTCCCTCATTCTTCAGGTCCTTTGCTCTGTTATTTGATGTGGAGTAGTATTCTGATGTCATAATAACACACATGACTTTTTGTTGAGACAAGTCAGTAAGCCTAGCTGACTTTTATAAATTATCATCAACCATCCCAGAGGGTCTTTCCTGCCATCACTTGTGAGTGATTTTCTGCTGGTGTGTCTGTTATCACTCCCCAGGACATAATCCTTTAAGAAAGCCAATTTAGCTCAGCACTCCTAACCTCATTTTGGAGTAAAATAGGCCAATGATCCTGCCAGCCTAATGTCTCCTATCTACTTAGCCATAGCCACTTTTTTTTCTTAAAAAAAAAAAAAAAAAAAAAAAAGGTGAACTGTTCTTCCAAAGGAATTAAGGTGTTTAAACAAATCAATGCAAACAATTTTAAAAATCCTACTTCATGGGCTCAGTCCATAGAGCGTGTGACTTTCAGTCACGGGGCTATAAGTTTGAGCTCCACACTGGGGATAGAGATGACTTAATAAAAAAAAAAATCTTACTATAATTTATCTACTTTGGGACTATTATCTTAATCACTTGGGTAATTCTTCTGGAAGTATCCCCATGCTATGAAAAACTAGATTACTTAGATGTACGGATGATCTTTATAAGAACCAAGCAGCATTGAGGTCTCGGGAAACAGCTTTGCATTTGACACAGGATGGAGATACACTTTTGGCACGGGCCCATTTGGTGTGTTAGACTCAGGTTTTCTTGGAACCTGGACAGGACACCAATGTCGGAGAAAAGTAAGATAAAACCTCGAGGAGAGATGACAGGTCATATGAGCATCCTCTTGGCCCCCAAGTGACCTCCCCTTTGAAAGATGGATCTGGAACCTTGCACTAGATTTTGGTTCCGTGCAGGGAATCTTTAACCAGCTATCCCATTCTAGGGGAAAGGACGAAAGGGAAAGAAGGCAGAAGGTGTAGGAAAGAAGCGGTCAGAGAACCAGCGCGACTGAGTATGTAAGAAAAGTGACAAGAGTTTGTTCAAATACGTGTTTTAGTTCCACTCCAGAGATTCTGTAGGTCTGGGGTAGGGCCTTGACAATCCATGTTTTACATGTTTCCCATCTGATGCTGATGGCCAGAATTTGTGGACTACTGTGGAAAGGCAAAGCTTACACCTGAACAAATCAGGATCCAATTTGTTAGCCTGGCTTTG
This sequence comes from Lontra canadensis, assembly GCF_010015895.1. Lineage (NCBI taxonomy): Eukaryota > Metazoa > Chordata > Mammalia > Carnivora > Mustelidae > Lontra > Lontra canadensis. Next base: position 16,449,394 of record NW_022631015.1, on the reverse strand, counting down.
GAGGAAAAAAAAAAAAAGGCCCAGGGATGTTTTAAATTAATTAATTAATCTATGTTCTCCTACCCTCTCTCCTCTTCAAGCACCTAATCTCTTGTATTCATTGCCTCGGGGGAAAAATAAGCCAGGGTGAAAAGGAAGCAACCTTCCAGAATCTTCCAAAAACCTAAAATCCTTAAGGGGATTAGACGCACAGGAGAAAGGTTGGAGAGCTGGAGGATGGGGCTGTTGAGGAGGGTGGAGCCATCCCTAGAAAAAAATTGAGAAAGACTGTCTAGGCAGAGAGGATATGGGGCACAGAGACAAGAGGACACAAGTGCCTTTGCATCCCCTAGGGGGAGGGGCCCTGGGGAGAGAGCAAAGCCAGAGCCAGTCCATAAGATTCAATGGCAAAGTGTATCGCATTTCACTCTCCAAAGTCAGAAGTCCAGCAGTGTAGAAGGACACAGAGAGGAAAGGCTACACTGGGTACTGAGGCAGGCGAGGCCTTCAATTGCTGCAGAAAGTGTCTGAAGCCTTAGGATGGTACAGACGCTGCACCTGAGGAGAACAGGGAAGAAAGCACGTGAATCGAAGGAGCCAGAATTTGTGTGGGTGGACAACATCAAGAAATAGTTGCCCTTGGGGCGCCTGGGTGGCTCAGTGGGTTAAAGCCTCTGCCTTCAGCTCAGGTCATGATCCCAGGGTCTTGGGATCGAGCCCCGAGTCAGGCTCTCTGCTCAGTGGGAGGCCTGCTTCCCTTCCTCTCTCTCTGCCTGCCTCTCTGCCTACTTGTGATCTCTGTCAAATAAATAAATAAAATCTTAAAAAAATAAAAAAAATAGTTGCCCCCCACCTTACTCCCCACAGCATTATGGAGCCCTAGAAACAGCTCTGGGGAAAAGCGGGTGGGGAGGGGCATGGTAAGACCTGACTTGACTGGGTTTGTTTTTGCTCTCGCTGAAGAAGGCAATTTTGAAACAAATTCTGTTGAATTAAGTATAAATTTACATTTTTTTGTACCCCTGAGGTGTGGACACAAGATTCAAGTCGGCTGCCCTAGATGTTACATCAAGGGAATTATGGGGGCATCCCATGATAAACCATTTAACAGCTTGGAGCAGGTGTGTGTGTTGGAGGGGGGAGGTGTGACGTGCTCACAGCTGAGGTTCTGAGATGCAGCCAACAGCCAGGGTATCTTCATTCCAGGCTGAAGATCTTGTGTAGAGTTGTAAGTCACTCCAGGATACACGCACTATCTCTGGTTCTAATTTAAGACATCTCGAAATAGGGCAAAGAAATAGGGTGACCAGATTTAGCAAATTAGTTGTCCCATGCAATATTTGCAGCATTGGGGACATACTTGTATTAAAAAATTATTCATTGTTTATCTGAAATCCAAATTGAACTGGGTATCTTATATGTTCTCCAGCAACGCTGCAAAGAAGGGAATTCACTTATCAGAGTCTGGGGCCCACTAAGACATCGGCCCAAGTACCCCGATCTGGTTAGCAGAATCCCAGGCTACCACGGAAATCTTACCAAGGCCTTGCTGAGAAGCAGCTGGCCATAGCTCTGTGAGAAGAGACAGGATGTCAGTGGGCTCAGTAGCTTCCCGAAACATCTCGCGCTCCACTCCTTCCATTTGCCCTGCCTGTGGGAAGTTCTAGAACGCCTCTTGGCTTAATGAAAAAGGCACAGGTTTGGAAATCAGTAGGACCTGTGTTCAGAGCTTGTCCCTGGTGCATGACTTTGAGGGAATCACTCAACCTTTCTCTTTCAGACTACTCCCTCGAAGACTTACGAGGATGAATGGTAGTGCGGCCAGCGAGGGGTGTGGCATGCCGTGGGTACTCCAGAACGCTATCATTTCATGCACTTAGTTATAAATACGAGTGTAGGAGACTTGAAATTCTCTTCCTTGCTGTCTTCCTTGCTTCCAGAAGGCCCCACTTTGATACTGCAGTTACTTGGGGACACTGTTGGTCCTATAGCAAAGTTCAGTCTATGTATGTATGTCTAAAGTATACATTTAAAAATTTTTTTAAAAGATTTTATTTATTCATTTGACAGAGAGAGAGAGAGAGATCACAAGTAGGCAGAGCAGCAGGCGGTGGGGGCGGGGGAGCAGGCTCCCTGCCAAGCAGAGAGCCCGATGTGGGGCTCGATCCCAGGACCCTGAGATCATGACCTGAGCTGAAGGCAGAGGCTTTAACCCACTGAGCCACCCAGGCACCCTTACCCATCTATTTTGACAGAGAGTGTGTGCACTAACTGGGGAGTGGCAGACAGACAAAGAAGCAGGCTTCCCGCCAAGCTGGGAGCCCGATACACAATTTGATCCCGGGACTCCAGGACCATGACCTGAACCAGAGGCAGACGCTTAACTGAATGAACCACCCAGACGTCCCTAAAGTATACATTTTTTCTTAAAGACTTTATTTTAAGTAATCTCTACACCCAATGTGGGGCTTGAACTCACATGCCTAAGATCAAGAGTCACATTCATGCTTTAACTGAGCCAGCCACGTGCCCCTACAGTACCTTCATTTCAACTTTTTAGAATTTATTTACATCTAAAGAAAGCAATGACACCCTCAAATTGTACTCAAGTCCCCAGGTTGAATGTCCTGATCACTGTTCCACTGAGCCAGGGTTGGGGGACAAGGCTGGTCCATGTTCAACTTTCACCTGCCTGGCAAGGTGTTTAAAATCGGAGGGGGAGACAAACCACGAGAGACTGCGGACTCTGAGAAACAAACGGAGGGTTTTGGAGGGGAAGGGGGTGGGGGACTGGGGGATCCTGGTGGTGGGTATTAAGGAGGGCACGGATTGCATGGAGCCCTGGGTGTGGTGCATAAACAAGGAAATCTTGGAACACTGAAAAAAGAATAAAATTTAAAAAATAAAAGTATGACGAAACATAAAAAAATGTAGAACATAAACTTAAAACGATTTAGGTAGTGTACATTTTCCAAATGAAATTTATCCGCATCAGTACATATTCAAAATACTTAAAAATAAGTAACAGTACAGCCGTCATCCCTAATGGCAGGAAAAAAATCATCACCACGTTCCTACCTGCCGAATGTGTGGCCCAGGATAAAATAAATATATGTGTCCAAGAGCATCCCGAAGTTTAGGGTATATATCTTTGTCCCTTTGGTTCACACTTCCTGTTTTGGTATAACCCCTCAGGGGAGACACCATTTGCATCAGATTGTGGAAATTGTGGAAATGTGATTTTTTTCTGTTTCCCTCCAACACTGCAATTAGTCCATGGTCTGTGGTGAGTTGTATTTAAAAGGAAAAGAGGGAGATTAAAGGTGGCTTAACCATATAAGAGTATTTAAAAAAAAACAACAACATTCATTTTAAAGTATTTTTGAAACACACAGAAAAAATAATTCCATAACATAAAAGTTGTTGAGAGGAATAACAAATTGCAAAACCTATGAATATGTCCTCATCCAATCAGTAAAACACACTTCTCCAATTTGTGCCCGGATAGGAGAGGTTAGGAAACCGTGAAGTGGCCATAAGGAAGGTCTTTTCTTTTGAATGTATTATTCATCCGTCATTCATTATTTAGGGCGTTAGTAAGTGAAACTCGTCCCTTCTGCACCGCGATTCCTGCAAGGTATCCGTCATCTTCCCTTCGTTTATTTTCACAGCTTTTTAAGTTCAGTCAACAAGGAGCCAATCTGGACTGAGAAGACTGACCTATGGAGAGTGAACACACCAAAGGTGAGTCCAGGTCAGCTGTGGACCCGGTGGAAATTTCGACCAAGTTCTCCGAAATGGCAGGTTGTGACTATTTGTTGGAATTGAGCACTTTCTCTCCCCTTCCTCCTCTTAGCGCCCCCTTCTCTCTTACACACTCCTTAAACAGCTCCCCCTTTTTCTCTATTGCTCACGTGGATAGACGTGTTCAGTGAACGTTGCTGAAAAATCCAAATAAACGGTCTGACCGGTCTTGTTTAGACGACATGGAAACGGCCACTGGGCGTTTCTTTTCCTTCGCTTGAAAAGAGGACAGAGGGCTTCTAAGAACTATTGGATTTCCTTTTTCCATCTCCGTTTTTAAGACTTTTCAAAGGATCCAGTTCTAAAGTTAGTGATGGAACGCACGAAGGGGAGAAGTCTGCTTCCTTTTGTTTGTAAACCCAACCCAGTCCTTAAGAGAAGGAAGATGCCGGTCCCCGAGGATGCCTAGCTTCAGAAGGGTCAGCCCATGGGATGAGGAATTAAGGGAGAGGCATACTCATAATGGCCAATAGTAAAAACAGAAAAAGGGCTTTTCCTTCCCGATCTCATCAACTCCCAGTGCCCTTTTATAGATTCGTCTCCTTACCACCCAGCTGCAGACCTTACCTGTTTCCAGTTCCTGCAGCTCTGCCTGGCCCAGTCTAGTTGCAGAGAGACGAGGGATTATACTCCCCTGTTAGCAAGCATTAAGCTAAGATCTCAGCACTTCGGTTGCAAGGGATGGGCCTAAAAACAGGTGCTTCTTGTAGGAAGTGCTTGTGAGTCACTGCTGACTCACAGCGGGGGCAAGATTTTATGAGCAAACAAGTGAAAGAGAGCTGGTTTAACTGTTACTAATTTAAAGCATCTAAGTTAGGGTTTGGATTTAATTGTGGCTGGCAGAGGCTGTTTGTTGCTTGGTTCCGGGCTGTGTGGAGACCTATGTTCTGCTTTGATGTTTTAATTCTGTGCACGGCATACGTGCTGAACTTAAACCTTCCGGTGCGAGGTGGTTTTCCTTCCCCGGGGGTGGCGTGTTTAAGCAGACTTCGCTCCATGTCTGCGGGGTTGGTTTTTGTTTGTATGGCAATACTGCCTACTTAGTATTGAATGTAGTAGCATAGTGAACGTCCCTTGCATTTGCATTGGAGAATATTTGAAAAGTTCTTTTTTGGCTTTTGGATTTGAAGGACCATATTTTTGGTAGCCCACGATATTCTATGGTCTCTGTAACGGATCCAGACAAGGTGAGACACGTTGAGGACAGAGGCCACGGGTTACACATACCGGCTTCCAATTCATCTTGTTAACCAAGCATTGTCTGTTAAACCAACTCGGCTATCCAGGATACTGGAGAATAAGGATGTATTAAATCCAGAACATCATTTCAGGTAGCATCTAGCTTCCTTTGGAAAAAGAAACCAATGAAAATAAAAAGAAAAAAAATTGTGTAATTCTGTTTTGCTGTGGACTAAGGTGAAACGTACCAAACGTTAAATAAGGGGGGAAAAGATCTACATGCTCTATAAGCTGCTGGTTCATCAACTCTTAAAATTGTTGGTTGTTGTAGACTAACGACGAAGGGGAATTCCTAAGCCTGCTCCTTACAGAAACCTTGGATAGCTCATTGCCTTGATGCCTCGATCCATAAATGTTCAAAGGAGCAAATGTGTTCATGTTTGGCTTCTAGGACGGAAGGTGTATGTGAGTCTTTTAAAAATGATTTATTTCTTGTATTTCATGTTTTATGCCTTCCTTATTGTAGGAGGAAATAACTCTAGTTGTGGGGGAGGAGGAGAGAATTTTTGATGACCAGCTGCAGGAAATCTTTAGACTAAAGGATCCGTTATGATTAATTTTTTCCCAGAAGTAATTTTTGGAGAAAATCCTGCATCTGAATATTGTATTGATTTCATAACACTTACGTAAGGGCCCAAGCTATTAGAAGTAGGTAATCTACTGAATTGTTTTGGTGATTGGTCAAGTGGAAAGCTGTTATTTCTGTTACAGTTTAGGAAAGGTGAAAGCTATACATTTTACTTCAAGTTGCCTGACTTCTTTGCTTGCATTTTAGTTACTGGATGCCAACACAGTACTGTGAATCTTTGCTCTTAGGGTTTGTTCCTGCTTGCTTTTATACCTTAACAGTGATTTTGTGAGTGCTTTGGGAAGAGGAAAGTTAGCAACTCTAAGGAAGTAATCTGGTATTTCTTTTCTTGGCTCCTAGCTTCTTGGATTATGAGTGGATTTATTCTACATCCACATCCCTTGTTTCTCATGAGTTAACTCTAGAAAGACAACTTGTACAAATAAGGATATTTGGGATTAGCAAAATGTTCTTTAAATATCTATGCACAAGTATATTTCCTAACTAATGTTTAGTTTCAGACACTTAACATTTCAGATGTACTTTATAAATTTCAGTGCATGGTTAATTCTCAAATGGGATGTACATACGAGTCACCTGGTACCTTGTTAAAAATGCAGATTCTGACTGAGTAGGCCTGGAATGGGCAGAAACCCTTTACCAGCTCCGGGGGGCCGGTGCTGCTAGTCCATGAGTAGCAAGGGGCCCAAAGACCCATTTCAACCGGGTAGGTTATGCCTTTCTTGTGGTGGTGGTGGTGAGATGATGTGTACATTAGAGCTGATAACATGTCAATTCACAGAATGCTCTTGAAAAGAAACATCATCATGAATCAGGATCTGATAAATCCAAGCATTCTCTACAAATGCTTTAAAAAAGAGAAAAAACGAAAAAGTTTAGTCCAAGTAAATTGAGTTTTGCAGACATTATAGTTGTACACAGCTTGCAACCTTAATGATGAGTTTAGTTTTTAATGTAACTGGTTAATTATATTTTAAAAATGAAACTAAGCCAGTAGATTTATATTCAATAAATGAATTTAGTAGCATGTTTTTAGAATTTAGAATGTAGAATTTTGGGGGTGAGTTATTAGTGTCAAGTTCTAGTGGTTAATAGACCATAATGCACTAAACTTTAAGAGAACTCAGGAAAATAGTAAAGTGTAATGCACTCTATGAACAGAGGTTGTTTTACTGTTTGGCACACTGACATATACTAGAAACTACCATATATACGTCCTCAATAAATGTTTTTTAATATTTAGATTATGTTTATAAATGGCTTATAACTATCCACATCTTCCTTTAGCCCTGGTCTCAATTGTTTATACTTAATAGGAGTGCATATTTGAATATTAGACAAAAATGTTTAATCCTAGTTGATTCATTAACTGTCTTGTTAGGATGGAACTAGTCTTCCTGAATTTGGTTCTTATTCCATTCAATAGAACTGAATTTCTATTTAGAATTGCTAAGTTTAAAACAAGCCTTAAACTGTAAAAGGATATATGTAAACACATATATGCCAAAGGCTAGACTACATTGACATAAGTGGGAAGAGGAAAAAATTTTATATGAGATGTTAGAATTAAGTGATATATGTAGTTAATCAAAATTTGATATTAGTTGGTTCATTTAGTCTTAAGTATAGCTTTATTCCCCAAAGGCAGAGAACACAGTAAGTTAATGAGAGCAATAATGAGATGCATCTTGAAATAGCCTCCCGATGTTACCGCCCTTCTTCCTTAAATACAAACAAAAACCCAGTTAACTTTCTAGAATCTCAGCCCCACGTTGGATTTTCTCCAGTTAAGACTGAAGTGTATAATGATTTAAAAAAAAAAGAAATGAATTTCACCTTATTTTCCTACACAATGAAATGCTTGATAATAATTAGCACATGAAAATGTGTGTGGAGATCTATCCAAAATTCTCAAAAAAAACAGTAATTTGCTTCAATAGACATCACAGTGGATACTTCATTTTATGTTAAGATAAAATAAACACATAGTTTTCTAACTTCTTATAATTGTCATCTCTAAATACCCTCTTGGCCAGAATTGACTACCTTTTGAAGAATGTATAAAGACTGTTTTTCAATCTGGATTGGGCTTAGACTAAACTGTATTTCAGTTGAAATGAATGGGTATTTCTTATCTCTTAGAGCAGGGTCAGCAGCCTCCCTGTGTGCTCTTGTAATGGGCAGACAGTTACCATATCGTACCGGGGTGGGGGGAATAAGTTTTTTGGGGGGCGGGGCAGGCGCCCTGGTAGGAACAGGCTTTTCATAAATTGCCATCTCTCCCAATATAACCAACCATTCTGGCTGATAAAACTGGGTCCAGGTTTAAGAAAAGTGAAGTTGGGCTAATCTTTGTTGGAAACTTGGTTATTGGGAAGGAATTCCCGTGTTTTTTCTGAGGTTCTGCTATTTGGTCTGAATATAAATAGCTTTTAGTTTTTCTACTCATCCTTCACGGTATTCTTTTGTTTTTATGATATATTTTGAATTCTGTTGATCTTGCTTATGTGGCTTCTCTCTGAATTTGGAAGCCTGATGTATGACATCCTTTCCACCCACACGGCCCAGCTGATATATTATACACTCCCATCCTACTACGTATCCTCATGTCCCCATGCCATGGTGCGGGTCATGTCCCCATGCCATGGTGCGGGTCAGTGCATTCCCATGTGATCCTAAGCCAGATATTTGAGTCTGGTCTTTCCAGTGCTATCATACCTTAAAGTTGGCAAACGTCCCTTCTCCCTACGCGGTAAGACAGAACAAATATCTAAACATTTTAGTTGGTGTAGAGGTCATCAGAGAGAGAGAGAGAGCAAGAGAAAGGGAGAGGTTTCTAAGGTATGCTAGTCTCCATTAAAGTGGAAAATCATCTTTTCAAAGAAAAATGTTTTAAGTGGTAGATGGGTCTCTAAACTGGCTAAAAAAATGACAAAGTGAGGGCAAGAGCATGGGCTTTGCAGTTAGGAGGAGGAGAAATCACTCAAATATTGACTCTGCCATTATTTTAAAAATATTTTTAAAAAAGATTTTTAATTTATTTATTTGACAGACAGGGATCACAAGGAGGCAAAGAGGCAGGCAGAGAGAGAAGAGGAAGTAGGCTTCCTGCTGAGCAGAGAGCCCGATGTGATGCAGGGATGCGGGGCTCGATCCCAGGATTCTGGGATCATGACCTGAGCTGAAGGCAGAGGCTTTAACCCACTGAGTCATCCAGGCGCCCCTAAAAATATTTTTTAAAGAGTTTTTTTATCCCCTTAATACCCAGTTTCCTTATTTGTAAAATGATAATAGTTTCTCTAAGGATTGTTAGGATTACACAAGAATCTCTCTAGTATATCATCATAGGGATTTGTTCATGATACTCCTGAATGCTTTATCATCAAATAAATAAATGAATTTGAGAAATAACTTGTTACACAGTATAGAAAACAAATGAGCAGACTCAGAAAGCTTATATAAAGCAATTTAGCTGTATTCATGAGTGTATTATTTATCATAATAAAATAGAAACAGCCAAAATTGGTAATAATTAGCTGTAGTATATACAAAGTGATTGCTATGTAACACTTTTCTGTGTGTTCAGGATATGGAAGTGAGGGGGAAAAAATCATTGTCTTCATGGAGTAAGGGAGAAATGAGTTTCTATTAAAATACACTCAATGAAACAACCCAAAACTTAAGATAACTTCTTAGAGGTCTAAAGATTGATGGGAAGAGAAGTTAATAATAAGGAAAAGAATGAATAAAAAAGATAGCTAGTTCATAACACAAAATTTCTAAGGGATATCCTCCAATTCTGTGAACTACAGAATCTTACTAGTTTTTAAGGGATTAAATTCATCATCTATAGGAATTGGCTAATTATAAGTACTAAATAATAATTATTCCCTTCCTCAAGAACCTGTTAATTCCTAATACGGCTGGGATGATTTCAAGAATCCCTATTATTGCTCCATGTCATTTGATACTTTTTTTTCTAATTTATATATGGTATCTGTTAGAGAAATGTTCATTGTATGTTTGAATGTGGGCAGAGTCTTTAAATTTTATAATCAGAATAACTTGATTAAAATTCATTCTATTACTAGTAATTCCTAACTGAAGAATGAATCCTGTACCAAAAATATATGAGGAACTCTAGGTTTGGCGATTTGTAACTCCAAAGTGAATTTCAGCATAGAAACAATGTTATTTTTGAATCTCAAACTATGCACAAGAAGTAATTTCATCCCACAGTAAGGCTGATACTATTTTAGGGTAAAATTAGGCTGTAGGAAGTTTTGAATGCGAATTTCTTCTTGCCTTTTATTTCTTCTCTGCTGTTAAGCCTGGTAACATTTCCAATAACTCAGTAACATGAATGTGGGACTAATGTATTATTCTTCCCGCAAATACTGTTTCACTTCAAAGAAATAACTGTAAAGTGGGGTAAATAATTGAAATCAAGGCTAAAGGGGGATGTGGATTTTTCCATACCTCAATTCCTATCACTTAAAAAAAAAAAAAGATTTTATTTATTTGAGAGCGAGAGAGCAATAGCACGAGAGAGTGGCAAAGGGAGACGCAGACTCAGGGACGCAGACACAGGCAGGGAGCCTGACATGGGGCTCCATCCCAGGACCCTGAGATCATGACCTGAGCCAAAAGCAGATGCTTAACTGGCTGAGCCACCCAGGTGCCCCAGTTCTTACCAGTTTTCTATTCTGAAATTTTGTCTTAGGTTGGCCTAGCTCTTTTTCACATGTTCCTTTCAAAGCCTGGATATGAAGGTTGTCCTCCACACACATCAAATAACAAATCACCAAGAAAGGGATGATTTTTGAGTCCCAGCCAGTTCACTCTCCTGTGCCGGAAATTCTGAATCTGGTAGGGTGAAAAGGGAAAATGAGATGGGCTACAGTTCCATCTTCCATGTATGCAGCCCAATGAAAGATTCAGGTACAGATCTTCCCCATGAGTTAGCTTATTAGGAACTACTTTGCTCTGCTTGTCAAAAACCTAGCTAAGAGCTGTGAAAGAGAAACAATTGTATCTAAAAAGGATGAGGAAAAGTATGTACACCTGAGGGGTCTAGTAGGGCATTGCTGCTGGAGCCTGGGCATGGAGGTAGGAAGATCAGGAAAACAGAGGAGGAAGTAGATTAATTTTGTCTGCCATAGTTGGCAACTCCTTATAATCTTGGTGATTATTGTCAGGGGCACCAGGGAAAGTCCTTTGCTCTGTAAACCAATGCCTGATACAGCATGTTTCCTTAGGTGCTGAAAGGCATTACAAAATCCGAGGTACTGTACATTTGGTTTCACAATTTGACTTACATGATTTATAGAGTGCTTTGAATGGTGCAGTTTGGTGGTAGAGACGGTATGAATGTCTTAGAGTTCATTTGTATCTGATAGCTGGATATTACATGCTTCCCCTCTGAGCAGTTCTTATGAGCTATACATTTATTCATGCTTTCATCGGAACCAACAACCTGTTGAGGTAAATATTCATTCTATTTGCAGATGAGGAAGCTGAAGCTTAGAAAGAGGATCAGTAACTTCCCCAAGGCCACACAGCTAGTAAGTGATAGATCTGAAATTAAGTCTGAGTCCAAAGATACTATTAAGCTTTAAAATCAATTGTCTCAAATGAAACACTAAGCCTATATGTGTGTGTGTTTTTTTTTTTCCTCCCCAGCAGGCTTTCCCCCCTACTCATTTGGGCACTCGTTTCTACTCTTAAAGAAAAATTGGGTTATAGCCGTGGCTTTGACTGCCTGGCGTGAAGGTGCCACCTGAATTCTCCGAACCCCTCTTCGGTCAGTTGAATGGAAGGGCAGAACCATGAGACCACCAAGCCCTTTCTAACGGTCAATTCCTACAATCTCTGTACTTTGTGGGTTCAGTGTTTGATCCCAGCTTACTTACTTTCCTAAATATAATGTTTTCTATTCGGAGCAAATACATTTATACTTTTATGGCTGGCAACCTACCACTGACCTCTAATGGGAGCTGACTGCGTGGGTAATAATTGTAGTCACTTACTGCATTTCTTGTATACCAGGACAGGTACTACGTACTCTACCGAAATGAGCACAACAGCTCTATCCCATGGATTTTATGGTTCCCATTTTAGAGAGGAAGAAGCCAAGGCTCAGAAAGTTTTGATTTATCCAAGGTCAAGCTAGAGAGTGGTGGAACCAGAATTCCATCCCCTCGTGTTTGACAGCAAAGCCCTTACATGTTAATGGGACATTAATGAAACGGTATGCATTTTCTAATTCCGCTTTAGGCTTCAAGATCTCGGACGTTGTTTTTTAACCATTAAAAAAAAAAAAAACAACTGTTCTATATTAGCTCCTGTTTTTGATTTTAGTATCTATCTGTTTTACCAACCGATGGCGAAGCAGAGTGAACGGGGGTTAGTTTTTACGTTAAACGCCTCTTTCAAAGTCTAAGTTTACCGCTAAGCGCAGTGAAAAGAACGGAGCTCCTGGCTTTGTGCCTCTGCGCGGGTGCGTGGATCTCCTTCCGCGTCCTCGCCGAGAACTCGCGTTCTTCCGCCGAACTACTCTTCCCAGCGTGCCGCGCGCCGAGAGCGCGGGCTCCCCCGGCCCTCCCTTCCTCTTGGCCTATCACCCGGTCGCAGTATGATGATGCAAGCGCGTCGGGCGCTGACGAGTGACGGCGTTCTGGCTCGCGACCGCGGCGGCGGCCTTAGCAGCGGCAATAGGCGCAATAGCGGCGGCGACTGCAGGGACGACGACGACGGCGGGGCGGGCGCTGTGCGCAGAGGGGAGGGGTAGGCGGGCGGCGCCGGCGGCTTCAACTGCGGCAGCTACGGCTAGGGCGACGGAAGAATCCCCATCAGCCGGCGGTCGAGTTAGGCCTAAGCAGCGCCTGGAGGGGCTGGCTCTGTCCTCTGCGGGGGATCTCCATAGAGACCGTGACATACACAGAGGCGGGGGTCCGCGGGAGGCTGCCGGACCGGAGCCAGCTCCTCGGCCTCTGTCGCCGCCACCGCCGTCCCTGGTGCCAGCGCGCATTTTCTCTTCACTCCTGCTCGAAACCTCGCGCCTCCTGGTGTGGCCGTGCTTCAGTGTGCGGGCAGCGAAGGCGGACTTTTGGGCCGGGGCCGGGCGGGGGGGGGCTCTAAGGCCTCCACCTCTGCCTCTCCCGCCCCCTTACCCGCCCCGAAGCGGGAAGCCGCGGAGGCTCCGCCATGGCCTCGGGAGCCGGAGGAATTGGAGGGGGCGGTGGCGGCAAGATCCGGACGCGGCGTTGCCACCAGGGGCCAATTAAGCCTTACCAGCAGGGGCGACAACAGCACCAGGTATGGGACCCCGACGCGGTGGCGTCTCAGCGGGTCGGGAACTCAGCGGGAGGGAACAGGCGGTGAGGGGCCCTGGCGCCCCACGTGGAGCGGACGGTAGGGCCTGAGGAAAGGCCCGAGCCAGGCGGCGGGATCTCAGGCCGCTGGGGTGGCGACGGGAAGTGGGCTGAGACAGGCCCATCTTTGCGGCACACACGTGTGGTTCAGGCCGCCTCCCTCCCCCCCGTCCTCCCCCCGCCTCTGGGCCAGGGGCTTCCCCAGACTGGCGTAGGGCGGGAACGGAAATTCTAGGCCTACGATGCGTTTTTCTTTCGTTTTTGGCGGGGACTGGGAGGTTTGAGCGTATTACTCAACCTTCTCTCGAGGGAGAAAGGAGAATATGTGGCTGGAGGTTCGTATGCTTGCTGTTTTCTACTCTCCCGCGTTTCAGTTTGTGTGGGGAGGGGGCTGTCCTAGGCAGTCTGCTTCCGAGGCACCCGGGGGTGGGGATGGGGCGCTGTTAAACAGAAAGTGGAATAACTTTGTTTTCATCCTGTTCATTCCGCGTCTCCTCCGCCGGTGTCTTTCGATCTGAGAGCATCTGCTTTGATTTTTTTTCCGAAACCCCCGTAACCTGGTTATAGTTACCCAGGCCCTGGGGCATTTTGAAAGTCCCTCTCCACCCTTACGTCTTTTCTCCGCTGCGAGACTCTTTCCTCCCTTCCTCTATCCTCCCCCCACCCCCATCTTAGTTTGGAAGCTAGAATTGGCTGTTCAGTACAGTTGAGCCGGACTCCAGTCCTGATCTCATGCACGAAATATTTTATTTAATTTTACGGGACGTATTCTAGACGTTTAGGTACTTTTGACACCCAGGAATGTTGGAGGTCTTAAATAATGAACCACCTTGCGCACTTACGGGTGTTTGAAATTATGAAAAGGAGTTTATCCTGACTGTAAATGAGACATTTTGAGAAAATCCGATTTAAAAAAAACTTTTTTGTTATGGGAATTGAGTAGGAAACTGTTAAAAATTTATTTTAATAAAGTCACTTACAAAACTTCTCAGTGAGACTAAGGTGCAGGTATGTGTGGGTCTTAAACTTGTTAAAAAAACAAAAGTATAGCAAAAGCGTCTGATAACTTGTTGCATCCTGTTAAAGGTAGAATTCCTAGATTGATTTATTCTGGATGGTGATGGTTTTTGAATAACATGTTTGGTGATGGGTGTTAAGTTGTATCATTAAAAACAAAACTTTTAAAGTGAAAATTTGGGGGGATTTTTTTTTAATAGTAAAAATGGTGATTTACAGTATTAAGTAGCTCTCTGCTAATGGTTAGAAGTCTTGACATTACTTTCACCTCTCCCTGGTTTTCCCCCAGATATATACAGAAAATGATTGTTTTTCAGATTTCTTTGTGAGGAACCAGGGGTACTTGCAGGCTAGTTTAAGATTAGAATTCAGGTCACACGCCTGGCCACTTAACCTAATCCTTTTGTAGAGGGGAAGTTAGACACACATGCTTTCTGTTTCCCCTGAAAAATAAATGTCTTTGAGTGCTTTTTAGATCTTAAAAGAAAGTTACTATATAAAAAGTGAAATGTTTTAAATACATGTATTGGATGGTCTGGACAGAGTTTAGAAAACACCTGATATATTCCAGGTGACAAAAGCTACAATCACAGCTTATTTTTAAATGTACTTACCTACTAATCTAATTTTGGGGAGATGATGCCTTAACATCATAGTACCTATGATCAAGTTGTCTTAGAGCTGATAAGATTTTGGGCTGTTTAGTTTTGTTTTAGAGTTTGATAATTTATCATTTCTCCCTATTTAAAATAGTTTTAGCTTCTTGTCCTAGCCATTTAACTGAAGAAGAAAATACATTTTAGCTTTTGGATTGTGATTAAAGGTGTTTAGGTGTTTGGGGTTTCTTGATCAGCACAGCCAGTGTTACTTAATATTGGCAGAAACTACTAAAGTGTCCAGGAGTATACAAAAAAATGTTCAATTTTTAAAATCTTAAAATAAAGACTGTCTTTAGTCCTGGCTGGAACTTTTGTGGACTTGTAGACTCCCTGCTTGCTGTCTTATGCTGTCACCTCTATGTTTTGCAGCAGCTGCTGAGTCATCATGAATAGCAAGGAGCTTCATGACATGGCATGTTTTAGACTAATGTTATTTGATTAAGTTTCCAAGGGTTTCTGGGCAAAAATGAAGTTTTTGGTTGTGTGGTAGAGGGTTGGAATAAGAATGAGAGGTCTGGCACTGTTCATGGGTGTTTGCCATTGCCTGTCAGGCCAGTTAGCTTGGGCAGTCATGCAGTACCTGCAATTTTTGCATGTGTTCCTCTGACTTGTAATTTCCTCTTTTGACTTCTGGTTTAGCTCTGCTGAGATACATCTAAAGATTATATTTTTTTCTTTTAACTTCTGATCTTTAAAATGTCATCTTGCTTGGAAATTTGGAGACAAATCCATTGTCTTATTCAACTAACTGAAGGGTAGTAACTTAAAGAATTGTAGAAGCAAAAATGAAGAACAGCCCTGAATAATGTAAGTTGATCATTTTCCCTTGCCTTCTGTACTATCCCCTAACTCAGCCCAGATGCCTTTAGGGAATGGTATCGTTTTCCTATCTGGTAGTGAACAGGACACTAAAGAAGATGTGGTTTTTGTCACTGTTTCAGTTTCCTTTCCCATTTCTTTTTCTTTTTTTTTTTTTTTCTTTTTTTCCTTTCCCATTTCTTATGCAGATTGTCAGGTCCAGGAAGTCAGCTCTGGCTATTAAGCTTTTCTTAATAGTCACCACAAAAAACTTGAGTCCCTGGGGAAACCAAAACCTTGCCTGGGAAAGAGTCTACTGCCACCTCCTGGTGAAAGGGAATTACTTATTTTTGCCCTTTTTTGGGAGGGGGTGTGTTAAAGAGGTTTTTGTCTTCTGGCTTGGAGCGGAGGGAATCCACTCATTTTATCTGCCTGGTTGTAGTTTATCTTACACCAAGTCAGTTTTTGCATTTAGCTATTTTAGAAAAAGGAGGGAACCCCTTTTTTGAGTAGCTTATTAGATCAGGAGTCTCCACACTTTTTTTGTAGAGGGCCGGATAACGAATATTTTAGGCTTTGTTGCTGCAAGTTCTTTGTTTTTACAACCCTTTAAAAAATGTAAAAATCGTTTTTAGCCTGAGGCTTTTATAAAAACAGGCTGAGGGCTAAAATTGGCCCACAGGCCATGGTTTGCCTAACCTTGGTTTATATGTTAGTTTAGGATTATTATTATTTTTTTTTTTTTTTGGTTTGGTAGTTTCTATATGATACTTTCTCCCAATATGCCCCACTTGGGATCTGATGGGGAAAAACTATTCTCAGTTTTGTAAAGTAATGATATTCAGACATGGAATACCTAAGTCATTCCAGAGGTCACTAAGTAGTTTTGTCTTTATTTTTACCTTTATTTGCTTTATTTTATCTTATTATTATTTTTAAAAGGTTTATTTATTTTAGAGAGCAAGTGAGCACGGGCGGGAGGGGCAGATGGAGAGGGAGAGAGAATGTCAAGCAGGTTCTGTGCTGTGCAAGGAGCCCAACTTGTGGCTTGATCTGATGACCCTGAGATCTGGACCTGAGCTGAAACCAAGAGTCAGGTACTAAATCGACTGAGCCACGCAGGGTCGCTATTTGTTTTATTTTAGATGTTAAATACTATCAGTGGAAACAGAACTGGAAATAGTTGGTAGGGAAAAAATGTACTATAATGCAGTTAGAGCATCCAGGTTTGAATCCTGTTCTGCCAGCATTTAGGGAAGCTATTTAAATTCTCTCCGCTTAATTTATGCATCTGTAAAATGGGAATGGTTGTGAGGGTTTAATGAGATGAGTAAATCTCTTACAACAGGACCTGGCATATGTATAGTAAGAACTCATTTGAAATCGTTGGATTAAATACAACCTTTTGTTTGTTTTTATTTATTTTTATTTTTTATTTTTTTGAAAAATTTTTAAAGATTTTATTTATTTGACAGAGACCCAGCGAGAGGGGGAGAACAAGCAGAGGGAGTGGGAGAGGGAGAAGGGAGAAGTAGGCTCCTTGCCCCTGTGCAGGGCTCCATGCCAGGACCCTGGAATCATGACCTGACCCTAAGCAGAGGCTTAACTGACTGAGCCACCCAGGCACCCCTGTTTGTTTTTAAAGATTTTATTTATTTATTTAAAAAAATTTTTTAAAAGATTTTATTTATTTATTTGACAGAGATCACAAGTAGGCAGAGAGGCAGGCAGAGAGAGGAAGAGAAGCAGGCTCTCTGCTCAGCAGAGAGCCCGATGCGGGGCTCCATCCCAGGACCCTGGGATCATGACCTGAGCTGAAGGCAGAGGCTTTAACCCACTGAGCCATCCAGGCGCTCCAAGATGTTATTTATTTATTTGAAAGAGAGAGAGGGTACACGGACAAGCAGGGGAGAGCAGGATGCTGAGGGAGAGGGAGAAGCAGGCTTCCTGCAGAGCAGGGGGAGTCCAGCGTGGGACTCTATCCGAGGACACTGGGATCACAACCTGAGTGGAAGGCAGTTGCTTAACTATCTGAGCCACCCAGGTGCCCTAAATACAGCCTTTTGATTTACATGTTTGTCTCTGAATTTTGCTGCCTCTTAAGAGATTTCTTTCCCTTTATGTACTCAAGCTCAATCTTTTAAAGACCTGTATTGGATTTAGGGACTTGTTTACTGGGTGATGAGGTGGGACTTTAAACTGTTACCCTCTTAAGTACTTATTTTCAAACACATTGTCTTCATAGAAATGTCAGTTATTGAGTGTATCGAGGAAAATAAATCAAATATTAAGGTCAGTGCATAGTAGGTTTTTTGTTTGTGATGAGAGGCCCTTGTGTGTGATATTTTAGCAATTCACTTACCAATGTTTTTAATAAAATAAATGACAACAAAGCCCAGGGATTGTCTCCATATCCCGGAAAGTCCCCTGATGAGGCCAGTATATATTAGTTTGAAATAAAATCAAGACTTTGGTCTGAGGTCATTAATTAAAACCGTTTTCTTTAGGCACAGAATATTATTAGGACGATGTAATGACCTCGTGTTTTTAGAAATGTTTTATTTGTAGCTACTTAGCTTGTCCTGGTGTAATATATTTATTTTTAAGATTCTTCATGTTAGGAAGCCTGATATAAAGTCTTGCCCCAAGATACAGTTTACTTTGTTTGCTATCAGAAAGGGGATGGTAGAATGCCTTTCCTGTGTATAAATGTTTCAGTTTGCTTGATTTTGCTGATCTTCTTCATAGTGTGATTTGAAAAATAAACTCTTAAATCCAGTTTTCAAATAGATTATTTAAGAAAAGTGACAATATCTTGCAGGTAACTTTTAGTAGGTTAAAAACTGCTTTGGGCTTTATTTGGTCTCCTATGGCTAATTTCAAAGGATTTAGGGATTTCTTTTCTTGTCCTTGTTTGGTTACTTTTAATTATTAATACTTGCTCTATAATATGGATAACTAAAAATAAGAGACTAAGCCAGGTCATGTTTCTCCTTACTGCATTAGGGCAGAATTTTGAGGGATGTTGAAATTTGTGGCCAGTCGTAGTTTAAAATTTTTTTAGCCAGCATAATTTGTATGAGTTTTTTTTTCTTTTTTTCCCTCCATCTCTTGAGGTGGAGCAGAGAAATAAAAATTATGGATTTTAAGTGGCTAGCAGGATTTGGAATGTGGATAGGTGAACCTTAGCTGCTGAATGACTATTGGTAGGTTGTAAAATAAGACAAAGTAGCTTCGATTTGGAATTTAAATTCAGATGATTGAAAACAGATTCAGTATGACCACATTAGAATTTGAGTACTTCATTACTTTTTTCGCTCATAGAAATAGCTGTGAGTTAAAATTATAATAGAGATGCACTATTAAAATCGATGGTAGAATAGATATATTTTAAAACTGGAAATAACTGAAAGGTTATGATGGCATCTTGATTTTTATTATTTAGCATTTAAGATTTTTTATAATTAAATGTTAAGTCTCATGTGAAGTCTTGGGTTCTTAGCCCTTATTCTTCGCTTGGGCTTGGAGGGAGCCAGGAGGAAAACTCATTAGGGAAACTATGAAGTAAGACTTTAAAAAAAAAAGGGGCGCCTGAGTGGCTCAGTGGGTTAAGCCTCTGCCTTCAGCTCAGGTCTTGATCTCAGGGTCCTGGGATCGAGCCCCGCATCGGGCTCTCTGCTCGGCGGGGAGCCTGCTTCCCTTCCTCTCTGCCTGCCTGCCTCTCTGCCTACTCGTGATCTCTGTCTGTCAAATAAATAAATAAAAATCTTAAAAAAAAAAAAAAAGACTTTCAAAAAACGTTTGGAAAGGAGAACCTAGCGACACAGGAGTTCAGTGGGTAAGGAGAGTGTGCACAGAACATTGGAAGAAAAGGAAGTGACAGGTCTCAACAAAATAAAGGCATCCAAAGAGCAGATAGAAGTCAAAACAGAAGATGAATTGGGATGCCTGGGTGGCTCAGTCGGTTAAGCATCTGCCTTTGATTCAGGTCATGATTTCAGGGTCCTGGGATCAAGCCCCCTGTCGGGCTCCCTGCTCAGTGGGGAGCCTCCTTCTCCCTCTCCCTCTGCCCCTTTTTTTTCCTGCTTGTGCTCTCTGGCTCCTGCGTGCCCTCACTCGCTCTCTCTTAAATAAAAAAAAATCTTTAAAAAAAGAACTAAAAAAAGAACTGAAGACAGATTCTATTTGATATTTATAGTTAGAGATCCAGTGAAGTTATTTGAGAGAGGAGATTTTATAATCTGAATACTACTATTTAATAGAGGACAATGTGGAGAAAAGAGAGTTGAACAGAAGTCAAGAAAACTGAAAACTAATAGAAATAGAGAGTTAGATAAGGAGAGGGAAGACCATATACCCTTGGTAAGGAGTTGGCCTTGTGGGAGAGATGTCTTTGGTAATTCTGAGATGACGAATTGGTGAAAAGATACACAAGAAAAGAATGTCTTTCGTTACAAAAGAGTTCTGAGTTAGGATTGTGGAAAAGCCTTGCCCCTCCTCCACCCTCTTTCATTAATCATTGAATTCTGATTAAAAGTAATTTGAAAAGCTAATATAGTCACAGTGTCTTACACACTGATTGTGCTTAATATCTATTTAGTGTTGAATTGGATTTACTTCTGGTCCCAGATTATTTATTGTAAATATCAGTGGTATTTCTGATACTTTGCCATGTTTGGCCAAATGAAGAACCCTTAGTTCTTGGAAAGAAAGAAAAGACTCAGTTTAACTCGTCCACATTTAAAGATTCACTCTTAATCCTTAAAATTAATGTCGTTGTTTATGATTACCTAGTGTAGACTTTGCTTTAGGGTTAAAAAAATTTTAATGCCCCATTTGTTTTGTTGATTTTTCTAAGCCCTTCATTAATTTGCTTTCTTTGGCTACCTTTCTTCATTTAGTTGGCTTTATTTGTCATTCCAGAGGATGGTTCCGTTTTCCCATATTCTTGGACTGCTTTCACAAGTTGTTTTTTTGGAGGAAGGGGTATTAGTGTGACAAAAATTATTTTTTCTTAAGGTGAAAGTATTAAACCAAGAAAATACATGGTTTATTTTTGAATTCTAGATTTGCCGAAGTCCTTTTTAGCAATTTGTCACAGAATATTTTTATGTGGGCATAAGAGATTGGTTGAGCAGTGCAGTTGTGGATACATTTTTTTTCTTTTATTGCAGTTGTAGATAAATTAAGAGTGCATCTACTCATCTGTGCACAGTACAGGTAGGTGCTTGTCCTCACAGAGGTGATGCCCTAGTGGAGCTGATGGACAGGTTGCCTATCATCCTGCTTGACAGTTTGCCATCGTGTGGGAAGTACAGGGGGTGCCTGTCCCAGACTGGAGGATCAGAGAATGTCTTCTGTGGAAAACTGACATCAAGTTACAATGGGGGCAGTTTGGCTTACCACAGAAGCCTCTGAAAGTAGAGAAGTTAATCTTGTGTAAAGTAGAACTTCAATATTCACACCGTAGTAGACCTTTTACTCTATGTACCTCTCTTTCCCTGTCAGAGGTATTCCCCCCTCCCCCCCCCCCCACTTAATATCATAAAGTGGTTTTCCTTCAGGTCCATATAGGAGGCTGGTTTGTCTCATTCCCATAAAGACCTGAAACATTGTCTATAAAGAACTGAAAACGTAGACCTTCTTTAGTAATAGCTTTAGAGGAGCTTTCTCTTTCAGAAGAAAACTACTTTTCCCCTTTTCCAGTTTCCTCACTCTCTCACTTTTCCATTTAGTGGCTGAAGTATCCTTTGGTAACAAGTAGCTCTCCCAAGTATACTAGATAGACAGACTCCCTTCCCTGGTTATAGTCTACCCAGTTCTGTGCATAATCAGATTTCTATTTTCCCTAGCAATTTTTAAAAATTCTAACATCTGGTAGTTATTTACTGTAACGAAGTGTGTTAACTAAGTCTTTTACACTGGAAATATGTTCAAAAGTAGGCTTTTATGTTTACTGATGGTTTCATTTTCAGAGTTGATATTATAAAGTAGGTATTTACGAAATTGATAAAATGGTATGATGTATTCGATAATAAGATAATCATGGAAATAGGGTAGTTTTTTAGGCAAAAGTTTATATTGTAGTTAAACTTGTACGGCAGTTAACGTTTACCACGGCCCTAATTGGGAAACGGGTCTCTTGAGTTTTAGGTGATTTTAGGGCGCTGGTTCTCAAACTTTAATTTGCATGAGAATCACCTCAAGAGCTTGTTAAAACAAATTTGCATTTCTCACTTGCTCAAAGGTGACATCAATGCTGCTGATTTGAAGACTTTAATTTGAGATCACCGTTTTAGTCCTATAATAGTGACGAGATAGGTATAGAACAAAAGATTACACACAGATTCGCACACATGCACACACATATGATTAAAGAAAGATATAAGTAGTTATTTAAAGTTTATTAAATTTTGTATTTATTAATTAGGTTACAGAAGCTTAGACAGCATGTGCCAAGGACAGTCCTATATTTAAGACTTTGCACTTTTTGTTCCCTCAGTCTATAATAGTTCAGTAGAAATTTGCATGGCTAGGTCTTTGCTTATATAAAATAACTATCCCATTTTGCTCTGCTGCTTTATTTTTGTTCATAGCATTGAATCACCATATTATGTGTTCCTATTATATTTACTGGTGTGTTTGCTCCCAGAGAGCAGGAACTTGTTTCTGCTGTCTCCCACTGTTCCTTGCCTGACATGTGTGTGATCAGTAAGTGTTGATTGAATGAATTGAATGGACAAAATAATGTCTGTGTTTACCTTTATAAGTTAGACAAGATTCTAAAATATTTTACAGAGGTAAAGATTGGATGTAGCTTCTGAGTAACATGAGTGCTTCCCCACCTGTTGTATGTGTTTTCCTTTGTTGATAAAGCTAGGACTGACTCTTTAATTTTCATGTTCATTAGGAAAAAAAAAACTAACATGCAGCACTGCTTTATCAGCTAGGGACCCTGCAAGAAACGCGTTCACTTGAGATGGTTCATCTGAAATTATCTATAAGAAAGAGTCTACATAGAAATATGCTGGTGGTTAAAGGAGTAAATACTGGATAGTAAATACTGGATGCCCAGAAATTAGCAGTAGTGGGAAGCTGCTATTCTTCCTAGGACTGGAAAGGATAAGGAAGAAATAGGTCTAGCTGGAGTGGAGGAATGGCCCCCTGGCTGGAGCAGGGTTCTAGAGGTGGGATCCTTGATCAGAGAGGAAGCCCAAGAACAACTTCTCTTTCCTCCCTTCCATAATCTCTAGTATCCCCTGGTATTTTATGGGCCAATCCTACCTTCTGGTAAGAATCCAGTTTGGTGGGATGGCCTGTCAAGGATGGAATGAGGGGAAGAGCAAGTGAAGACCAAGACGGCATCAAATCTGTGATTTTGTAGATTTCATTCTGTAGGAAGAGCTAAATTTATTGAGAGAAATAAATAAAAGAAAACCATTAATAATAGTACAGGTAAAAACCATGGCTAAAGTGTGGGGCTCACTGGGAAGATACTTCTGTGAGCTGTGGTATATTCAGCTCAGTCCGCTGTAAGATCTGTTTTCCTGATTAATTATAGAGTATCTTACGTATATTTTAATTACTGTCTGACTAGTGTTCCACATACATATGTTTTCCAGAAAACTCTTAGAATTTAAGTATAATTTTTATTTGCCTCTTTCAGAGGGACCTTTTCCCTGAAATGTAATTTCCTGAAATGTATCTAATTTCCTAATACCTTTGACTAGAATGGTCGTTCTCAAACTTTAGCTTACATAGGACTCACATGAGAAGGTTTGTTGCAACAGGTGAGCCCTGTTTTTCTGAGTCTAGTAGGGCTGGGAGAGGGCTTGAGGGGAAGCTGACATTACCAGTAAAGGGATCACACTTTGGGAACCATTACACGAGAGTCCACTGAGCTTAATTTTTGTGGTTGCCTTAGGATCATTTACCCTCCAGAGGTATCCTGAAGTTAGGGATGTTGGTTTTCTATAATGGTTACAGGTCAGTTTAAACACCTGTGTTTCTTTTTACTGTCAAGATCTTCGTGCTGCCCTTCCTTGTGCCCCCAGCAACTCCTCTCTCACTGTCCTTTTCTTGTGCTAGAGCAGCTGCCCTTCCTTGTGCCCCCAGCAACTCCTCTCTCACTGTCCTTTTCTTGTGCTAGAGCAGCTGTGGGCCATGATCAGATACATTGGTTAAATTTTAGTTGAGAAAAGAGAAGGATCCAAGCAAAGTTCATGAACTTTAGAACTAGAGTGAGCTTTATTTTATCCATTTTGACTGTTCAGTTTTGTTCACTGATTATTCTCCGTAATACCTAATGCTGCCCCGTAAGTGACCTTTGGTGAAGTAGGGTATTACTTTTAAGTTGTTCTGTACCTGCCCCCTCCTTTTTTTTTTAATAATTTTTATTTATTTTTAAAATTTCTTTTCAGTGTTCCAGAATTCATTGTTTATGTACCACACCCAGTGCTCCATGCAATACGTGCCCTCCATAATACCCACCACCTGACTCACCCAACCACCCCCCCGCCCCCACTTCTCCAAAATCCTCAGGTTGTTTTTCAGAGTCCATACTCTCTCATGGTTCATCTCCCCCTCCAATTTCCCCCAGACCTCTCCTTTTTTTTTTTTAATTTTTTTTTTTTTTTTTAAGATTTATTTATTAGAGAAAGCACAAGCCGTGAGAGGGGCAGAGGGAGAAGCTGGCTCCCCTCTGAGCAGGGAGCCTGATGCAGGGTTCGATCCCAGGGTCCTGGGATCATGACCTGAGCCAAAGGCAGACGCTTAACTGACTGAGCTTCCTAGGCGTCCCTAGAGATTTTTTATTTATTCGTTTGAGAGAGAGCAAGCAAGTGAAAGCAAGGGGAAGAGGCAAACAGAGGGAGAAGCAGACTCCTTGCTGAGCAACCCCCCCCACCCCATGTGGGACTCAATCCCAGAACCCTAGGATCATGACCTGAGCCACCCAGGTGCCCTGGACTTGTCCCCTTAAGTGAGTAGGGATCACAGGGAATCTCTGATACTTTTCGTAGCCTAACACCTTAGAAGTTCACCAAAGAATTTATTTTACCTTAAATTCTTGCTATCGTGCTTTAGCTAACTTATTGCTTCCTATCAAGTTACTTTTTTTCAAGTCTTATTTAAATAATGTTATATCTTGTAAGCACTTTCCAATCTTTTGAAACATATAGGAAGGGGTAAATAAATCTTTAAGTATAAATAATAAGTAAAAGTAATGAATATTATAAGTATATTTTATGAATACTAAATTAAGGATATAGTTATATAATCTTTCTTTTCAGAGGAACTAATACTGTGTAACATTAGCATTGAGGAGGGGAACAGTGAATTTGTGCTTTTCAGTAGGGAGTCTTTTTTATAGGCCTGCTGGCTTCCTATGTTGCTGGAGAGCTCACATCGTTATAGTTTGGTTCGTTTCTGTTCGGAGAATAGGTGGAAAAATAACTACATATTTCCCAGTTGATACCCACACCTTTCAAATAGTGGAGAAAATACTATTCAAGTGCCAGTATCAGAAGTGTGTTCTATCTTTTCTGTTGACAGAGTATTTCAAGGGCCTCTTTGTTTTGGGTTAGCTTTCGGAGTAGATTTATATATTCTGCCTTGATTTTTTTTTTCTTCAATATTTTATCTATTTATTTAACAAAGAGAGATATTGAGAGAGGGAACACAAGCAGGGGGAGTGGGAGAGAGAGAAGCAGGCTTCCTGCGAGCAGGGAGCCAGATGTGGGGCTCCATCCCAGGACCCTGGGATCATGACCTGAGCCGAAGGCAGACGCTTAACCGACTGAGCCACCCACGTGCGCCAGTGTCTTAATTTTTAACTGTTGTTTTTTGTACCTGTCAATTCATGTATTTCCTCCTGTGATTCTTTCTTTGAAATACTACTAATGCTACTTTATGAAGGAAATCATTGCCTAAACCTTGGTTATCTCACCCCAGTTTGTTTCTGCTAATTTTTTTCCCTCCTCATTAGTAATAAAATTATCCGTGTGGTTCTGTTATATTTTTGGAAATTGTGAGGTGCTTTCACGTTATTTCATTTGGTCTTCATTATGGTTCTCTCAGGTTGGAGTGGGTGTTACTGTTGTACGTAGAGTAAATCAAAGTGAAGGGAGGTACTCGAACTTTTCCTAGATCCTACCAATCCCAAAGCCTTTCCCTTAACTCTCTCCCTGGGTAAACCACAGTACTTGTGTTTGTACCTTAGACAAATTACTTAAAACTTCACTGTCTCTCTTCGTCTATAAAGTGACATTATTAATATCAATTTCATAAAATTATTGTGAGCATTCAATTTAATATGTATCAACTACTTAGAACAGTGCCTGGCACATAGCAAAGCTACAATAAATGTTAGGAGCACCGATAGTTGTAGCACATTTTTTCCCTCCCCTTACCGGTTGTCATAATAAAACTAATTCCTTGGACCTTCAGACAACGTGTGATGTAACAGAATTTTCCCATCAAAAAAACTTGGGTTATTTATTGAGTTTATTATGTTGGATTAATTGTTAATATGTCTTAAAAAACCTCATTTTTAGTTGTCCAGGTTTTTTTCTGTATTAGCGTGCGATAAAATAATTGTTTAAGGAAGCTGTTGAAGGTGTTATTTATATTGCTTTTTTTTGCAGTTTTATATCTTTATTTGACGATCAGCGATTGGTTCTCATCCATATTAAGTAGATTTTTTTGAAAGTGGTGACGGGTACATAGGGAACCAACGTGTAGGGCATGTTTGGTGAATCTTCATCTCCGTTATGGCTTTCTGGGCAATGGTGCATGGGTATGGAACGGAACATTCCTTATTCCTTTGGTCCAGACAGCTTTTTTGAGCCTGGTGTCAGTGTGTACATCTGGAGTTCCCATCTCCTTTATGGCAAATTTCTGGATCGCTTGGAGTGCCCAAGGGGCACACATGCTTCCTGAAACCCACTCCATGGTTGTGCTTGTGAACGTGGGTAACGTATTCTCTAGTCACTATCTCGTTGATGGCAGAGAGGCCCTTCTTATCTCGGAAGCTAAGCAGGGTCGGACCTGGTTAGTACTTGGATGGGAGAAAGGCCCTTCTTCTTGCCACCCTTCTTTGTAGGAGTTCTGCTGGGCCCTGGTTGGAAAGGAAATGTTGCTTCTTTTAATATTCTAGAATCAAAATAGAGATGACTTTTCTTTGATATTATAGTATTTTAGTGCATTATTTTATTATTCAAAGAAAAAAGTATATGGCTTATTGGATGGTCCGTTGGCGTTTTCAAGGGTTAGGACACAGGCCGTTCGGAGCGGTTACTGACTCACGGACGTATGCGTATGGAAGAAAGTGGGTATTTCATAATGTCTACAGAATTTGTAAAATACCATCACGTCAGCATTAACTCATATAACCGAACTTTAGGAAACTTTGTTGAAAGTAGTCACGATTTGCTTGAGATGATTTCTGTTTAGGTACATATTTTAAGAGATAAATTTCTAAAACTGTCTTATGTGTTTCTTCCTCCAATAGGGCATTCTTAGCAGGGTTACAGAATCTGTTAAGAATATTGTGCCAGGATGGTTACAAAGATACTTCAACAAGAATGAAGATGTATGTGGCTGCTCGTCAGATACAAGAGAGGTTCCACAGTGGCCAGAAAATAGAGAAGATGATCATTTGGTCTATGCTGATGAGGAGAGCTCTAATATTCATGATGGGAGAATCACTCCTGAGCCAACAGTCAGTAATACAGAAGGTACGTAGCATGTGAATATTTTGTTAGGTGTGATAGGTTTTCATAAATCTTCTCACATTCCCCTACTTTAGTAAATCTCATTGGGTAGTACATAAGCTGTGTAGGAGGAGGGTGATCCGGTTCAAATGAGTTATTTATCAGCTTTTTGTTTAGTAAGGGAGGTTGATGTATCAGTTAGGAATGCAAGCTCTGGGATTAGACTTGGGTTTTGAATTTTCAGACCATCAACTGTCATGTGGCTTTTGGACAAGAGAGTCTGTTTTCCCCTCAGTATCCTCATAATTGTTTTGATATAGGTCATGGCACTAAGGCAACACTATATAAGTGTGAACTCTTACAGTGAAACTGTGATAATGCCTCCCCCAATACTAGAATTAGGTGTAGTATAACTGCAGTTGGCTCCTGTCCTTTCTGCGGCACGCTCAGCTGGGTCATTTCGTTAGTCTTAGAATTAAGTGAGCCTGCATTTTAATGGCTTGAACGTTTTTGGATCCTCTTACGGCATTTTGATGGGGTTTACAAATATTCAGTAGCTTCAGATAATCCATGAACATGGCATATTTGGAAATATTTTTCTGTTATTTCACTGTATATAGTTTTTACAGCTTTATTGAGATATACTGTTTCACATACCCATTTAAAGTGTACAGTTTAATGCAAAAGAATGAAACCGGACCACTTACACCCTACACAAAAATAAAGTCAATTAAAGATCTAGATGTGAGATTTACAACCATAAAAATCATAGAAGAGAGCATAGGCAATAATTTCTCTGACATTGGCCATAGCTACATTTTTCTAGCTATGTCCCCTAAGGCAGGGGAAACAAAAGCAAAAATAAACTGTTAGGGCTACATCAAAATAAAAAGCCTTTGCACAGCGAAGGAAACCATTAACAAAACAAAAAGGTAACCTACTAGAATGGGAGAAGATATTTGCAAATGATATATCCAGTAAGGGGTTAATGTCCAAAATATATAAAGAACTTCAGCAACTCAACACCAAAAAACTCCACAAACATTCCACCTAAAAAATGGACATAGGATCTGAGTAGACATTTTTCCAAAGAAGACATAAAGATAGCCAACAGACATATGAAAAGATTCTCGATATCAGTCATCAGAAAAATGAAAATCAGAACCACTATGAGATATCACCTCACACCTGTCAGAATGACTAAAATCAAAAAGACAAATAATAAGTGTGGGCAAGAATTTGGAGATAAAGGAACCCTTGAATACTGTTGGTGGGAGTGTAAATTGGTACAGCCACTGGGGAAAACATTGTGGAGGTGGAGGTTCCTCAGAAAATTAAAAGTAGAATTACCATAGGATCCAGCAGTTCCACTACTGGGTATTTAAAGAAAAAGAAAACACTAATCTAAAAAGATAAATGCACTGCTGTGTTTATTACAGCATTGTTTATAACAGCCAAGTTACGGAAGCAGTATAATTGTCCATCGATCGAGAATGGGTGAGGAAGATGTGGAACACACACACACACACACACACACACACACCGGAGTAGTATGTGACCATGAGAAAAGATGAGATCATGCCATTTGCGACAACATGCATGGACCTAGAGGGTATTGTGCTAAGCTAAATAAGTCCGAGAATTAAAGACAAAGCCATATGATTTCAGTCATGTGGAATCTAAGAAAACCAGATGAAACAGAAAGCAGAATCAGAATGATAACTAGGGTGAACAAACTGATGGTTGCCAGAGGGGGGTGTATGGAGGTGGGCAAATAGGTGAAGGTGGACCGGAGATACAAGCTTCTAATTAGGGAGAAAAGAAGTCACGGGGATGAAAGGCACAGCACATAGTCAGTGTTGTTGTTGTAGTGTTATATGGTGACAAGTGGAAGCTGCACTGGAGAGCATCCTGTAATGTATGAACTTGTTGAATCGTATGTTGTACGCCTGAAACTAATGTCATGTTGTGTGTGAACCTGTACTCCAAAATTTAAAAAGATAAAGTGTTCCATTCAGTGGTTTTAAATATATTCACGGCGTGGTTAAACCGTCACCACAGTCCGTTTTAGGGCATTTTTGTCACCATCCCTGTCACCACCCCCAAACCCTAGAGCCATTAGTAGTCATTCCCCATCCCAGGCAACCGCTGATTTGTCTCTGTCTCTCTGTAGATTTGCCTAGACTGGACATTTCATATAAATGGAGTCACAGAATATATGGTCCTTTGTTGACTGGCTTACTTCACTTAGCATATTTTCATGGATCTTCTTTTTATTGCCAGGCAATATTCCATGGTAGGGATAAAACTCCATTCTGTTTATCCATTCATTAGTTACTGGACATTTGGGTTTTTCCACTTCTTGAACATTATGAATACTGCCGCCTGAATATTCATGTGTGCAAGGTTTTGTGTGGCTATGTTTTCTCTTGTGTATATACCTAGGAGTAGAATTGCTAGGGCACATAGTAATTCTGACGTTTTGAGGAATAATTGTTTTCCAAAGCGGATATATCATCTTGCCTTCCCACCCACAGTGTATGAAGATTACAATTTCTTTACATCCTCACCAACATTTTCCAGTTCTAAATGTTTTTTTAAAGTTAATTTTTTGTGGTTTTTTTGGTAACCTCTACATCCAACATGGGGCTTGAACTCATGACCCTGAGATTAAGAGCCCGGGCTGACCCAGCCAGGCATCCCTTTAATTTTTTTATTATAGCTCTTTTAGTGGGTTGAAGTGACATCTTCTGGTTTTGATTTGCATTTCCATAATGACCAGTAATACTGAGCATTTTACCATATGCTCATTGGCTCTTTGTATATCTTTGGAGAAATAACTATTCACATCTCCTTTTTCCATTTTTAATTGGATTATTTGTCTTTCTGTTGTTGAATTGGATGAGGTCTTTGTATATTCTGGATGTAAGTCCCTTATCAGTGTAGGGTGTACAAATATTTTCCTCCTTCTGTGGATTGTCTTTTTTACTTTCTTGATAGTGTTCTTTGAAGCACAACAGTTCTTAAATTTTTTTTAAAGATTTTATTTATTTATCTGACAGAGAGAGAGAGATCGCAAGTAGGCAGAGAAGCGGGTTGGGGAGGGGAGCAGGCTCCCTGCTGAGCAGAGAGTAGGATGCAATGCGGGACTCAGTCCCAGGACCCTGAGACCATGACCTGAGCCAAAGGCAAAGGCTTAACCCACCAATCCATGCACGTGCCCTAAAAGTTTTTAATTTTGATGAAGTCCTGTTTATCTCTCCATGTGTTTCTTTATATTTATTTTCTTTCACTATATGTTTTAGCTTATAAAAGTTTTCTGACTATGTGTTGAAGTCTTGTCTTGCCTAAATAATTGAGGTGGGTGTATGGCCTGTTAATTTGGTGGATATAGTAACATCTTTTCCTGCCTGATTTGCTTGTCGTGAAACCCAGTGAGAATGAAGTGGGCCTGAAAAAATGATTCCCAGTGTGGACAAATGGCTTACCTAAGTTTTCTTAGTAATTCTCAGTTTGGCTTAGTCTTTAAATGTTTGCTTATTTTTTGTTAGAATAATTTGGGAAGTTCTATTATCTATACTTTGGACAGATTTCTTTCAAATACATTACCAAAAACCGCCTTGAGGCTTTATCTAGTAGGTCTATGCTGACTGACTTCATGTCATTTTTTTTCCTGGGCACTTAAGGGGGACCCTGGCTTCTCCTTTCGTTAGAGACTTCCAGTGTTCCCGGGCCAATATCCACAGTGACTGACACGATTTTCCATCTTAATGAGCATGCTTTTGAGGATTAACTATCTTGAAGATTTAATTTAGTTCAGGGGTGAGATAAATGGAGTGTTTCTCATTTTACATCTGTAAAGTTCTTTTTTGCGTGTGTTTGTATTTTCAGTAAAATAATGGAATTCGGTGGTTTGCCGAGGTCATTTCCAACTTGGATTTTATTCATTATGTCACTAAGGTTATATCATACTTTTCTGTTACATGTATAGTATACATACCTTTGTGATTTAGTGTCTAAAATTACCATGGAAGATTTCAAACTGCGCAGGTAAGGAGGATAGTGCAGTGAAACTCCCACGTACCCATTACCCGGCTTCAAAGACAACCAACTTATGGCTGATCTTGTTTTCTCTGTTTGCACACTTACCCTAACTTCTCCTAATTATGTAGAAGCAAATTGTGAGCTACTTCTTTATAGTAATTTCAGGAACTTGATAGCATTTCCCACCTCATTCTTTTTTTTTTTTTTTTTTTAAAGATTTTATTTATTTATTTGACAGACAGAAATCACAAGCAGGCAGAGAGGCAGGCAGAGAGAGAGGAAGGGAAGCAGACTCCCTGCCGAGCAGAGAGCCCGATGCGGGGCTCGATCCCAGGACCCTGAGATCATGACCTGAGCCGAAGGCAGCGGCTTAACCCACTGAGCCACCCAGGCGCCCCTCCCACCTCATTCTTACCTTAAATCTGAATCCTGCTCCTATCTTTTTCTTTTCTTTTCTTTTCTTTTCTTTTTTTTTAAAGATTTATGTATTTATTTGAGAGTGAGCATGAGTGTTGGGAGGGGCAGAGGGTGAGGGGAAAGCAGTCTCTCCACTGAGCAGGGAGCCCAGTGAGAGGTTGTGGATCATGACCTGAGCCAAACGCAGACGCTCAACCAACTGAGCCACTCATCTGCCCCAATCCTGTTCTTATCTTAAACTTTTAGTCCCAGATAGTTCTTTTCTGGGTATTGGATTATTCAGTAGTTGTAATCACATAATATGTGATTTAAAATACCATTGATAACTCCCCAGTGTGATGAATATAGCTCTTACTAGAGAAAGAACTGTTTACTCTAAAACATTACATTTAAATTTGACAGTGCATTCTCAAAAAACAACTTAGATCTCTCTGCTCTTAAAGTGGTGTCAGATCATTCGAAGCTTAAAATAATGGAAAGCTTAAAGCAGTCCTGAATGTTGTTTACTCAATATTAATTTTGCCAGTGTAACTTTTGTATTAATAGTAACTGGAGCTGGAGGGGATTATGCATTCTTCAAATAGTACAGGGCAGTACGAACAGTTATAGAATCTGTGGCCCATTTAAAATCTGTTCTCTGCAGCTTTCTGCCTGTGTACTTCGTTGTGTTGACTATCTTAATGATGGTGAGCCTTTGGGTGTCTGGGTTTCTTCTGCTAGGTTAGTGGAATCTGAAATAATGTACAGGTTTCATTGAGTTAGTTATGAGTTCAAGCCTCGGAAAGACTCCACAATGGCATATCTAGTACACTAGTCAGCAGTAGATTGAAGTTGTGGACTGCTTTGTCTAATCGATACCATGTGATTATAGGTATATTCTTAGAAACTGAGTATTTGTGGCTGATAGAAATCTACAGGTGACATTGCCTTATTTACTCACATTATCCCAAACTGTCTTTGGGCTTGGTTTTGGGGGTAAAGAAGTCCTGTAGGTATTAAAAAGTAACACTGCTTTTAGCATCATGCCTTCAAGTAGATGTAGGTCATAATAGATTTCTTTTTCCTTTATAGTTTCTGTGTAGACTAGATTTAGCAGATGTCTGCCCATAGCTAGAAAATTGTCCCCTTGCTTTTATCCTATAGGATAAACTGATGCAGGGATGAGAGAATGAGATAAGTAAAAAACAGTTTCATAGTATAGTATACTACAAAATGAGAATACTAAATACCCCAAGAAACATTTCGGCCTTTATGTAGGTGCATCCTGACTGCAGAAAAATTGAAATAATGTGTAAATGCCAAAAGGTTTAACTGTCAGTACCAGTAGATTTTCAGACTCTAGCCAGTATCTATCTTGAGTGAACTTGATAAGAAATTATTACATATAAAACAATTTAAATGTCATATTAGATTTTTAAAATATGGCTTTTTGTGAATAGTGATTTTTTTTTTTTTTAAGATTTTATTTATTTATTTGACAGAGAAAGAGAGCGAGTGAGACAGCACAAGCAGGGGGAGCAGTGGAAGGAGAGGGAAAAGCAGGCTCTCCTTTGAG
Source organism: Lontra canadensis (assembly GCF_010015895.1). Classification (NCBI taxonomy): domain Eukaryota; kingdom Metazoa; phylum Chordata; class Mammalia; order Carnivora; family Mustelidae; genus Lontra; species Lontra canadensis. Next base: position 16,416,209 of record NW_022631015.1, on the reverse strand, counting down.
CAAGGAGCCCAATATGGGTTTCGATCCCAGGACACTGGGATCATGACCAGAGCCGAAGGCAAATGCTTAACTGACTGAGCCACCCAGACGCCCCTCTTTTTGTTAAATTCTAAGTGTTTTATTCTTTCGATGACATTGTTAATTGGGTTTTTTGTTTTCTTTACTTTTCTTTTTTCTTTCTTTTTCTTTTCTTTTCTTTTTTTTTTTTTTTTTTGATTTTAGTTATTTATTTGAGAGAGAGCAAGAGAGTGGGTTGAGGGAGCAGCAGACTCCCCACTGAGCAGGGAGTTTAATGCAGGGCTTGATTCTGGGTCTCCGGGATCATGACCTGAGCCGAAGGCAGACGCTTAACCCACTGGGCCACCCAGGCACCTCTGGAATTGTTTTCTTATTTTACTTTTCAGAATGTGCATTGTTAGCGTGTAGAAATAGGTCACTTTTGTGTAATCTGTTATTTTGCTGAATTTGTTTATTCCAGCAGGGGTGTGTGTGTGTGTGTGTGTGTGTGTGTGTTAATGTATGTATGTGTGTAATATTTAGGAGTTTCTGCATATAAGCTGTATCATTTGCGAATAGAGATATTTTACTTCTTTTCCAATTTGGATATCTTTCTTCTGCTTGCATTACAACTCTGTCCAGAGCTTACAGTACTGGTTAAATAGAAGTCGGTAGAGCAGGGGTCCTTGTCTTGTTCCTGAATTTAGAGGAAAATCTCTTTCACCACTGGGTTTGATATTAGCTGTGAGTTTTTCATATGTGGCTTTTATTAAGTTGATGTTTCTTTCTAGTTCTAGTTAAGTGTTTTTATCTGCATCTTATTTTTTGCATAATAGCACTCTGAAACTAATCCAGAATTGTTTTGTATTGCCTATGTCGTTAAGTATTTTTGAAGACCTACATTTGGGAAGAAAGTTACAGCATAGCAAATGCGGTTCAGCAGTACATTAAAGAACAGTAGAATCTTCTTACTGGGAAGAGTTAATCTTGGGATGTAACGAATCATTCATCGTGAGGGTTTTAATATAATTCAGCATATTTATAGGTGAAGTGATCTTACAATTTTTTTCTTTCTGGTAGATATTTAATAGGCATTTGCTAAAACTTAAAGTCCATTCTTCTTTATTTCATTTAGAAGTTGGATTCCACCACTTCTATAACATGTTAGTCGTCCAAAGGCCACAATCGCATGTAATGTGAAACATTAGAAACATTCCCATTAAAATCAGATATAAAATGGAAGCCCATTGTTACTACTTCTAGATGTTAAAGATATAATTATAGAGGATGTCTGTATATGTGTAAGTATTGGGAAGAAGGAGGCAAAATGATCCTTGCCTGCCAGTAATAGTCAGAAAACCTAAGCCAATTGATTAAACAAAACAAAACAAAACTTGTTAGGCTAAGAGAATTGTAGAAGAGAAATTAATCACAAAATTAATACAGGAAAAAACCCCAATAACTCTTACTTACTTTCTACTGTCCAGTGCCCTTAATACTGGTTTCTGCCTGCCATGTTCTGCTTGGATTCCAGTTTTCTCTTCCAGGTCCGGAAATGTACCTAGGTAGAGAGTGGGATAGCGATAGGGCTCACTTTTTGAGTTTTCTATTTATTTTGAGTTTTTCTATTTTAGAGTGATGTTTTTTATTGTCTGAAAGATGTCCATTTTGTCTAGTTTAATAATTATTTAAATTTATAGTAGAAGGGCTAGTCTGGAGGCCTAGTTATTCTAGCCTGTGAGTCTTTTTGTAAACTTGAAAAATGATTTTAAAGTTCTTGAAAATATACCTGAAGATGAATAGAGAGATTCTGAAAAAGAATAAGGGGAATGTGGGGGGTAGGTTGGAGTAACTTTTACAGTTACTAAATGTGTTCTAAAGTTAGAGTAGGTAAAACATTCTCCTGCTAGTACAGATATATCACTGGGGAAAGAAGTGAAAAGCCTTTTGGAACTTAGTATTGTGGTAGTGGTGGCTTCTCAATCAGTGATTAAAAGATAGCTTGTTTAAGAAGGTTATTTTAGAATATGAACAGGCTAACCATTTGGAAAACAATGAAGCCTGAATCATTCTTTCACTACTACATCATAACTGATTCCAAATGGACTCAAGATTAAACATTATATTGAAATAAAAGTGACAGTGCAGTACCAAAAAAAAAAAAGAGTAAAATTTTTAATTTCTTACAGTCTTGGAATGGTAAAAGTCTTTGTAAACAATGTGCAAGTTATTTTCTGTACTGTAAAAGACACCCATCAACAAAATGAATAGGTTCAACCAATGGTGAAAAATTGTTTCAGATCATATCACAGGATCTTACTGATCAAAAATTAGATTTTAACTTATTTTATTAGTAAGAGGAACTATATCAGTAAGCAATTAATAGAAAAAATGTAAATGACCAATGAATATAGAGAAGGATGCTCAGTAGCCCTCTCATTTAAGTAAGTGTAAGTAAGATAATGATGCAGCTTGACGTAGTAAATTGACAGAAATCAAAAAAGGTTAATAGCCAGGATTAGGATGGTGAAATGTACTTTGTCATTTGCTCTTTGTGGGAGTTTAGCTTGACAAGATCACAGTATGTCTCATAAGCAGAAACGAGCACACACTCTGATCAGTCCCCAGAGCAGTACCGATGTAACGGTTTATCCCACGGAATCTCATACCTTGGTTACTCAGGCAGCTCTAGGGGCTCAACTCAGGCTTACTGAATCAGATATTTCTGTGAGTAGCTTAAGAGTATTTGTTTAATAATTTCATGTTTCTGTTATAGTTTTAGAGAACTGTGGATTAATCCAAAAGAATATTCTGAAAAGTACGCAGATATCAGTGCATATATGTTTGATGGAGCATTGGGAAAGTAATCACATAAACATAGTCAATGCCTGTGATAAAATACAACGTGGGCTTTAAAGCGAATGCTTTGTATATAGAGACAGTTATATTGGTAAACAGAAAAACAAATCCTAGAACTGGATGCATCGTGTGATTATGTAATTAGGGACAACATTTATGTGTGCATATAAAATATCTGGGAGGATACACAAATTTAATAGTGGTTGTACCCGGAGGAAGACATCCTTTTTGTTTCATGACTTTCTTCTATAGCTTCTTTGATTTTATTTTTTACAAGCAAGTTTTATAATACCAATTCAAGGAAAAGAAAAGGACCATGCACTTTTAGAAGTTGTATGTGAACCCTGAAACATGGTTTGATACTTGGTTAAGTAAATTCATTGCAGTTAGATGAAATCTTGTTTGGCTAAAGAATAGCCTAAATTGGGCTTATCATGGGAGGCTTCAGTGACTTGCATTGAACCTATATTTATTATATAGTTTTTTTTTTTTTTTAAGACTCCATTTGTTGTGATACTGTATTGCTTTTTCTAAGCTGTGTATTCATAATATATATATATTTTTTTTAAAGAACCCTCAACAACTAGTACTTCTTCAAATTACCCAGATGTATTAACAAGGCCTTCTCTTCATCGGAGCCATATGAATTTCTCCATGTTGGAATCTCCTGCATTACACTGCCAGCCCTCCACATCCTCGGCATTCCCAATTGGCAGTTCTGGATTTTCCCTTGTAAAGGAAATTAAAGATTCTACCTCTCAGCATGATGATGATAACATCTCAACTACCAGTGGTTTTTCTTCAAGAGCTTCTGATAAAGGTATTCTTGGCATTTGGTAGTAGAGTTGAATTTCGTGGGATAGGTTTTCTTCTGCCTTGTAATTTCCATTTTCTTGTAATTAGTGCTCTTACTATGCCGTGCCTATTTTTGTTTCAGATATAGCTGTTACGAAGAACACTTCAGTGCCACCTCTGTGGTCCCCGGAGGCTGAACGTACTCCTTCACTCTCACAGCACGCTGCCACCAGCTCGAAAAAGCCGTCATTCAACTTGGCTGCCTTTGGAACACTTTCTCCTGTGAGTGTACTAGTAGGATTTGATTGAATCACATTGGTTTTGAGTGTTTATTGCTCATAATTTATTGTTGTGTTTCTGTGCAGTCACTTGGGAATTCTGCAATCCTTAAAACAAGTCAGCTTGGAGATTCTCCGTTTTATCCTGGAAAAACCGCGTACGGCGGGGCGGCGGCGGCCGGGAGACGGCCTAGACCGCGAGACACCGCGCGCCAGGTTGGTTTGAGTAGGAGAAGGACTGAGAACCTAGAAATAATAATAGTAACAATAATTGACAGATAACTCGTGGACCTCAAGTGGGGTTGTGGTTTGGCTACTTTTTTTTGGTGAAGTGATAGAGCTGTGGGTTAGAAACATTCTTTTTATTTAGGGACTATCTGAACATTATTTTGACCCAAGTGAACATTTATTCATTACATTTGTGAGTGTGTTCTATGCATCTGTGCTTTAGGAATTAATTTAGGAGTTAATATTCCTTTTTTTAAAAATTGAGGTGTAAATTATGTTTAGTAAAACTTACCCTTGTTAGACTAATTGAATTTTAACAGAATACATACAGTCGTGTGCCCACTCTGCAAAGTATTGAATAAACGTTTCCATCACCCCAAATGTTACCTTATGCTTCTCTGTAGTTGACCCCTCTTTCTGCTTTCCATCCTTTGGCAACCACTGATCTGTTTTCTTTCGCTGTAGTTTTGATGTTTCCAGAATGTCATTTAAATTTGATCAGTATAATTTCTAGCCTTTTGAATATGGCTCATTCTACTCAGTGTAATGCATCTGAGATTAATATATATTTTTGCCTATATCAGTAGTTCCTTTTATTGCTGAGGTGTAATTTGTTTATCCGTTCCCTAGTGAAAGGACACTTGGGTTGCTTCTGATTTGAGGCATTTCTGATTAAAGTGGTTATGAACATTTTGTGTGAACATTAATTTTCATTTCTCTTGGGTAAATACCTAGAAGTTGGCTGCTGGGTCTTATGTTAAGTATACATTAAACTTTTTATAATAAATTGCCGGACTGTTTTCCAGAATGACTGGCACCACTTTGCATTCAGTTTTTCTTGTTTCTTTGGTTTTTCTTTTCTTTCCTTTTTTTTTAATTTTAGCCATTCTGATAGGCATGTAGTGGTAACTCCACATTGCTCTGGTTTTTATTTATGAAACTGAGCATCATTTTGTGGGCTTATTTGCCATAAATGTATCATCTTTGGTGAAACATCTGTTCAGATCTTTTGCCCGTTTTTTGCTTTAAAGATTTATTTATTTATTTTTAGAGTGTGTGTGCACACATGTGAAACGGGAGAGGGGTGGGGAGAGGGATTCTCAAGCAGACTGCCAGCTGAGCTGGGAGCCCCATGTGGGCTTCCCATCTCATGACCTGAAGATCGTGTCCTGAGCCAACATCAAGAGTCAGACACTCAACCAGCTGAATAACCCATTCTCCTCTTGCCTGTTATTTAATAGGGTTGTTTTCTTATTAATGAGTTTTGAGAGTATGTTATTCCTTTATTAAGTCCTTTGTTAGATATATGTTGTGCAAACCTGGCTTAAGTCTTTTGAAGAGAAGGTTTTTACTTTTGATGGCATTTAGTATATTGGTTTTTTTTTTTTTTCTTATATGGTTCATGCTTTTAGTGTAGTATGTAAGACATTTTTGTGTAAGCTAGTGTCACAGATTTTCTTCTGTGTTTTCTAGAGGCTTTATAGTTTGAGGTTTTAATTTAGACTTCTGATCTGTTTTGAGTTAATTTTTGTCTGGTATGTATCATGTCAGGAGGTAGGGATCAAGATTTTTTTTTTTTTTTTTTGACATAAGGGATGTCCAGTTTTTCTAGTACCATTTGCTGAAAAGTTTATACATTCTACATTGCCTTGGCCTCTTTTTTTTTTTTTAATTTTTTATTTATTTGACAGAGAGAGGCACAGCGAGAGAGGGAACAGAAGCAGGGGGAGTGGAAGAGGGAGAAGCAGACTTCCCACTGAGCAGGGAACCTGATGTGGGGCTTGATCCCAGGATTCTGGGATCACGACGCTTAACAACTGCGCCACCCAGGCGCCCCTTGCCTTGGCCTCTTTATTTGAAAATCAGTTGACCATATATGTGGCTCTGCTTCTTGACTTTCTATTATTTTCTATTTCTGTGTATTCTTTGGCCAACTCGAAACTCTCTTGATTACTATAGCCTTACAGTAATCTTGAAATCACTAATGTGTGTCCTCCAGCTTTATTCTTTTACAAGTTTTTTTGGGTTTCCTAGATCTTTTGCTTTTTCGTAATTTTAGAATCACATTACCAGTTTCTGCAATATACTGAAATATTGATTAGGATTGCATTGAATCTAAAGATGAATTTAGGGGAGAATATACATCTTAATAAACTCGAATCTCCCAATCCTTGAACATAGCGTGGCTCTCCATTTACTTGTCTTTTTGAAATTTCTTTTATCAGTGTTTTGTAGTATTCATCATACAGAACTTGCACATATTTTGTTAGATTTATACTTAAGTTTTCATGTTGTTTGATAATAGTTGAGATATAATAGCCCAAATAGTCTATTGAGTAAATTGAAAAGTAGTTAAGATATCTTCCAGCAAAGAAAACTTCAGCCTCAGATAACTTCCTTGGTGAATTCTACCAAATATTTTAAGAAAGAAAGAATACCAGTTCTACACAAACTTTTTCATATAATGGGGCACCCTTCCCATCGTATTTGTGAGAGCAGCATTACTCTGATACTGAAACAAACTAAAGAATAAAAACCATGAATATCTCCACAGATGCATAAAACACATTTGACAAAATTCAGTGTCCAGACATGATAAAAATTTTCTGTAGCCTAGGGAGTAAATGGAGATCTCCTCAGCCTGTTAAAGGGTATCTATAGAAAATCTTCAGCTAGCATCATACTAGTGGTGAAAGACTGAGTACTCTTCTCATCAGGTCAGGAAGAGAACGAGGATATTTAATGCCATGCTGCAGGTCTAGCCAACGCAGGAAGAAGAAATGCAAGGCATAGACATTATGCTTATCTACATAGACAAGCCCAAGAAATAATAAAAAAAAGTTATCAGGGGCGCCTGGGTGGCTCAGTGGGTTAAGCCGCTGCCTTCAGCTCAGGTCATGATCTCAGGGTCCTGGGAACGAGTCCCGCGTCGGGCTCCCTGCTCAGCAGGGAGCCTGCTTCCCGCCCCCCTCTCTCTGCCTGCCTCTCCATCTACTTGTGATCTCTCTCTGTCAAATAAATAAATAAATCTTTAAAAAAAAAAAAAAAAGTTATCAGAACTTATAATTGAGTTTAGCAAGATCACAGAAGACAAGTTCAGTATACAAAATCACTTGTATTTACATAAGTATTAGGAAAGAACAAGTGGAAATAGATAACTTTTAAAAAAATAAATTCAAGGTGAATTCCACCATTCTGTGTTTTGCCCTTAAGAGTTTTTTGAAGCTCATAAAAATGGTTTTGTTGTGTATATTACTGTGCTTGCTTTTACAGATTTTGACATTTTAAAGATGGAGAAGTAATTATACTTGCAGTGTGTAGGCTTTTCGAGAAGGGAGTCTGTGTGAAGATGACAGTCCATAACAAACACAGCAATGGGATAGAAACAAGCATATATATATATATATATATATATATATATATATATATATATATTTAATTTTATTTTATTTTTTCAGTGTTCCAAGATTCATTGTTTATGCACAACACGCAGTGCTCCACGCAATATGTGCCCTCCAAGATTTTGTTTTGTCTTTAGTTTCTTGCTTTCCTAATTGGAGGATGATTTCATGTATATAGTTAACAGTAATTAGGAGTTTTATTTCTGAAAGTGTTCATGAAGGGCAATATTTTGTTATTTTAGGAAGTGTTAACTGAATGTTAGAGTTACACAGGGAGCTTTTTCTAGAGCTTAACTGGATCATAGTACTCCTTTAAACATTTTTTTAAGTTAAAACAATAGTTAAGCGTCTTAGTATAAGATAGGATGATGCAAGCCTATGATTCATAGAATAGGCCAAGTCAGAGTGTACTCTTGCTATTTCTTCCTTTCTTACATTGAATCTTACACTTTTTAATGCTAAGTCGTGACGTACCTTTAAAATCCTTCTCAGCACAGGCTTCCAAATGTTCTATCATTGATATTTGGGATGAATCTATTACTCCTTTCCCTAGAGTGTTAGAGCTGGGAGATACATTAAAGATTCTCTAACTCAGTTCTGTTTTATTGATTAGCAAATCGAGGCCTTGAGTGGCCCGTGGCAAGTAGAATCCAGTGACAGGACAGACTATCATCATTTCCTAGAGGATTTTATTTATTTATTTATTTTTTATTTAAAAAAAAAATTTTTTTTTTTAATTTATTTGACAGAGATCACAAGTAGGCAGAGAGGCAGGCAGAGAGAGAGGAAGGGAAGCAGGCTCCCTACTGAGCAGAGAGCCCGATGCGGGGGCTCCATCCCAGGACCCTGGGATCATGACCTGAGTAGAAAGCAGAGGCTTTAGCCCACTGAGCCACCCAGGCGCCCCTCCTAGAGGATTTTAATGTTGATCTCGTGTTTGCCAAAGATTTTGGCCTGAACAGCAGTCTTTAATGGGCATCCAGTTAATAAAACTGTTAAAGAATACTTGAAGCTACTCTGAAAATGTCATTAAATGTTTGGTATCAGAGAAACATTATTTATAAATAGGTATTATGACTCAGTTTTTCGGATGTTAGGAGCTATTTGTAGAAACTGCGTTATGTTTCGATTGTGATAATATCTTTATATCAAGCATTGCCAAATTGTTTTGTGGTAGTCACTTGGTCATTGGATTGTTGTAATGGATTCTTGAGCAAAGAAACTGTTTTAATTGGAATTTGTAAACCCTGCTTGCACATTAAAGGATACTTATCTATTCTTTATAAGGGGTTTTCCTTAACTCCAATTTTTTTTTTTTTTAAAGATTTTATTTATTTATTTGAGAGAGAGATCACAAGTAGGCAGACAGGCAAGCAGAGAGAGAGAGGGAAGCATGCTCCCTGCTGAGCAGAGAGCTGAGATCATGACCTGAACCAAAGGCAGAGGCTTAACCGACTGAGCCACCCAGGCTTCCCCTTAACTCCAATTTTAAGAAGGTTAAGGATCATGAAGAAATAGCCCGAGTGTTTAAAATTTTTCTTATGTCAAAATTTGAAAAAGGAGTTAGTTTAAAAAATTTAAATTTCCTTTACAATAGATACTGTAGCCTCGTTTAGTTATCTTGGAATTTAATTAACTAATACCTGGAATAATATTTTAATATAGTTCTCGTTAATTTAGTTCTCTCTTTCATTTATTTATGTGTTTTTTATTGAATTACAGTTGCCACAATGTTGTGTTAGTTTTAGGTGTACAGCATAGTGATTGAACTATGGAAGTGTTCTTTGATGTAAATATCAGGGATAAATGGCTCAAGGTAATGGTGAAACTTTATAACAGTGATCTCACTTTTCCTACTTAAATTAACATAGCTGCAGATCTGTAGGTGTGGTGCGTGCTTATTTGTTTCTGATTGTAAAAGTAATTGGCTTTTCAGTAAAGGTATAAAGAAAAAATGTTGAACTTCATGCTTGATGACACCACCCAGAGATAAATTGCTTTTACCACATTAATGCCATTTCTCTTTGAATATTCATTCTGTTTTGTAAATATTTTAATTTCCTGAAATATGGGCTTTAGAGTTAAGGGTCCAGAAAAATAATAGTGTTCACTTTATAGGCACCAGTCAGAAGACAGATGAAAGCTAAGCAGCTTAATGCACAATCCTATGGTGTGACCAGTTCAACAGCTCGGCGAATATTGCAGTCTTTAGAGAAGATGTCAAGCCCTCTAGCGGTAAATTTTTAGAACCACGATTAAACGCGGGTGTGTGACAATTTGAGTTTCGTGAAAAATCTTAATTTTGTTACTGTTTCAATATTAACAGGATGCAAAAAGAATACCATCTGTTGTTTCTTCTCCCCTGAATTCTGTAAGTTGACTTTTAAATCTCTTTTAGAGATATATTTGTATATATTGGTGATGAAAGTCATACTTTTCAAAATTTCCAATTTATTCTAATAGTATTTTTACTTTTTCAGCCTCTGGATAGGAGTGGAATAGATACCACTGCAGACTTTCAGGCCAAAAGGGAAAGGGTAAACCTTCTTCTGCATTTATTAAAGTTTCAGCAGTTTTGTTATATTTATTTTTAAGTTAGTAAATATACAAATTGAATTTGATAGTCATTAGGGAACATGTTTGAAAGATAAGATTGTTTTGCTTGGACATTATAGCTTCTTATGAGAGCCTGCCTTAGTACAGATCTGTAAGTGCAGTAAATGCTCAGTCATAATTTTTTGGTTAATTGGCATTTCCGTTTTCAGCATCTTGGTAGTCTACCTTCCGATAAATAAAAGAAGGAGTAAACAGTGCATGAAGTGTTTAGTAATCATAGAAGTTCAGTGAACTAAAACCCTCATTGAGCATAGTTAGCTTTGTAAACTTTCCTCATTAACAAACACGTCAAATCTGTGGTGTGTAATAGAATTTCAGATTGCTAGATCTTTCATAAGTCAGCCCAAAATACTGTTTCAAGGTATGGGAACTAATATAAAATATAAGTTAGTATCTTGATAACACTTCTTGTGTTCTATTTGGTAAAAATTAGCTTTGGAGATTACTCTGGGGGAAAATGAAATGCTTAATAGAGTTAAAGAGGTGTATTTTTTGTTAGTTATACTTGTGGCTAGTTAAGTATCCTTCGAGAAAGCAGATTCCCAGATCTTATTTGTGAAAGCATTTATTGCAACACCAGTTTCCCCCAGAAGTAACTGATAGCAAGAATCATAGTTTTCTGACTTAACTGTGGGAACTGTGTATAAGATACTGGTAAATTATAATTATTTTCACTGAAACTTTGCAGAGAAGGGGTAAAATTGAGGGGTATTGGGCGAATAGTGTTGCTTTACAGTTTTTAGGTGTTTGTAATCAGGCAAGAGGGAATCCATTATTAGCCGTTGTGATAGGATTAATTTATGGCATTAGCTGCTTTTCTCAAACTCCTGGTTTATATCAGGTTGTTTAAAAAGAAGTAAATGTAAAAAACTGCTGTAATACAAGTTCTCATTGATTAAAGTTTTATTAAAGGTTGAGTATAGTATCAATAGAATTTTATTAATGGATGTTAGGATATATAAAGGCCAGAATATAATATTGTAGTTCATGTTTCACAGATGTGATCAGAGCAGTCTGCAGAATAGACTCTCTCGTTGAGTTGTAATATCACAGTTGTGATGAGGATTTAGGGAAGAGCTAGAATACAGAGGCTTTGCCTTGGAAACCAATGTTGTTCACAGCTGTTTCAGAGTGAAAGGACTGTATTCATAGCATCACAGTGTTTGGACAGAGTAGAAGTTCTTGGCTTTATAGTCCTCTTACACCAATAGAACTTTTACTGTGTTTCCTTTTTGCAAAGGACTGTTGACAAAACACTTGTGTGCTTAGATAATAATGCCAGTTTATTTTAGGATTTGAAAATCTTAACAGAGTTTTACTCTGTTTTGCTTTAGTTTTTTAATAATAATAGAGGAAAATAAACTTGGAGAGAGGTTTGCTCATTTTTGGGCAACTATTTTCATAGCTAGTTTGTTTATTTTTTTTTTTTAATTTTTTTTAAGATTTTATTTATTTATTTGACAGAGATCACAAGTAGGCAGAGAGGCAGGCAGAGAGAGAGGAGGAAGCAGGCTTCCTGCTGAGCAGAGATCCCGATGCGGGGCTCGATCCCAGGACCCTGAGATCATGACCTGAGCCGAAGGCAGAGGCTTTAACCAACTGAGCCACCCAGGCGCCCCTCATAGCTAGTTTAAAAATAATCTTATTTCCAGTTGAAGGATATCTAAAAAGTAATTTGGGGAAAACATGGCAAAATCAGTTTTAGTTTCTGTATTCAAAATTCAAACTGTGAAAGCTTAGATTTGTAGAACAGTTTTGAATATAGTTTCCATTTTGTGCATGTGCACATATATGTGAAAAGTCATTCAGTCTAGAAAAAAATGGTCTGTGAAACCCATTTGGAATTTTTTATATAGGTTTATAAATATATATACCTTTGGTTCTGTTATTGTCAGTTTTTCCTTTTAGTGTTTGTTTGCATTCTCTGGGTATTTCTCTAAGAAGTACTTGTAGTCTCTAGGTGACATTAGCTATTGCCTGATAAGTTTTAGATATGTGCTGATACATACTTGAAAATAAAGGTTTGTCTTTGATTTCTGATTACCTATTAGGTGGACTCTCCGTATCCTCCTGTTCAGAGACTCATGACCCCAAAGCCAGTTTCCATAGCAAATCGAACTGTTTATTTTAAACCATCTCTGACCCCGTCTGGTGAATTAAGGAAGACTAATCAAAGAATAGATAAAAAGCACAGTGTGAGTATGTGTTTATTTTCACTCGTCTTTGAATATTGATTAAAATGAGTAAGAATAAGATAGAAGTACTCTACCATTGCAGTGTAGCAACTAGATAATGCAAAAGTTTGTGTGTTAGTGATTACAAATGGTATGCCTTTCAGATGGCTAGCACCTTGATCAAATCCGAAGTTAGTATTTACTAGTAACACTATTATGTACTTACGATTTAGATGAAATAATTTTGCTCAGAATTGCTTTATCTGTGTGTTTTGTTTGGATTATTGTTGAACTGTTTGAAAATAAAATGTCATGTATCTGTTCATCCCTAAAAGTACTGTGATGCGCATTTCCCATATGATAAAAGATATGATAAATCTTTTTTTCTATATTTATCATATATAGTTTTTCTATATTTATCATATCTGAAGAAATTGATGTCCGTTCCTTCTTAATATTATATAATATGTAGACCACACTCCCGTGTTGTTTATAGTTTTTTGAATCAGAAGCTAAGCAGATTTCACACATTGCTCTAGATCTCAGGCCTTGACCCTCACATTGTTTTTGTTTTAAAATAACTGCTTTATTGAGATGCGATTCACATACTGTACCATTCACCTGTTTGAAGAGTACCATGGTGCAGTGGTTTTTAGTATATTCAGAGTTGTTCAGTCATCAGAACAGTCGATTTTAGACCCTTGTCCTCCCCGTTCTCCCTCCCCTCCCCAAATCTACACCTGTTCGTAATCACTCCCCACCCCCTCCTCGCCAGCCCTAAGCAACCACTGATGTGTCTCTCTGGATTTGCTTCTTCCGGACATTTTGTATAAGTGGAGTTTTAAAATACGTGGTCCTTTGTGACTGACTGATTTCACTCAGCATAATGTTTCAAAGGTTCATCCGTGTCATCAGAACTTTATTCCTTTTTATGTGGCTGAATAATTCTTCCTTGTTTGGATATACTAGATTTTGTTTATCCTTACTTCAGTTGAGGGACCTTGGGTTCTTTTTATTTTTTGACTGTAATGAATAACACTGCTGTGAATGTTTGTGTATAGGTATTCTGTAGTCCTGTGTTGTCATTTTTCTGGGGTTTGTACCTAAGAGTGGAATTACTAGGCAAAATTGGTTTTTGAAGAGACCAGGACAGTTACCTAAAATGTCCTGTGTTTGGGTTTGTTTTCTTGGGCTATTTAGCTAGAGTGTATTTTTTATATTTATTGTATTTACATAGTATCTTACGTTTATGCCTTTACTTATCTTTAGTTTCCTTTGGTCTTCATAACCTAATTTATTAAAAATTTTCAAACTGAAGTTGAGAGAATAGTACAGTGTTTACCCATTACTCCTGCATTCACCAGTCATTAACACTTTGTCATATTTGCTGTATTAAAATTTTAAAAACGTTTTAAGAACAATGATAAGACTTCACGGTTTACTATATTTGTTCTTCCTTTACTGTGTATTTCTTATAGATAAGAAATTCCCTTAATGTAATAAATACAGAATAATTATCAAAACCAGGAACTTAATATTTTACAATACTATTATCTAATGTACAGATTTTATTTAGATGTTGCTAGTGTCTCAGAGGAAAAAAATTCAAGATTATGTATGCATTTAGTTTTCTTTCTTCCTTTCTTTTTTCTTTTTTCTTTTTTCTTTTTCTTTCCTTCCTTCTTTTCTTAGAAAATAAATTTTTTTTTTTTTTTAATTTGAGAGACAGAGAGAGAGAGAGAGCATGATCAGGGCAGAGGGAGGGACAGGCAGACTCGGAGATGAGCAGGGAGCCTGACGTGGGGCTTGATCCCAGGACTCTGGGATCATGACCTGCGGTAAAGGCAGATGCATATCCCACTGAGCCCCCGACATACCCCTGCATTTAGTTTTCATATCTCTTCATCTCCTTTAGTCTAGAACAGTTCCTTAGGGTTTTTAGTTTGTTTTTTGTATTTTGTAACATTGGTATTTCTAAAGTACAAATAAGTTACTGTGTAGAATGTCCTACAGAATGTGTAATGTTTCCTCATAATTAGATTCCAGTTACATCCTTTTTATTTTATTTTTCATTTTAGAGTGTGTGCAAGCACGAGGAGGGGCTGAGGGAGAGGGAGAGAATCTCAAGCAGACTATGCACTGAGTGCGGAGCTTGACTTGGGGTTTGATCTCAATGACCCTGAGATCATGACATGAGCTGAGACCAAGAGTCAGGTGCTTAACAAGCTGAGCCGCCCAGGGGTCCCCCAGTTATGTACTTTTGGTAATAATATCAAAGAATAGATGCTGAGTTCTTCTCAGCCTGTCCTCTCAAAAAGCACATGCTATCAGTTGATCTCAGTACCAGCAGTATTATTATTAAGGTGGTGGTAGTAGGATTTCTCCAGTGTAAAGTTACTATTTTTTTTAATCTTTTGTAATTAATAGGTATATTGTGGGTAGATAACTTTGAAAGGATAAATATCCTTTTAGTAGTTAATATTATTGGTGATTTTTGCCTAAATCTATTGTTTATAGATTGCCAAAGGGTGGTTTTCTAACTCCCCCATTCTTTCTACATTTATTAGTTGACATCCTCCTGGAGGAGAAGTTTTTCTTTTTTCTCATTTATGTGCCTATCTGTGTATGTGTTTTTTTAAGTCAGCCTTATTTCTCACATTCTATAGATTATAGTTCTTTATTGGTATTATTATGATGTTCATATTGTGCCATTTGGCCTTTGAACTGGCTCCTATGTCCTTTTTGTATTTCCCTTCAGTTTTTGAACACTTAGTTGCTTTTGATATAAAAGAATCAAGGCTCGAGGTATCTGAGTGGTTCAGTCAATTAAGTATCCAACTCTTGGTTTCGGCTCAAGTCGTGATCCTCGGCCTTGTGGGATTGAGCCATTAGTGGGGCTCTGCAACCAGCAGCGGGTCTGCCTGAGGTTCTTTCCCTCTCCCTCTCCCCCTCCTCTCTCTCTCTCTCTCTCTCTTGCTCTCAAATAAAAAATGTCAAAAAAAAAAAAAATTCAAGTTCATCTTGTAAGTTTCAGGTCCCTGCCTTGTATTTTGCTCTTTCTCCAAAGAGCCATGATATCCTTTCAATGGAGGTACTTAAATTGTAGAGAATCATTTCATAGAGAATGTCCTTATAAACTTGCTTATACCTTTAATAGGCCATCATGAGAGATGGGTAGTAAAAGTATTTCTGTGGTTTCTAAGTATATTAACTTTGTACACTTACTACCTTTTTGTTCAAAGGGCAGTGTGCTCAGTGACCTTTTATGTGTGTAATCACGTACTTCAGTTACCATTCAGAAAGCAGAGTATAGGTCACAAGTTTTAGGATTCACTAACTAAAAACCCATCAAATTTCTGATTGCAAATATTAAAATGGACGGACAAAAGGGAAGTATTCAGAAAATTAAAATGAAGAAGCAGGCATGTAAATTTGCTGTGCTCATTTTGTTCTAGACCGGGTATGAAAAACCTGTGACGCCAGGACAAACTAGAGAACAGCGAGAAAGGTAATGTCGTCTTTATAGCTAAAGCTTCCTTATATTTCATTTGTAATGCCTGTTTTTATGTATTTTTTTCTGACATTTAAGAAGGTTAAAAACCAAACTTCATGCACAGAAATCTGTCACCTTTTTAAAATCACATTCAGCTGTATATTTCTTTTCTTGTTAGCAGTTCTAATTTTTAGGTATTCAGTTAGTTAATAAGTTATGAACCAGAGTAATATATCATTTGTTTTAATTTTCTTTTTCTTTGCCTAGTGGCTTTTCTTATCCAAATTTCAGTATGTCTGCAGCCAATGGTTTATCTTCTGGAGTAGGTAGTGGAGGCGGCAAGATGAGACGAGAGAGAACGCACTTTGTTCCATCTAAGCCTCCGGAGGAGGAGGTAAGGTTCTATCCTTCATATTCTTGAAGTTTATGGGAAACTCTGGTGTGGTGGTGAGGGGAGACCCTAAAGGGTGGGGCTTGGGGGAGACCCAGCATAAGAACGACTACTCTGCCATTGGAGCAGTCCCTTCCCAGTGTGAGTGTGCATGCACATACGTGTGTTCAATACCTCCTTCACTGTGACGACACAGAAAACCTAACCTAGGACCTTAAACCCCATGGGTGCCGCTAAAAAGCCATAATTTTTCATATAAGAGAATTAACAATTGAAATTATTTGACCTTGGGAATATTATTGTATCATTAGGTAGGTTTTGCCTGTTTCATAAATGGATTAACTGTGTTCTGCTCTCTTGACATTTTCTTCATATTATTTGTGAAGCTTATCAGGGTTGTGAAAGGTAATTCAAGTTGTGTAATTTCACTGTTACAGATTTATCCAATCTGAAAATTTACCCCACCCTGTTCTGCAGGGTACCTGTGGGTTGAGTCCTGACACGTGCTGAGGTGAATGTGTGTGCACTTCTGCTTCGGCACGTGTGGTGTATTCTCTAGGCTTTTTCTAGAATGGCCTCGTTGGGTTCTAAGGGATGATACACATCTTCACACGTGGTGTTGCCCTGTTGCTCCTGAAGGTAGTTTAAATACTTCCTTGCACATGACAGTTGGTGGATATGCTTTTTCTTCTTTCTTATGGGTACTTTTTTTTTTTTTTAAGTCTTTGCCAAGGTGATGGGTTTGAAGTGTTACGCCATTGGACTTTCATTTTGCATTTCCTGTTTACAAGGGAGGGAACCCTCTTGTGAGTCTCTTGGTCATTTGGGGTTTTTATTCATTTTTTATGGATTGTTTCTTTCATTGGGAAGATTTTTTTGGAAAGATTTCTGTATATATTCTGCAAATGAAAGTTTGAAAAAGATAGGACTAGTTGAAGATTGGGTAAATTAATCTTTCTACAGGCTGTATTTTCTAACTACTTGGAGTTGACTGCAGGCCTTCTTTCAATCTTTTTACAAGTGAATTTCAGCCTAACTGGATCATTTGATACATAATGCTTTATTTTTTGTTTGTTTCTAATTAAAATTTCATTTGTAACTTCTTCATTGACTCATGAGTTTTTAAGGAATTTTTAGATTTTTAAACAGGAGGTCTTCTCTAACAGTTTCTGTTGACTCTAAAGTCATGTTTTGGTTGAAACTGTACAAGTCGGTACTGCTTTCCTTCTTGTCTCTTGGTGTGTTTTCCAAGGTTATTTAGAGTAGGCAGTCTATTTTGTTTTCATTTCCTTCATCATCCCTTTTCCCATTGGGCAGTTTGGTAGTTGTGCCTCTCTGAAGGTACCAGAACCGTGACTGCTTTGGCCACTTGGACTTTCTGCCCCCTGGGCTGTCTCACGGTATATGGCATTATGCTGGGGGCTCGGCTCCTGGACTGGTCTAGGGGTTCTTTTGTTTTGTTTTGTTTTTTGTTTTTTTTTAAGATTTCATTTATTTATTTGACAGACGAAGGTCACAAGCAGGCAGAGAGGCAGGCAGAGAGAGAGGGGGAAGCAGGCTCCCTGCTGAGCAGAGAGCCCGATGCGGGACTCGATCCCAGGACCCTGAGATCATGACCTGAGCTGAAGGCAGAGGCTTAACCCACTGAGCCACCCAGGTGCCCCTGGTCTAGGGGTTCTATGTGTTGCTCTCCTGCTGGAGTGTTGTGAAGGGAAGGAATGTATTAATGTATTCTCTTATTTTGAAAGCAAAAGTATTGAATGCCATTAATGACACAGTATAACAAAATTTGTAGCTTTCTTAACCGATTTTCTTTTATTGAAGCTCTTTATGTAAACTTACTTTTAAGAAATGGGTTGTCTTGCTTTATGTACGTAAGGAAATTAGTATCTGTGGATAATATAGCTCATTGTATAGCCTGTTCTTTACATGAGCTTTTATATTTCTCAGTAGAATTTGTGTTTCTAGCTTTCTGAAGTTTATCCCTTGATGAGGAAAACATCTTGGTTTGTTGTTTGCCAGATAACAGATTTGTGAATTTTGCTTATTTCTGTTCAGTTTCAACTTTTTAAGAATATATTCCCACGATCTTTAGCTGAAGTTTAGGTTGCTGTCTGTGGTTTGGTTTTGGCTGTCTTACAGTTGTGTGTTTATGTGACTTTGCTCTATCAAGATGTTGGGAGGGGGATGAAAATTTATTGATTTACTTTTACTCTTGTTACTTGGTATACTGTGAGGAGCTTTATCAAAGTCTAACCCTGCAGACCTCTTTATCACCTCCTCCCTTCTCTGCCCCCTCTCCATTCCGGCCAACTGCCAACTGCCAACTTTGCATCCCAGGATGCCTCCCCCAACTCCTGTCCCTAGTTCTATTCTACACTGGAGTTAGAGTCTCTGCGTTTCTGAGGAGAGAGGTACCAATGGGAGGCTGCCCCAAATTTCTGCCCACCCTGTGTTTTTTTAATCTACATAGAAGGGGTTTGGGGTGGATGCTTTTTATTTTGTTTTCAGTGCTGGTTTTGTTTCAGATAACGAATATGTTTAGACCACTAGTTCTTAATTCAGTTACAGTTAATAGGAACTTTTGATTAAGGATGGAACACTCGTTTTTATGGCTATTTTAATGGGCTTTTGGGATAGGTCAAATGAAAGAAATTTTATTTTTAGTGGAGTATAAACAAATTATGCTGATTTTAGGTACTGTTGGTATGTAACAGAGAGTGCTGGTACATTTTGATTCACTTCAACAACCAGGTTAAACAGAACTTTATATTGTAAATAACCCATTTTGCATTATGAGATAGTAGAAGTATGGTTTTGCTCTCATTTCTTGTTAGATCTCAAAATGTGTAAGGATTGTGTGTTAGTCACTGAACATTTTGGCATTTTGCCTCTACTGTGATACCGGTTTGATTTTTATAATGAAAAAGCTTATTGATAAAGAGCAATGAGTATATAATACTGTTGAGCTGTGGAGATTTAATTGCTTAATATTGTCATGTCAGGTACAGGCCTGCTACTGACGGACTATGAATGATGTTGGTCAAATTAATTCTTTTGTACATCAGCTTGTCTGTAAAATGGAGATAAGAAAAATAAATAGATTGAGTTTGTGTCTATGGGATGTGTGCCATTTAATGGCTATATGATCTTAGACCAAACATCTCCCAGTAGAAACTTCCTCATGGGAGATAACCAGTGTAAAGATACTACAGAGGTAATATATAGTAAGTCACATATTTGGTGATTGTTGTGTTCAACTTGAAGTACCTGGAAGCATCTAATTATAATTTTTAACTGTCTTGTAGACTTGGGGGCCCCACTTCTGATCAACTAAGTCAAAATTTTGGTGAATAGGAATCAAATTTAGAACTTGTTCAAGGTCAATGATATAAAGAACCAGTATGGCCAAGTCTGTGGCTTAATGAGTTGGCATAAGTAAGACACAGGTTATTCAGTTGATGTGGTGTTGTATGGGTCTAAAAGGAAGATCAGATGAAAATTCCCTATGGAAAGAGCCAAATGCATCTTTGTTTGCTTCTGCTCCCCTCTCCCAATTTTGATATATACCCCGAATACTTCAAACTACAGTCAAATATTTGTTGTTTTATAATTGAGCAAAAATTTCTATGTAGTAAAATGTTAAATTCTTAGGTGTAACCATTTAATGAATTTCACAAATGGTTATGCCTGTGTAACCCTAACCCTTTTCAAAGTGTCACACGTTTCTGTTGCTCCAGAAACTTCCCTCGTGCTCCTTCCCAGTCAGTACTCATCACCTCCTACTCCAGAGGCAATCACTCCTCTCATTTCTTCTGTCCTGTGTTGGTGGTGCTTATTCTAGAATTTTCGTTTCAATACAATTGTCCAGGGTGTGTGTTCTTTTGTGCCTGGCTGCTATGAATAAAGCTGCTGTGAACATGCTTACAGGGTTTTTTAGACATGTGTGTATTTTCTTGGGGTAAATCACCTAAAAGTGGAGGTGCTAGGTTGTATGATACGTGTTTCACTTTTTTATAAAAAGATTTATTTATTTATTTAAGTAATTCCCAAGCCCAGCGTGGAGCTTGAACTCACATCCCCAGGGTCAAGAGTTGAATCCTTTTTCAGCTGAGCCAGCCAGCTCCCCCCAATATGTGTTTAACTTGAAACTGCCAAACTATTTTCCAAGATGAATAATATTGTACACTCTCACCAACAATGTATGGACATTTCTTTCACTCTTCATCCTTATTAAGTTGTCATCTTTTTAATATTATCCATTCTGCTTTGTATATGGTGCTGTTTCGTTGTAATTTTAATTTGCATTTCCCTGATGCAATGATGTTGTATTCTAGTTTATGTGCTTATGGGCTGTGTGCTTATTACCAATCCTTTTTGAGGTGTCTTCAGGTCTTTCGCCCTTTTAAAAATTGGGTTTTCTTATTGAGTTGTGGGAGTTCTTTATAAATTTGGATCCAGATACTTTGTCAGATACATGTCTTATATTTTCTCTCAGTCTGGCTTGCATATTCATTTTTTTAACAGTATCTTTTGATTAGCAGGTGTTCTGAATTTATCCTTTTTTAAAAAAATTATTTTTTAAAGATTTTATTTTTAAGTTATCTCTGGCTCCTATGTGGGGCTCAAACTCACAACCCTGAGATTAAGAGTCCCATGTTCTTCCTGCTGAGCCAGCCAAGTGCGACGTTATTTTTACTGTTCCTTCTGTCCTAAGAAACCTTTGTCTGTCTCTAGGCAATTCTGTGTTTTATTCTAGAGGACAGTAGTGTTTTTATGTATCTTTCTGATTTCCTTTTTGATTTCTTATATGATCTGTGGGTTATTTAGAACTGGGTTTAGCTGTGATATTGTTTTCAAATGTATTGACACTTGTTTTGTAGCCCAGCATATGGTCTGCCTGATGAACCTTGAAGCCTGTATTTTAGGTTTTCGGGTACTGTGTTATATAAGGTGTCCGATGACTGATCGTATTTCTTAGATCTTCTTTGTCTTTGCTGAATGTTTTTTCAGTGTGTGGGTGGGGTGTGTCGTTTTAATCTGTCAAATTGTTGAGAGATAGGAGTTAAAATTGTCCACTTCCATTTGGTGAACTTGTCTTTTCCTATTATGTCCATTTTTATTTTACATGTTTTGAAGCCCTCGTTAAAGTGTGTACCTTACGCATTGTGGTTCCTCAGTTTCCTCTTAATATTACTAAATGTTCTTTAAAAAAAAAAAAAAAGTCTGTGCAAGTATTCTTTGTCTAGAAAATCTCCTATATCTGGTAATCTGTTAGTAGAATAAGGCTTCTTAAGTTTATGAATTGTAGGTTGTATCTTTTTCCATCTGTTTGCTTTTAGCCTATATCTTTTTAAGTGAGTTTCTTGAAGATGATATATGGGTGTCTTGCCTTTTATTTTTTATTTTATTTTATTTTTTTTAAAGATTTTATTTATTTATTTGACAGAGATCACAAGTAGGCAGAGAGGCAGGCAGAGAGAGAGGAGGAAGCAGGCTCCCTGCCGAGCAGAGAGCCTGATGCGGGGCTCGATCCCAGGACCCTGGGATCATGACCTGAGCTGAAGGCAGAGGCTTTAACCCACTGAGCCACCCAGGCGCCCCTGTCTTGCCTTTTATGTATTTTTTTGCTTTTTAATTGGAATATTTATAATTAGTGTCATTATTTATATGGTTGGATTATGTCTCCCATTTTTCTCTGGTTTTCCCATTTGTTTTTTGTTCCTTTTGAAAGCTGTCTTCTTTTGGTTAGTTGACTATTTGTTAGAATTATATTTTAATTACTTTGCTCTTTATCTCTACCTCTTCATGTTACTTAGTGGTTCCTTTTGAGATTATGTTATGTCCTTAACTTTCACATTCTACTTTGTGTTCATACTGTACCGCTTCCTGAGATATTTAAGAATCTTGCAACTTTCCATAGTTTGATTTGCCTCCCCTCTTCTTTGGTATTTTAGATTATACTTGTTGTCATCTGTATTAAAATTAGATAGGCTATAAACTCTCAGCATCTAATTTTCACTTTCTTTGGTTGTATGTATTTTCAAGAAATTAAGAGGAATACAAGTTTTTTGTGTTTGCTCACATACCGTTCATTTCTTCCAGAAACTTGAGTTCCATTTGGTATCCTATCCCTTCACCCTGGAGAACTTGTAGAACAGGTTTTATGGCAATAGATTGTCTTAGTTTTCTTTTATCTGAAAGCATCTTTATTATTCCTTTGGGGAGAGGAGGGCTTCACTTTACAGAGGTGTGATTGATGTACTGTAAAAGACATCCATTTGAAATACTCAGATAGTTTTAGCCAGCAGGAACTTTCTCAAGTCACATACTTCCCACTTGTGGGTGGCAGCTGGAACTCTTCAGTCTCAGTTGGCTGCTCGGTGTGTGCCTTACATGCGAGCAGCTTACACGTCTGCTAGAAATTTGGACAGTTTACGTGCAGATTTATATGCTCCTCATTGCCGCATTTCTCCCTCATTTTCTCTATCTATGGTCACTTATTCCGTCCTCTAATTCCTCCGTGAACAGATTTGCTTTTCTCTCAGAATTTCAACTATGCAGAGGCACCAATTCACAGAGTACAGGAAACTCACTCCGTGCCCCCCTCTTCTTCCAAGTGCTTTTTTTTTAATCTCTGTAGTTCCTGCTGCTTCTGGTTGCCCTCCAATGTTTCCAGATGGTTGTTTCTTTCTATTCTGTTCAGATTTTAAAATTGTTATATGTCAGGTCCTTGGTCAGATAACGAACTACTCCACCATTAGCAAAAGTAGAGCTCTCTTTGTTTGCCCTTAACCTGGGTTGTTTGAGATTTGGGATGGTCTTTACTATATTGGAGTAAAAAAACCAAGGCATTTCACCAAATTAACCAGTACTGATGTTTATTAAATGTTTATTCTCTATGCTGAGCCCATATATAACTTTATGTTTTAAATTAATACTACAACTATTTTTTTTGTTTGTTTGTTTGTTTTTTTCCTCCGTTTGAGCCATCAGGAAGTTGGTGCTGAGGGCAGTTAGGTTTACAAAGCCACCATATCTGGTAGCACAGCTGGGATCCAGATCTTTTCAGGTCTTTTGATTCAGGAGCCCACGCTGGTAACCCTGTATGGTCCTACCTTCATCCCATTCCCAGTTTGCCTGTAACTATAGCAGTTCTTCCTGAAAATAAGTAGGGATAGAACAGTGACATGAAAGATGAAATCTATCATTATGAAACCTGTTGTGTTTTAGGAAATGGAAGTACCAGTATTGCCGAAAATCTCTCTACCCATCACCAGTTCTTCACTGCCTACCTTCAATTTTAGTTCCTCTGTGATCACAACGTCCTCTCCATCACCCATTAGTTCTTCACAATCATTAACAAACAAGGTACAGAACCATTATACAAGTAGAGGTGATTTTTGTTCTTTATTTTTAAAAATTTAATATTCTGTTAAAAGCAATGTTAAGTTCTTGCTCTGGAAGTTAATAACTCAGACTAAGAAGAGAAAAATGGAAATGGTGCTTTGCTTTTTTAAAATGTATGTTATAAAAGGCTACATTATAATGGAGTGTTTTTTAATTCTGATTTCATGCCTTAGAGACTGATGATTTTGTTTCCAAACATTGTTTCCAATTAAGATGCTTTTTTTTGGTAAGAATGAGGTTATTGTTTTTATTTCTCTGGTAGGATTAACTGCTCCTGAAATGTTTCATGCTTTTGCCTTAGCTTTTTTTTCTGAAAGTATTCTTATAGGTGTTTTTTTTTTTCCTTTAAGCAGATACTCATTTCTAAGATAGAGTATATTCCTTTCCCAAGGAGAAGCCAGATTTTATAGCAGTTACAGTTTATTTTTAAAAAATTTTAACAATTGATTTTTATTTTTATTTTTTTTTTAGAAGATTTTATTTTATTTTATTTTATTTATCAGAGAGAGAGAGGGAGAGAGAGTGAGCACAGGCAGACAGAATGGCAGGCAGAGGCAGAGGGAGAACCAGGCTCCCTGCCGAGCAAGGAGCCCGATATGGGACTCGATCCCAGGACGCTGGGATCATGACCTGAGCCGAAGGCAGCTGCTTAACCAACTGAGCCACCCACGCGTCCCTAGAAGATTTTATTTTAAAGTTATCTCTATGGCCCATGTAAGGCTAGAACTCAGAACCCCAAGATCAAGACTTGCATGCTCTGCTGACTGAGCCAGCCACGCACCCCTTAACCAGTGATTTTTAAATCTAAAAGGAAGTTGTGTTTGGGTTCTTTAAAATAATTAATTTAAAGTTATTTTATTGTCAATTTCTTTCTCTAAAAAATAAAAAGCTTTTTATATTTTAATAATTTGGAAAACCAGGTACAAATGACCTCTCCAAACAGCACTGGCAGCCCCATGTTTCGATTTTCATCTCCAATTGTAAAATCTACTGAGGCAGATGTACTACCTCCATCATCTGTAAGTAGCAAGCAGGGAATGTTTCATATTTATTTTTTATCAAAACCGAGATGCCATTGGGGTAAGAAATAACATTGTTTTTCTTTCAACTTAAAACAAATTTCAGTGTACAGAGAATTTGAATGAACACCTATTTATTTTCCACTACGTATATATACATATAAGCATATATATTTTCTCATGACCATTTGAAGGTTAAGATACGAACCTCTTGATACCCTTATAGCTCTTCCATATGTCCCCTAAGAAAAAGGACATTCCTCTGCATACCTGCAGTATAGTTATCGTATCCATGACAATTAACATGATATAATAACAACAACATAGGCCATATTCAGATTTTCCCCCATTGCCCTATACGGTCCTTTAATTACTATTTTGTTTCTCTTGGGCCTACATCCAATTAAGATCAGGACCTAATTAACTAAATTGCGATTGCATTTGGTTAACGTGTTTCTTGAATTGCCTTTAATCTGGAGAAGTTTTGGGTTTTTATGCCTCAGAGTATGTATTTGTTTCTTTCTTTGTAGTTAAATATTTTGGGGAGATAATAAGTTTAATGTTTGAGTTGCCCCATACATCTTTGGCATGCATATCATTTTTACATGTTGCCTTCTCTTTTTCACTATGCTCTCATTTTCTGTCACAGCTGGATGTTCCAGATCATTTTGTAGTTTCCCTGTCGCATGCCTGAAACCTGTTCCATTGTCCATAAAGTCTCCTGCTTTTTATTAGAAAATGGTATTTAGAAATCCAGAAATGACCTTTAGGAGCACATAATTATTTTATGTACTGCTTTGAAGGAAAAAAAAAATGCCTAAGAAATGAAAAATGCTGTTTGATAGAACACACCATTCATTCTAAGAAGCATCTCAATTTTAGAGATTGTAAAATGTGAAAACCTGGAATACATGAAATTTGGTGGTTTTTTTTGTTTGTTTTTGTTTTTGTTTTTGTTTTTTTTTGACTTGGAATAAGAAAAAGCTACTTGATACTCATTTAAAACTAAATAGACTCTTAAAGGATACGTTTTCTTTTTTATAGATTGGATTTATATTCAGTGTGCCTGTTGCAAAAACAGCAGAACTTTCTGGCTCTAGTAGTTTTTCAGAACCAATTATAAGTACTAGTTCAGGTAAGTAAGAATTTCTCACAAGTTTTTACGTAAAAATAGTTGCATTACATTACATTAGTATTCCAAATTCTTTAATCCTTAGCAATTCTTGTAAATGTTTTTATTTGAATGAAGTTAGCTCTAAAAAGCAAACAGGAGCTAATACCAACCCTTGGCAATATTTTTAGTCTCTGTTTTTAGAAACACTTAGCTCACTAAATGGAAATGTTACAGTTTGGTTGTGACAGGGATTGTTATGGCAGCACATATATTCATTGTCTTTGTTTAATTAAAATAAGGTGATAGTTTAATATAAATGAAGTATTTCTAAGAAATTGAAGAGTTGTCTGTATTATTGAGGTGAAGTAGAATTGCAGTGGATTCTATCTCTAGGCTTAGTGTTCAGTTCACAAACATTTTTATGCGTTAAGGGTTATGCCGGCCTGTGCCGATAGTGATACATAATTTCAAGGAATGGGTGTAATTGAGGGAAAGAAATGAGTCATCAGAAAATTAAATCCTAGCCTTTTGTTGCGGTAGTGGTTGTTTTCCTTGCAAGTGTTTGCTGTTTAGGAAGTGGGGAATCATCTGGGCTAAAGATACTCAGGTCAAGAATTTCTGAGCAAGGGCATTTTACTCAAGAGATGAACAGCAAATGCGAGGGTGTAGGAATTAGAGAAAAAAACATGATAGTCTTTGAAATCTGTAGGTAATTTGTCATGCAGTTAAAAAATAGCTTTAAACTATAAAAATTATTGAATTTACACTAAGGAATTGGATTTTAATCTGAATGTAGTAGGAAGATGTTGAGTGATTTTAAATGGGGTGAGCTGGGTGTCAATGGACTGACAGCAGTGCCCATTGTGGGGGGGGGCATGGTTGGGAGTGGGGTTTTATAGGCTGAAATACCAGTTAAGTTCTTTTGCCCTATCCAGAAGTGTTTGTTTGACTCTCTTAGTTGTTTTTTTTGTTTGTTTGTTTTTTTTTTTAATCCCATAGTTTTGGAATTAAAACAAACTAGATCCTCCCTCAAAGGATAGAGTAAAAAATCAACAAAGCGAAAGAGCTAGGACATAGACGCTGGATGTTCTAGCTTTGGTGGAGCTGGAAGATAAGAGTAAAGATTGTGAGAGTGGCACAGCATAGGGATTTGTATGTTGCAGTCCTGTGTTTTATTGATTAAAACAGCCTTGTGTAAGAGAAAGAAGTAACAAGCACATTTCAGGTGTACTTTCTACCACAAGATTTTTTTCTTTAATGTTACTAAGAATTCATTGAGAAATAAACTTATTCAAATTACCATTTTCATGCCTGGTTAATTTTTTATGCCAGTTTTTATTAATGCGATTCTAACGGTAACTGGATGAGCAGTAATTTGTTAAAACAACTTTCGTGTCATTACATTTGGGGGAGTTATCCAGATTTTTAAGGCATTTTTTAGGAGTGGCATACCTAGAATTGAGAGTGATTCTCAGCACTTCTGTCATTAAGAAGCTGATTGAAAATGTGTAAGTGTAAGTCATGATTAATTACATTGTGGCAGGAGCTGACTTTTCCAGTTTGAGTACACTGCAGGGTATCTTTAAAATTGCCTTAAGTTACTAAAAGCATGTCCGTTTTGATTCTAAAGGAGGATAGACTGTGTTGAAGTGCTACAAGCATATGTTTTGTTTAGCCCTCCCCCGGGCCCCCCCTTTTTTTTGTTAAAGATTTTATTTATTAGAGAGCAGCAGAGACTACAAGCAGGGTGGAGAGGGAGAAGCAGGCTTCCCGCTGAGCAGGGAGCCCCATGCGGGGCTCCATCCCAGGACCCTGGGATCATAACTTGAGCTGAAAGCAGCGGCTTACTGCCTTCACTCAGATGCCTGCATATGTTTTGTTTTGACACAGTTATGAGGTAGGCACAATGTTTTGTTGTTTATTTTTGTTCCTGAGGTGAAATCGAGGTAAGGTAAAATGAATCCTTTATAAAGGGAACAGACTCCGTTGTGTTGAGTACGCTGGCTGTGTGCAGCGAGTCACTCACTGCAGTCTGTCTCGTTCCAAATAGTTTTATCCCTACTCCTGCAGAAGAGACCTGTACCTGCTAAACAGTCCTTCTGCATCTCTCCTCCCCCCGGGGCCCGGCAACCGCCCGTCGCTGTTTTGTTTCATTGTATGTGCCCATTCTGGAATCATGTAATAGGACTTTTTGTGTCAAGCTTCTTTTACTTACTGTTTTCAAGGTTCATGTATATGACAGTATGTATCAGGAATACACTCCTTTTTTATTTTTTTTGGTATTTATTTTTAGGATTTATTATTTATTTATTTGCTTCTTTCTTTAAGTGGGTTCCATGCCCAGTGTGGGGCTTAAACTCATGATATTGAGTTTGAGTCACATGCTCTACCGACTGAGCCAGCTAGACGCCCCAGTACTTGACTCTTTTTGTGGCTGAATGATATTCCGTTCTATGGATGTACCATAGTTTTCTCTTCATCCATTGATGGATATTTGGGCTATTTGCAGCTTTTGGCTGTTGTCCATAGCGCTGGTGTGAAGATTTGTACGCACGTATTTGTTTGAATGCTAGTTTCCATGCTCTGGGATATATACCCAAATGGTAGTTCTATGTGTAATTTTTTGAGGAACCACAACGCTGTTTTTCTCAGCCTCTGATCCTTTCACACTCCTCATAGCAGTGTATGATGCGTCTGATTTCTCCACATTCTCACCATGCTTCTTTTTCATTTGTTTATACCCATCCTTAGTGAGTTTGAAATGATGCTTCCGTTGTGGTTTTGATTTGCATTTCTCTAATGACTAATGGTGTCAAGCATATTTTCATGTGCTTTTTGGTCCTTTACCCTCTTGGGAGAAATGTCTATTCAAGTCCTTTCCCCATTTCTAAGTTGGTTTACCTTTCTGTTGCTAAGATGTAACCATTTTTATATAGTCTGGATACTAGATCCTTATTAGATACATGATTTGCAAATAATTTCTCCCATTAAGTAGATTGTCTTTTCACTTTTTTGATAATGTCCTCCACAAAGGTTTTAATGTGGTGGTGGTCAATTTTTTTCTTTGTTTATGCTTTTGATGGCGTATCTAAGAATTCATTGCCAAATCCATTGTCCTGACAATACCTTCTTTGTTTTCATCTAAGAGTTTTATCATTTTAGTTCTCACATTTAGATCATTGATCCATTTTGGGTTAATTTTTGTTTTATGACATGTGGTAGGATTTTTTGAAACTACTTGACCCACTCCTTTTAAATTGGCAAATGCTTACGAAAAACCTGGTTATTTATATTTTATTACAGAAAATTTCAAACATTTTAAGAAGTAGTAGACTGAATTCCCATGTACTCTTGACCCAACTTTGGCACCTAGCATTTTATAACCAGTCTTGTTTCTCTTTTCTCTCATTCCTCCCTCTCCAGCCCGGAAACACACCTATTAGTTGTATTGAAACAATCCCACACATACTTCATTTGTAAAACCTTCTCCCTTAGAAATAGAACCACAAAGCCAGTATCGTACTGAAAATACAGATTTCTTATTTTAAGTATAAGAATATGTTTGTTTTGGAAAGCTTAGGAAACCTAAAAAGAAGCAGCAATAAAAGTCAGTCATCACTATTGGCCACAATTAGTCTTTTGATGTATCATTCAAAGTCTTTTGGACTTTATAGTCTTTACCTATAACTGCATTTAAGGATGATTTTTGTGGCCACACAGCATGGCACCCTGCTGTTCTGTGATCACTGTTCTGTGATTGATGTTCTCAGATAGTTAGCATCTGTCATCCAGGTTTTCAATATGAAAACGGAAGGATCCTTTCTTTTTTTCTTTTTAAAGATTTTATTTATTTATTTGAGAGAGTGAGCAGGAGCAGAGGGAGAATCAGACTCCCCGTTGAGCAGGGAGGCCAATATAGGACTGGATCCCGGGACCCTGAGATCATGACCTGAGCTGAAGGCAGATGCTTAACTGACTGAGCCACCCAGGTGCCGGAAAACTGAAGGATACTTTGAATCATAGGATGAATTTCTAGAAATGAAAGAACTGGCTCAGTTTGGGAATTTCTTGTTAAGGTTTTTTGATCAGTCTTGTAAATTGTTGCGTAATCAGAAACATATTTCATGCAGTTTCTGAGCCTGCTCCCGTTGCCATCTCTTTTTTAGCATTTCAGTGCGGTTTTCTTGATTACCAGTTAGTTCCCAGTGAGGGATGATCTTATGTACAGTTTATACTTTCTGCCCTTTTGGGAAATACTGTTTCTACTTTCTTATAATGGTTAACCCTTAAGTTTTAAGTAAATTTATGCATTTAAATTTATTCATTATCTTTGAGTTACAGTGACTTTTTTCATGATACTTTAGAAGTTGGTCCAAATTGGCTTTGAAAGATCTTTTTAATACATTTAACTCAATCCAGTGCTTTTTCTTGGCATAATGTCTTTTACATTTAAAAAAATTGCAGCTCAAGATATCAGTGCAGTGAATAGTACAAGCTGTAAGAAGAAGCCAGATGAAGATTGTGAGGGCCCTTTTAGACCTGCAAAAACCCTGAAAGAGGGAAGTGTTCTAGATGTTCTCAAAAGCCCTGGTAAGTTAACAGCTGCCTTTGAAAATACTCTAAAATCTTAAGTACAAATTGGTGGTCTTATTTTAATGTTGTCTGTGGTATCCTTTAGGTGTTTAAAAAATTATGGCTAGTTTGATAGGAGATTGACTTGAAAGTAGTCATAGTCAGATGTAATTCTTTTGAAGTACCTTAGATATTCTCCTTTAGAATTCAGATCTCTCTCTCTCTCTTTTTTTTTTTAAGATTTTATTTATTTATTTGACAGAGAGAGAGATCACAAGTAGGCAGAGAGGCAGGCAGAGAGAAAGGAGGAAGCAGGCTCCCTACTGAGCAGAGAACCCGATGCGGGGCTCAATCCCAGGGCCCTGGGATCATGACCTGAGCCGAAGGCAGAGGCTTTAATCCACTGAGCCACCCAGGTGCCCTAGAATTCAGATCTCTTAAGAGGCAAGTATAGCAGGAGAAGAAGAGGGAAGTGTAGAAGGAGAAAATGAATTGCCTTTTAGTAGCGATAGGCCAATATGAGGGGAAAAAGAGTAAATAAACCTGATTATACACCTGGGCATATCTTTCTCTGATGGTAATGTTAAACTGCCTTGTTCTCAGATCATTGCCTAGTTCTTTCTGGGCAATGAAAGAAAGAAAATATTTGCTGATCCCAACATAGGTATATGTAAGGGACTGTGCTCACTTGAAAAGAAATTCGAGAGCTCATAGAAATAACTTGAAGGCAGTGACTAGAAGTCCTCAGTAAGTTTTCAGTGTGGAAATCAGGACAGCTGCGACTGCGATTGTGATGTCTGCTACAGGGATGTAAACATGTTTATAACGTGATGTGGTTGCTCAGAGAGAATTTGGATTTACTGAGCAGATAGACACGTCTAATTGAATAAGAATTTGCAGGTAAGGTCGGCTTCCACAGCAAAATTTAGGAGGATTAGGTTTCTTTGGTCTGGCTTTGTCATTTTAGAGATGAGGGTACTGCCTCCAGGAGTCCCAGTGACTTAGACGATGTGGCACAGTTGGGGAGAGCTGCAGAGCAGTTGGGCTAGAATCAGCTGAGGGGTGGTGGAGTGGCGTCGCATTCCTACAGTCCATCCTCACGGAGCTTATCCTCTGCATTCGTGGTGCCCAGCCCTCCTCCCTTTCAGTTTTCTTTAGCAAGAATTTGGAGGAGTCCTGTGTTCTTTTGAGGGAAATTAGGAAAACCTGAGAAAGAGGAAGGAAAGGAAATCTATTAACACCTTAAGATGGTTACTGTTAAAATTGCACCAAACTTAGTGACTCAGATTAGTCATTAACAAGATGGTCCATTTTAGATCACTGGGAGTAACTGAAGTATGTTTGCCTTTTTGCTAAAATTAGCTCGAGGTTGGATTAATCGTAGCCTTAGAAAATCTCTAAACAGTCTTCTGTATCCTCTTACCCTCCAATTTTGTTTTCCTTTTGTGTTAAAAGCTGGAAAAAGAGGTCACTGGGTTTGTTGGTACATGTACAACAAAGGTTAATTGGTCCGAAGTAAAGGATTGGAAGGTCATTCCCATGCGTAAAGCTGGAATGAATCGATTCAATTCAATGACAGCGGTTTTGGTAGTACCAAGACTTTCTCAGCTCCTGTTACTCCATGATTCTCTGTGAATAACTTAGTTGTCTGAGTACATTCAGTGGTTACGAAAAAGGTATACTTACAATGGGAAAGGTTCTGTGATTATATTGGAGAACTATGTGAGGCAATTTATTTGAATTAGGATTTGGTAACGTTCCACGGGCGTCTTTGAGTAGCATGAGCTCATCCTCCACGAGGGTAGACTGGGTCTTCCTTTCCATAGTTCTAGACCTTACCAGATGGTTTGGTTTTTTGTTCATTGGTTTTGTTTTGCTTATACTTTTCTCTTTCCCTCATTATAGGTTTTGCATCACCGAAGGCAGATTCTCTTGCTGCTCAGCCTCCTACCACAAGCCCAGTTGTTTATACAAGACCAGCAATAAGTAGCTTTTCTTCTAGTGGCATCGGGTTTGGGGAAAGTTTAAAAGCTGGACCGTCGTGGCAGTGCGATACTTGTCTACTCCAGAACAAACTTACAGACAGCAAGTGCATAGCCTGTCAGGCGGCAAAGCTGCCGCCCAAAGAGACTGCGAAACAAACTGGAATTGGGACACCGAGTAAAAGTGACAGATCAGCTCTTCCCTCCTCAGGGACGGGGTTCGGAGACAAATTTAAACCGGCAGTAGGCACTTGGGATTGTGATACCTGCTTAGTGCAGAATAAACCTGAGGCGATAAAATGCGTGGCCTGTGAAACCCCGAAGCCCGGGACCGGTGTGAAGCGAGTCCTTACGCTGCCCACAGCTCCGGAGAGCGCGGCGACTGCGACTGCCGCCTCTGCCACATGCACTGTGACCACTGCCGCCTTAGGGTTTGCAGAGCAGTTTAAAAGGCCCGTGGGCTCTTGGGAGTGTCCAGTATGCTGTGTTTTTAATAATGGCGAAGACAGTAAATGTGTGTCCTGTGTGTCTGAGAAACCAGGTACGTGTGTGGCTCTTTGGGAAAATTTTGTTCATTGTTTTAGTAGGACATTTAAATTCATTGTGTGCTAACAACCACCTGCGTGTACGGCGGCAGGGTGAGCCTTTCCCCTCGCACCTTCATTTCTCTGAGCCGTCTTGAGGTACGGTGACTTGCCTGGGGCTGGCTCTGTGTCTTCCCCGGGGCTCCGCGTTAACCAGCCCAGTACGTCCTTGGATGCTTTCTTTGCATCCTTTTGTATCAGAACCTTCCTGCTCGTCCCGGTCATTTTCGAAGTTGACTAGTACAGATGCTGAAAGATCTTAGAAGGGACAGTCTTTCTCAAACTGTTCTCCAGAACGAAATAGCACTTCGTCTCTTTCCCTCTTAGAAGTGCGGATGGCAAATGGTCATTTCCAGAGATTTCACGGAGGGTGGTCAGAATCTCTTCATGAGAGGCTGACTATTAATGGTGATACCTGTGCCTCTCTGTTCTCTGCCAGAGAGACTGCAGTGAGAGCAAATTACTGAATCATGAATGAAAAAAATTCTAACCTGGCAGTGAGAAAAAAGAAGTCAGGTTTGAGTTTTTCCTGTGTCTCTGTTCAAATTTGAAAAAGTTACTGAGATTCACAACTGGAAATGACTCCTTGCTGTTTTTGTAATAATATTATAGAATTGTTTGGTCTAGGTATATGGCAGCCTGGGTACTAAGTACAATCTTTTATGGATGCCCTGGGAATTATGCTTCCCTTTTTATTGCATTATTCATGGATATGTAGTTTTAGGTCTGCAACGGCAAGTTCTTTATTTGTTAGCCTCTACCCTATGTCTGAACATAAGGAGTGAGCCATATTTCTCATTCTTACTGCACATCTCCGCAAGAATAAGATTTCAGAGTCTTCATTCTGAAATAACTTTCCTTTTCCATCTGTCATTCCTCCTCCTCCCCTTAAAAAAAAAAAAAAAGGCAAGTCTTTGATCAAACAAGAAACCAGA
Organism: Lontra canadensis; assembly: GCF_010015895.1. NCBI lineage: Eukaryota > Metazoa > Chordata > Mammalia > Carnivora > Mustelidae > Lontra > Lontra canadensis. The sequence continues at coordinate 16,382,361 of NW_022631015.1, read as the reverse complement.
ATTAATTCTGAGTTGATTAGGAGAATAAAACTGAGTTAGGAAGTAAAAGTAATGTCAGCCATGAATAAAGGAAGCTCGTATATTTATTAAAGAAATCCCAGCTTCATCCTGTAAATGATGAGCCATCATTTTAAGCAGAGGAGTGATACAGTTAAAGGTGTGTATTTGACAGATTGCTTGGTGGCTTTTTGGAGGGTAGATCTGAAGACAACAAAAGTTGGAGGGAGACCGGAGGACAGATGAGGATGTTGTATCAGTAGTACGTGCGGGTAAAGGTAATGGCGACAGATACTAATGGAGTCAAACCAGGATGTCGAATAATGTACAGTTGAAGCCCTGTGGGTTTTGAAGTTGTGAAGTTGAAGCTGTGAAGTTGACAAATAATGTGAGGACTTTGGATATCCTAGAATGGGCGCTCTGGGCTGGAAATACAGATTTGGGAGTCTATTAGGTTATAGTTAGTTTTCCAAATAAGGCATGGGAGTAGAGGCTACATATACTGAGGGGTTGGTGGGAATAGAGAAGATGGCCCCAAACTGAACTCAATTAACTTAAGGGAGTGGCAGGAACGAAATTTTGGAACAGTTAATCTTTATTTATTTATTTATTAAGATTTTATTTATTTGACACAGAGAGCAGAAGGCAAAGAGGCAGGCGGGGCAGGGGGTGGGGGAGCCGGCTCCCTGCCAAGCAGAGAGCCCGATGCGGGGCTCGATCCCAGGACCCTGGGATCATGACCTGAGCCGAAGGCAGAGGCTTAACCCACTGAGCCACCCAGGCAGCCCCTGGAACAGTTAATCTTCTAGAGGAAGAACCAGAGAGGAGGAAATCCGAAAACTACGTGGCACTGGTTGCTTCTTAGAAGAGTGGTCCTTGGTGAACAAGAGCAGAGGTCGCAGTAAGAAGACCGTTACTCAAGCAAGAGCTGAGGGACGCTTGACACGGGGGAGCTGTAGGAGGCTCAGAAAAAGTGAAGGAAACAGGAGAAACAGGAGGGCGCTTCTAGCCGCGCTGCCCAGCTGGCCGGGGGCGCTGCACCCGGGAAGGAGACCACAGAGCTGCGGACTGCAGGTACTGTTTGGTTGCTCATGGGACTTTTGAGGATGGTGGAACGAAGATGCAACCTCGGGGAGCGGTTTTCTTGGCAAGATGGAGGAGAACCTAATGGTAGAAGAGACACCAGGTGCCTGGGAGAGGCGACAGGACAGCAGGTGGAGACGCCAGAGTGAATGAGCCCACTCATCGCACACTTGCTTCATGACGGCTTCGCGGGGCCATCCTTCCCATGCCCCCTCTGCTCCCCACAGACTTGCCAGTTCTGCTGAAGATTTAAATGGCCCCTCTGTGAATCCGTTCTTCCCCTGCTCCTTAGTCCGCTCTTCATTCCTCACTTCCCGTCCTGGCGATGGTGCTACTGCGCCTTATGTTGTACTTTTCCCCTTGTAGACCGTCAGCGCTTTGAGAAGTTAAGCGGTATTTCACTCATCCTCACGCCCTTAGAACTGTGGTATATTTTGGTACTTAATAAGTGTCGTTAAATAGCTAGGTTCTAACCAATGCCATGAAATTCTGTGTAAAAATGGTTGTTTCAAAGGCAGAGCCCTGGGCTTTGAAGTCGTGCAGTTGCTGTGGTCTGTGGCTGTGTATTTTATGTTAGACTACTGCCTATGACTTATATCTTAGATTTCAAAATGCTGTGCTGTTTGAAGAGATTTGACAAAGATTCTTAAGGACATTTTAGTCTCTCAGTCTCTGATTTCTGAGCATGTGTTGTTTTTTTTTTTAAACCATGATTATTCAAAACTCGGGTTAAGAGAGCTCATCACTAGGCAAGGTGAGTGTGAGCTGCTTGTTTGTAAGATTAAAAGAATTCTGATACGTCTATATTGTTTTTAACAGTGTAAAATCTATATTTCTGGCACTTTACACTAATTGAACATTTAGACTTAGTGGTACCTTAAGATATTGACGTAATGTGAATTAGAATTTTTTAAGTTTCCTTACTGTTTTTTAGGAAGTTCGGTACCTGCTTCAAGTAGCAGCACTGTCCCCACCTCTCTGTCTCCTGGAAGCTGCTTGGGATTAGACAAGTTCAAGAAACCCGAGGGCAGCTGGGACTGTGAAGTGTGCCTGGTACAGAATAAAGCAGATGCTACTAAATGTGTGGCGTGCGAAAGTGCAAAGCCGGGCACAAAATCTGAGTTTAAAGGTAAGGCATCGGTGTACCGCCTCCTTGTACTGCCATTTTAAAGTGAAATATATGCAGATCACTTCAGTCTCACATCTGAGTTACTGTAAAGCTGGGTGATTGCCTGGTCAGCAGTGAGGGGTTTTTTTGGTTTGTTTTTTGTTTTGCTTTTTTTTTTCCCTGCAATTGTTAAGGTACTGACTATTCTATCTTGTGTTGAGTCTGAGAATTGCAGATACTTGTTTCTGTTAACAGCCCTTTGGGATTTAGATGAATTTCCTGACTCTGGGGACTGATAATTGATTACTAGACATATTGTAAAACCAGTAGCTCTTGGTTATACAATAAAATGTCCGTTCATTGGTAGTCTGAATCGGTTATTCCAAGTGTACCTTATTAACAGAAATATCAGTGGATTCAGCATAAAATTTTATAGTACTAAATGTCAAGCCTAACTGTGAATTTTGTTCTGTATCTTGAGTAAATTTATGATAATGTTCTCATGAACTATCAACAAAATATATGTACTTTTGTGAACTATGAATTTTCTAGTTAAATTTTACATGAGAAAAAAAAAATCAATTTCCAGACTCTGAGAACCAAGTAATCTGGACTTGGGCTTTGGTTTCCCAGAGAATGTCCCAGAGAAAGGAGTCTCTTAATAATTTTGTTTCGTAAATACAAAGGAAGAACCTCTAAAAACAATTTATGCTGAACTGTTGCCGAAGGCCACATTTTTCAAGTCTTTATTGTCCTTTGTGACTTAATATTTCATATGAGATACATTTCAGTAAAAAGGTTGATAAAGCTGGGAAAGAGCAGAAATTTTAGATCTGAAATAGCAGTCAGGGAGAGGTGAGAAAGATTGTTACCAGTAAGGGAGGAGGTCTCAAAGGCGAGACCGTGAGGGCATTAAAGAATGAATGCCAAGTTTAATCAGCTTGTACCCGTGTCTTGGACTAATGACTTCCAGACTCTCTTGACTGGAAACCAAGCAGGTTTCCACCACATGTATAATGTATTTGTATGATTGATTGAAAAGTGTCACAAACCAATACTTACTCTTTAGTTTGTTTAAGTTACCCTGTTTCTATTCTTTTTCATTTTAGAAGAAAAATGCTGGTTGTAACCCACTAAATTAATTACATGGCTAAAGGGACGCAGCTGGTTTGAAAAACACTGCCTTTGGGGGGCGCCTGGGTGGCTCAGTTGGTCTGACTCTTGGTTTCTCTCAGGGTCGTGAGATCGAGCCCAGTGTTGGGCTCCACAGTCAGCGTGGAGTTTGCTGGAAACTGAGCCTCTCTCCCTCTTTCTCTCTTTCTCTTTGTCTGCCCCACCCCTACTCTCTATCTCTCAAATAGATCAAATAAATAAATAAAATCCCAAACTCTGCATTTGGGTGTTTTAGGTCACTATTTTCCAGTCCACTTGAGGTTGTTGTGTAGCTGTGAACCTCGTGGTCCTCTCTCCGTGCCCTCTCCCTGTTGTGCTATAATCATCATACCTTCAAGTCTGTGCCTTTGAGGCAGAAGTGAGAACGAGTTAATTATTGTCTTTAGCACCTCAAGTTTTAGCTTTCCATCTAATATCACTTGAGGTATTTACAGACCATGTGGAATGCTGCTTGCTTCTCAGGTTTTGATAATTTTTTAAGTTTCTTAGCAAAAGAAAGGGATGGGTCATCATTAAAGGGAGATTTGAAGATAAGAGGGCTTTGTCTCTATACGTGGATAAGCAGGGTTGATGGATAAATATCTTGGCACGTCAGTGATTCCTGTTCATTTCTAGTTTCTAAGCTACAGAAAAGCATTGTGAAACCAAGACTTTGATCTTGTCAACATAGTACTGTTTGTCTTTGTAAGTACTGCTTCTGCTTATGCAGGTCTTCTGGTGTTCTGAGGTTGAACTTCTTTTTAATGTTTGATAACGAATTTATTCACAAGATTTCAGACTCTGGCTATAACAGGATTCCTAGTGAAAAGTCTGTCTTTTGTCCCCATTGGTTCATTTTCCTTCCTTCCTCCCCCACCAGAGGGAATAACTGGTGGTTAGTTTCTCAGAATTCTTCCAGAGTTTCTTCATACACATGATAAGCAAATATACTCTTATTCTGTGTGTTCTTATTTCCCTCTAATTTGTTACAAAATGTTGTGTACCATACTGCCTTTCTGCCCCCTTGAATTTATCCTGGATTAGCTTGGACACATCTTTGCTCTTCGTTCACAGCTGCCTGGGATTGCATATGACATTTTGCATGTCAGTGAGTTTATCTTTAAAAATAAAGACTTAGGGGGAAAAAAAAGAAAGTAAAATAAAGACCTAGGATGTGAAGGTGATCTGGCTGTGCCGTCTGTCACCCCATTGATCACCGGGCTGGATTTCCCTGATCGGGCCGGCTGGCCTTCCCTTCCTCCCTATGGCTCCACATACATCCGTCCCAAAGCTGCGTGCTCTGTTCAAAGAGGACAACCTTCCCGGATAGAGGAGGGCCCTTCTCAGCTCAAGCGTGTATAGAGAGCAGCTGCGCTCCCCTGCTAGAACCTCCAGGCAAGCTCTCAAGGTCCATTCGTAGGAGCGTGTAGGGTGGTGAAGCTTCCAAGACTCCAGATGCATCCAAATGACGTGCTGCGTGCGGCAGTCTGCCTTTCTTTACAGAATAAATAAATAAATACTTAGCTGTAGAATTGTTGGGTCAAAGGATACATGCGTTGTAATTTTTAGTAAATACTGACAGTTGCCTTCCATGGATTGTGTGCTAATTACCCATCCACCTGTCCTGTAGAAAGTGTCTGTTCCTGCTCGACTCCTCACCAACTCTGCCTTATCGGGTTTGTTGGATCTCTGCCGGTGTCATGGATGAAAGGCGGCGTGTTGGTGTAGTTGGGAGGAGCGAGATGGAGTTCTCATGCCGAACATTGGGCTGCTGCTTCGTGTTCACTGCCCTTCACTCTTCAAAGGAGGCCTTTGCAGAATTAGTCCTTTTTTTTTTTTTTTTTAAGATTTTATTTGTGTATTAGAGGGCACGCACGAGCAGAGGGAGAAGGAGAAACAAACCCCCCTCTGAGCAGGGAGCCCAATGCAGGGCTCAATCCCAGGACCCCGGGATCATGACCTGAGCTGAAGGCAGACGCTTAACCAACTGAAGCCACCCAGGTGCCCCTCCAGAGTTACTCATTTGTTTTTCAGGGGGACATTTTGTTTGCGAGGATAGCGTTAACTCAGTGACTTGTGTTTTATATTTTGAAGGCTTTGGCACATCTTCCTCTTCTTCGAACCCAGCAGCCTCATCCTTCAAATTTGGTATCCCATCATCCTCTTCTGGACCTTCTCAGACCTTAACAAGCACTGGAAATTTTAAGTTTGGAGATCAGGGAGGCTTCAAAATCGGAGTGTCCTCAGATTCTGAGTCTCCAAACTCCGTGAGTGAAGGCTTTAAATTTCCTAAACCATTAGGAGATTTTAAATTTGGAGTTTCGTCTGAGACTAAACCTGAGGAAGCTAAAAAGGACAGTAAGAGTGAGAACGATTTTAAGTTTGGACTTCCTTCGGGCCTAAGTAACACAGCTTCGTTAGCTCCGTTTCAGTTTGGCGTGTCTAATCTCGGGCAGCAGGAGAAGAAAGAGGAACTACCGAAGTCTTCGTCTGCGGGCTTCAGCTTTGGTCCCGGTGTTATTAACCCCACACCTGCTGCTACCAACACCGCGGTGACCTCTGAGAGCAAGAGCAGCTTCAGCTTTGGAACCCTAGAAACCAAGAGTGTTTCAGTGGCTCCTTTCACGTGTAAGACGTCAGAAGCCAAAAAAGAAGAAATGCCTGCCGCCAAAGGAGGGTTCACGTTTGGCAGCATAGAACCCGCCCCTCCGCCAGCTGCCTCGTTGTTCGCGCTGGGAAGGACAGAAGAGAAGCAGCAGGAGCAGGTCACTTCCACTTCTCTGGTGTTTGGGAAGAAAGCTGACAGCGAAGAGCCAAAGTGTCCATCAGTGTTTTCCTTTGGAAATTCAGAGCAGACCAAAGAGGAGAGTTCTTCAAAGTCCACCTTTAGTTTCAGCGTGGCAAAACCAGCCGAGAAGGAAGCGGAACAGCCAACAAAGGCTGCTTTCACATTTGGAACGCCAACCAATACTGCGGCTGGTAAGTATTAAACTTTTTTTTTCTTTTTTTTTTTTTTAATAACGAGGCATCTCTGATCTCTGGACAAATGCAGCAGGTCAGGGAATGGTTTACACTGAACAGAGCTGAGTGAGACCAGGAACAGCTCTCTGGAAAGGAGCATAGGATTTTCCGTTTTCACTGCTCCATACCCCAAGAGGTGAAGAGGTTATCTACAGCTCTGATGGCAAGCCTGCAGGGTTGCACGTCTGTCCATGCTCCTCCCTTCTGTTTGAGCTCTGACAGTTGGGATTGGCCTACTGTTCAGGAGCGTAGGCCTGCCTTCGTAAGCTCATGAAATATTTTCTAACTCACTCTTTATGTACAGGCCTTCCTTCACAAATACAGTTAATCAGTCGTCATCAGGCATTTAAGGAATATAGACAACAAATATAATTTGTCTCTAAGCAGGGGATTATGAAAACTAGTATCCTGAAGCAAAAATGAAAGAGCATTTTAAAAACGTTCAAAAAACGTGCTTGGTGAAATGAAATCCTTCTGTGGGCTGAGCAGCAGAAAAACCTTAGATGATAGATTAGTGAACTAGGATTTGACAGAGCTCAGTTTCACGGACGTGCAGAGAGACTGGGTCCAGCCAGCCCACAAGTGCCGTTGCAGGAGGGGTGCTTAGCAGATGAGAACAGGACGGAAGTATGAAAGAAGTGACAGAAGAACATTTCCTTTGTGCAGAGAAAACATCTCCTTAAAAATGAAAACGGCCCACTCATTAGCAAGGACCAGTGAGGTTGTAGGACACTAAAGCCAAAATCCTGAATGCTTTCAGAGAGAGGAAAGCTCTTTGCCCTCAAACTTTGAATTTGTAAGACCACATGCTTGAAACAGTAGAGCAGTATCCTAAAAGTGAAAATGGTCTTGATCTTAAAATTTTATATCCAGCTGAAGGGCAAAATAGAGATGTTTTCAGACAATTTTATATCCAGCTGAAGCAAAATAGAGATGTTTTCAGACAGGCCAAAAAATAGAATGCCTGTGAACACTTCTGAAAATACACTGGAAACACGAAATGAAAAATTTACCTTGGGGAAAAAAAAATGGAAATCAGTGGATTTTTTTTTTTTTTTTTTGGGTCCATTGTCTGGACATTCAAAACACCCTCCAAAAAAGAAAGTAAATACTCCGTTATGTACAATTTGGAAAGGAATAAAAACACGATTAGGTCTAATTAGATGTAATCATGGTATCACTGTACTTTTTCCACTGAAACAGACCCTCTTAACCTCCCATTAATGAACTTGAAAGTGAGCCAGCGTGCTCCACTTTCTGTAAATCACACTAACACCCATACCATATCGCGGCCGGCCTGTACAGAGACAGCATTGGAACTGAGACCTCATTGGGAGAGTTAAAAAAAAAAAAAAATATCTTCAGGAAGGTGGGTGATTTCAGGCTCATATAAAACCAGTAGCTTTCTTCTAAATCAGCAAGAAATAGCTGCGCAAATGACCTGTTTCAGACCTGTTCCTGAGTGAGAGCATTGTCCCTCCCGGTGTCCTCGGTGTCCTCTCGCTCTGTGTGTAGTTGACTGTGGTTGACACACCTGTCACATGAGTTTCAGGTGTGCAGCATAGCTATCGGGCTGGGCCGCTGCCTGTGGTAGTCCGTGCCCGGCGCCGCACCATCTGTCCCCACACGGTTTTGGGACAGCACCATAGACTGTCTCCCGGTGCTGGGCCTTGTCACCTGTGATGGACTCCTTCCAGAGCTGGAAGCCTTCGTTTCAGTTCTGAGAGGAATTTCGGTGGATGTGACAAGCTAAGCTCATTTTAAAATTCACCTGGAAGGGAGAATGCACGAGAGATTTTGGAGAAAAGGGCAGGCACGCAGACAGGTTTGCTCCACTCGTATCAGACCATACCGCAAAGCCGCAGGAATTAAAACAGTCTAGGAGCTTAGGTAACTGCAGAGGGAACAAATGGACACGTACTTGGAAATTTAGTGTGTCCTAAGGGGGGAGTTATAAACGAGTGAGTGAGGACGGCCTGGACAGTAAGTGATGCTGTTGGACAGATGAGGGTCTTGCTAATAGCTCTGCAAGTCTCCCGCCATCTGAACAGGCGTCCAGACGTAGCCTCCATTTCGGGGGGTGGGATTGAAGGGATATTTTTTATTCTTACTAATCTGAATGCTGAAAGTTATCTGGTCTGAGATGCAGTCCAAAAGCCATCAAAGAAAAGATGGACATATTTGCTTACATCAAAATTCAATATAGCACGTCCATTTGATGAATTTATATAAAAAAACCTTAGTGGTTCTGTGTTCCAATGACTGGCTGGACTTGCACGGTAGGAAGAAGTGCCTTTCTGTAGTTCCGTGTCCTCAGAGTTTTGTGTGTCCCGTCACCTGTGTCTGCAGATCCGGGGGCCACGAAGCCGGCGTTCACCTTCTTGAACAGCAGCGCCCCCACGTCCAGCGCGCCGGCCCCGGCTGCCGCGGGGGGCATGTTCGGGAGCTCCGCCGCCGCCTCCAGCGCGCCCGGGACTGCCTTTGTGTTTGGACAGGCCGGCAACCCTGGGAGCGGCCCTGCCTTCGGGAGCGCGGCCGAGTCGGGCGCGTCTCAGTCGTTGCTCTTTTCTCAAGAGAGCAAACCAGCAACCACGTCGAGCGCGGCGGCGGCCGTAACCCCGTTCGTCTTTGGGCCGGGAGCCAGCAGCCACAGCACCGCCACCTCCGGCTTCAGTTTCGGAGCCACGACCACATCCAGCTCTGCAGGTACGGTGACGCGAGGAAAGCGTATGTGTTGCAGCCGGACGGGCTGGAACTGTCCTCTCCCGGCAGGTTAACTAGCGGGGACCTGAGAAGCGCCGGGCACCGCTAGGCCGGCTGCCCCCGGCGTGTTGTCACCTTTCGCTGCCTGGAATCTTGTCCATTTTGTGGTTCGGTTTAATATCATGAACTCGTTGGGGGGAGCTTTCTAGGTTCAGTGTCCTCTTTAGTTTTTCCAGGTGTTCTTTTTGAAACGTTGGGTGGTTGAGTAACCAGAAACCGGGGACTGTTTCATTCGGCGTGAGCCCGCAGTTGGTAGCACGTACGTGGGACCGCGCTAGTGGCCTCTGCCGCGGGTTAGGTAGTCGGGCAAGAGATCGCTTGTCTTCGATCGCTCTCTCTACCTGACAAAAAATGTGGCTGCGAAGGTGGGGACTCTGGCTCGTCAGCGACTTTGCTGATGCGCATTCTGTATGGTCTCACTGAACAATGGGCGAGGATTGTGCCCTTCGTGATCATCAAAACTGGCCTTGCTGGGGTTTGCTCAGCTCTAAGACAAGTGTCTGAAAAGAAGCTTCAGGTTTGCTGCTGACTTGATAGCAGTTTCTTGAGGATTATCTCGTGGTGGCTCTCAGGTGACATCAGTGTTTCTCTGGGCTTCTAGGATCCTCCTTTGTATTTGGCACGGGGCCTTCGGCGCCATCTGCCAGTCCAGCATTTGGTGTTAACCAAACCCCGACATTTGGACAGAGTCAAGGTGCCAGCCAGCCCACTCCCCCAGGCTTTGGAGCTCTGTCCTCGTCAGCGGCGTTGTTTTCTGCTGCCCCTCAGCCCACACCGCCTACCTTCGGGAGCGTGTCAAGCAGCAGCCAGCCTCCTGTGTTTGGACAGCAGCCGAGTCAGTCTGCCTTTGGGTCCGCAGCAGCTCCGAGTTCCGGTGAGTGCGCCCTGCCCACGGGGCTTGTGTCTGCTCTGCCCCTGGGGTCTGCATGTCTTCAGACAGAATGGTTTCTGAATTCTGAAACCATGCCTGTGTCTTCTTTCTTTTTTGTATTTTTATGTCTTTTTCTTTTTTAAGGATTTTATTTGAGAGAGAGAGAATGTGCATAAGCGGGGGGAGGGGCAGGGAGAGGGGTGAGCAGAGGGAGCCCAGCACGGGGCTCGATCTCAGGACCCGGATGGTGGCCCGAGCTGAGGGCGGACAGTTCACCGACTGAGCCACCAGGCGCCCCTGTCTTATTTCTTTAAATGTCTCTTGTACTTGGCAGAATAGAAAAGTATGTGTTGGGACTTCCCCTAGAAGCGACATTCCCAACTTTCATACAGTGAAGCACTTTAAGGCATTAGCCATGCAATTAAAATGTAGTTATTTCTTATTCTTAGACGTGCAGTATCGGTTCTGTCCCATTTCTCCCATCTAAACTTTGGGGCACTCCAGCCTAGATTTCAGCCGCATTTTCTAGTCCTCATTGTGATCGGATTTCCTTCGGGATGTCCTCCCCCCCGCTGCAGCTCTCTCCTGGAACAGAACCCTCCCCCCCCCCAGGCACCCAGGACACTGCTTTATGATCCTTGACTTGAATATTTAAACAGACATTCCCGTGTGTGGGGGGGGGGTTTGCATGCGCACGCATGCACACACCTGCTTAATATGGCTAATCACATTGTACTCTGAGGATATATTTCCTCAAAACTGTAGGATGTGTAGTTTTCTAACCACGAAATACGACTTCATACAGAAAAGCCTGAGACAGAAGTGAGCAGTGTGGTGTCGGAGCAGGCGCGTGGCTCGCCCTGCGCCAGCAGCCACCGGCCCCCGCCCCTGGCTCCCTGCTTGTTCACGGGCCTCTTTCCTTGCCCTGACGTGTCTGGGCTTTCGTGGCGATCTCTTTCCTGGGGTTTTATTTAAAGCTAACTGCTGACCTGTGAAGCTCTACAGAATATCATTTTGCCTTATTTTTAACTCTGTGTAAATGGAATCCACACTGTTGAGTCTCCGGATTCGCGCGGCTTTCGCTCTGGCAGAGCTCACCCGTGCCAGCGCGTGTGGTGTGCTCAGTGTCCCTGCCGCACAGTCAGTCAGGTTATGAACGTAGCACAGTTTATCCATACGCTGCTGCTGAGTCTGTCAGAGTTGTTTTTATTACCAGTTAGGAAATGCACCTCTGCTCATTCTTGTGTATGTGCCTGGAGGCACACATGCATGTTTTTCGAGGGTATATACCAAGGGATTGCCAAACTAAAAGGTATGCGTGCATATCTTAGACTTCAGAAAGTAATGCAAGCATATCCTGACGGATTGTGCCCGTTCGCATCCTACTACATTGTATGAAGATTCTCATATTTTGGGTCTACTGGATTTCGTTTTCTGTGAATTTTTTTTTAAAGATTTTATTTATTTGACAGAAAAATCGCAAGTAGGCAGAGAGGCAGGCAGAGAGAGTGGGGCAAGCAGGCTCCCTGCTGAGCAGAGAGCTGGATGTGGGGCTCGATCCCAGGACCCTGAGACTGTGACCTGAGGCTTAACCCACTGAGCCACCCAGGCACCCCTGTGAATTGTTTTTTAAGGACTTTTTTGGCCTTTTTTTGGGGGGGGCAGTTTCACTTTTGCTCAGTGATTTGCAGGAATTTTTTATGTATCCTGGATATTAGTACTTTGCCAGTTAGTACAGGTAGCAGAATTTCTGCTGGGACCTGTGTTAGCCATTTTAATCAGGACGTATGGATTCTTCTCAGCACGTGGAGTGGCACAGTGCAGCCTCCCTCCACACGGGCGCCCTTCCCCGCAGTCCTCCGCCAGTGACCGCTGTGTGCTTAGATCGGTTCTGAGTATGCAGGTGCCATATGGTACAGTGCACTTTGCTTTTCTATACAAAAATTTTTTTTTTTTTAATTTGACAGAGATCACAAGCAGACAGAGAGGTAGGCAGAGAGAGAGAGAGAGAGAGAGAGAGAGAGAGGAAGCAAAGCAGGCTCCCTGCTGAGCAGAGAGCCCGATGGGCGGCTCGATCCCAGGACCCTGGGATCATGACCCGAGCCGAAGGCAGAGGCTTAACCCACTGAGCCACCCAGGCGCCCCTTCTATACAAAATTTTGTTTTGTCCAGCATCAGTGATCCCGGTCTGTGTTAGTAATTTCTTTGTACCTGTCATTAGTTACAACTTTAGCTCTTCTCCCAGTCATACAGATTGCTTCTCAATCTTTTCATATACGTTGGCTGCTTGTTATTTAGTGTTGGAAGGAAATTTTTCACAGAATCTTCTCACCCGTTCCTTCTACCAGGCTTTCTAGGCTTGCTGTTGAACTGTGGTCTTGGTATCTCTCTTCACTGTTCTGGAGATTGCCCTTTGCCTCCTCTCTTTGCTGGAGGATGTCAGTGTCTTGTTCTTTCTTATTCCTTTGTTTTGAGAGAGCAGATCTTCCAGTGATTTCTTAAGTCCTCAGGGAAGAGAATTTTGAGACCTTACATTTCTGGAAGTATCTTTATTCTGCGCCTGTGTTTGGTAAGATTTTGGTTGAATGCAGGTTTCATTTGGAAATAATTTTCATAGTTGTGAAAGGATTTCTCCATGTTGGACTTTCTGGTTCTCTCAGAGTTGCTCTGGAAGTCTTTCTTGATGTTTGCTTTTGTATGTGTGCTGCTGAAGTAAGCACTTGATCTTTGCTTTTGGACCCATTTCTTCTTTCTGAATCTCACTGGATCTTTTCATTGGCTCCAGTGTTCTGACTTACCAGGAGGATGTTCCTTAATCTGGATCCATTTTTACCCATTGACTATGAAGAATTTAGTTTTGTCTTTTTGTCAATATCCATTCTTGGGAACTTTCTGGAGTTACTTCTTTGAAGATTTTTGTGCCTCATTCTTTAACTTCTGTTCTTTTTCCCTTTTTGTCCCTTCTGTCCTTTCTGGAAAGATTTCTTCCATTTATCTTTTACTTCCCCTTTGATCAGGATTTTATTTTTGCTAATTTGAGACATTCTTTTTTTTTGTTCTGTAGGTGTGCCCTTTTTATATTCTTAATGTTCTTGTTTCAGAATTGTTACCTGTTATTTCTTGATATTAATGATGAGGTGTGGGGTTTTCTTTTCTCCCCTTTACCCTGTAGTTCAATCCATTTTCTACAAATTGCTTTTCTCATTTGGCTCTTGGTGTTTCTTATGAAATACTTTCCTCAACTTTCTGGGGCTTCTAGGCTATCCACTCAACAGTTGTTTTTTTAAATGGTAGTAAGAATAATTAACACGAGATCCATCGTTTCAGCAAATTAAGGGCACGGTGCAGTGTTGTTAACTACAGGCCCCCCGTCGTACTGATAACGGCTGCACCCCCGCCTCTGGTGTAACTGCGCTCCGCACCCGTTGGCGAGCCCCTCTCCATTCCTTTAGTTCCTCTCTCTCTCTCTCTCTCTCTCTCTCACACACACACACACACACACACCCCAAACCCACCCCCCACCCCACAGCCACCCTTTTTCTCTCTGCTTCTGTGGTTTGGCAGTTTAGATTCCTCATGTAAGAGAAGTCATGCGGTACCTGTCGTGGGTCCGGCTTATTCCACTTAGCATGACGTCCTCCCGCTTCAGCCAGGCGCTTGCGTGTTGTTTCAAGGCTGAACAGTGTTCCTGTGTACGAACCGCCCGTTGTTTCATCTCCTCGGTCGGCGGACATTTAGGTTGTGTCCACATCTTGGCTCTTGTAAATAATGGTGCGGTGACCTCGGGAGTCTGGATGTCTCCTCGAGGCCCTGATTTTAAATGTTTTGGAGAAATACCCAGAACGGGGTTGCTGGATCATAGGGTGATTTCTATTTTTAGTTATTTTCTGAGGCGCCTCCGTACTGTTCTCCACAGTGGCTGCCCCAGTTTGCATCCCCACCCGCAGAGCACGGGGTTGCTCTCCTTCACGCGCTCGCCAGCACCTGTTGTTTCTTGTGTTGCTGATTTTAGCCCTTCCGACAGGTGTGAGGCGGCACCTCACTGTGGTTCTGATGCGCACGTCCCTGACGATGCGTGGTGTTGAGCATCTTTGCACATGTCTCTTGGCTGTTTGTGTCCTCTTTGGAGAAATGTCTGTTCACGTCCTTTGTCCATTTTTTAAATCAGGTTATTCGGGCTTTTTGGCTGCCAATTGTAGAAGTTATAGATTTTGGATATCAGGTCTTCATCAGATACATGGTTTGCAGACATCTTTTCCTGTCCAACTCATAATTTTACAAGTGTGGGATACCTCAGTACCACTTGATAATTCTTCGTGCATCGAGAAGCTCATGATCTTGAATCTCACTGTAGGTTCATCTCATGGGCCTGCTTCCTTAGGAAGACCTGGATCTTGGTATCAGTGGGTCTTTCCTTAAGAAGGTCAGACTCGGGGCGCCTGGGTGGCTCAGTGGGTTAAAGCCTCTGCCTTCTGCTCAGATTGTGATCTCAGGGTCCTGGGATCGAGCCCCGCATCGGGCTCTCTGCTCAGCAGGGAGCCTGCTTCCCCCTCTCTCTCTCTGCTTCTCTGCCTACTTGTGATCTCTGTCAAATAAATAAATAAACTCTTAAAAAAAATAAAAAAGGTCAGACTCCCCAGAGGTTACTCCCAGTCTCCTGCCTAGAGGGTGTGCAAACTCCCGATGGCCTGTGCTCTGGGAGCCGAGTCAGGGAGGGAGGCTGCGGCTCTCCTACTTGTAACGTCAGCTGACTTTTAATCCTTCTGTGCCATAGGATGTCCGTGCCTTTGTGTGCGGTCGCCTAGTCCAGAGCCTGAAGTTCTCTTCCGTTGGGGTAGAGGAGAAAAGTGTCTTGTGGTACGGGGAGGAGCGACTTGGGTACCTGCTTCTCACACAGATATTCTCCCATCCTCTTCCTCCTCCTTCTTCTTTTCTTCTTCTTCTTCTTTTTTTTTTTTTTAAAGATTTTATTTATTTATTAGACACACAGAGAGAGAAATCACAAGTAGGCAGAGAGGCAGGCAGAGAGAGAGGAAGGGAAGCAGGTCCCCGCTGAGCAGAGAGCCGGATGTGGGGCTCGATCCCAGGACCCTGAGATCATGACCCGAGCCGAAGGCAGAGGCTTTAACCCACTGAGCCACCCAGGCGCCCTCCTTTTCTTTTTTTATAGTCACACCTTCATTCTCCCTTCCAGAGGCCCCTGGCTCCCAAGCCTTCGGGTATGTTTAGTGTAAATGAACTGCGCCTGTGCTTTCCCGGCTGCCAGCTTGGTACTTGGCTCCCGTCAGCCTTCCGGCGTCTCCATTTGGTCGCTGTTGTCTCCTCTCTGTCCCCCATCTTCGTAAAACTCCCTTTACTCTTATTTTAACATAATTTTTGAAGAAGTTAGCGCAAATGTTGTGTTGCTTCGGCTATCTTTAAGCGGAAGTCCCTTCTACCCAGTTCTCCTTGGTCACGGGTAAGTTGGGTCACTCGTCCGAGGGTGTCCTATGTTCCGTGAGCCGGCGGAGCAGACGGCTCATTTTCACTTTCTGTGAGTGACGGTAAGACCGCTTAGCCCTTCCCGCGTGTTTGTATGTGAAGGTCCGAGTCTTTACCAGAAAACTAGCATTTTGACCTTGGTGAAGTGTTTCTGCTTTAACCGCCGCAGGTTCTTCAGTTTTCCAGTTCGGCAGCAGCAGCACCACCAATTTCAACTTCGCGAACAACAACCCGTCGGGAGTGTTCACGTTCGGGGCGAATCCCGGCACCCCCGCCGCCTCGGGCCAGCCCTCCGGCTCCGCGGCCTTCGCGTTCAGCCAGTCTTCGGCCGCGTTCACAGTGGGGTAAGGCCGCGCGGCGGGAGGGGCTGCGGCGGGGCGGGCGCGCGCCTGCGCGGAGCGGGGCTGGGGGGCTCGTCGCGGCCCCGGGGCGGGCGCTGCGGTCAGGCCAGACGCGGGTGTTGGCCGCCGTGCCATGCGCGGGGACAGACGGGGACAGAGAGCGCGTTTCCTTCAACCCCCCCCCCCCCCCCCCCCCCCCGCCCCCGGTCGCAGGTCGCCTTGTGCGGATGCTGAAATGTCCCCGAGCACCGGGTGACATAACGCAGTTCTCGCTTTTTCACAGGTCAAACGGGAAAAATATGTTCTCTTCTTCCGGAGCTTCGGTTCCTGGCCGCAAGATAAAGACTGCTGTCAGGCGCAGGAAATAAAGGTCGCGGTGTGTCCCACACCACGTTGGCAACTGCTGGTGCCCTGCTTCTCAGATCCCGGCCGTACTGTGCGTGGTGGGGCTGGCTGTGGTCAGACCTGCCCGACGACTTCCTGAGTTCGCGCCCCCCCCCCCCCCCCCCCGTTCCAGAAACAATAATCGCTAGATCGGCGGCTGATTCTGCAGCAGAAATAGGATCCCGCACATGACCCCCGATTGGGCGCAGGCCGCCGCGCCCCGGACGGAGCCCGCTCAGCGGGTGCTTTGTAGGGAGCCTCCGTGCGCGCCGCGCTGCGTGCCCGGGTGCGCGCGGGGGGACGCGTCGACGTTGTAATTATATGGGAGGAATTCTGTATAGATTAGAGAATGTGGAAGTGAATGATTTCTCTGCTGAGTTTGTGCTGGTGTATGTGTGGAGTGAGTGAGTCGGGTGTTTTGTGCACTAAAATTTTCTGATAGAGGAAGCCTGATTAAAGAATGGTCCATGCTAAGGACTTATTAGATCTAGTGCGTTCTCCATTTAATAATTATATGCTATTTCTATATTTTCATTCTCCTATCACCTGTCTTGCCTTTTTCATTATTTTATTATGAAACTGGTGTAAATACAATTTTGTTTCTGTACTTTTTTGGCATAACATAAATCTGTGAACTTGAAATTTTAATTTTGTGTTAGAGAATTTGTTTGTTCTTTGTTTAGTCTCGTCTCAGATTTTATTATGTAAATCCCATTATTCAAAGTTGCCTAAATCCATTTAGAAATCTTTAAAAAAAAAATTGGGGATTCTTAAAGTGAATTTATTGGCTTTTCTGATCCAGTTTTGTTTGGACCAAAAACCAGTATTGTACAAAGTATTAAGCATATATTTTTATATTTACTGAAATGGACTGTGGTGACTTTGGATAATAAGGAAAAGTTTAATATTAAAGCCATGTTTATTACAGTATAATTAACATGTTAAACCATGGGATAAATGCCATCAATAAAAAATTATGAAATATTTTTTGTTCTAGTGTTAACTTATAATGAAGGTACCAGTGTTAATGGAAGGGAACCTTTTTTTGTAAAGGTTCGCCATGTTTCAGAGAAATTCCAAAGAATACATTTAAGTGATTTGGACAACTCCTACGTGAAGGGGAAGTGTCTAGCGGTAAAACATAGAGAAGGTACCCTGCTTTTTGTCTGGTGCTAGGAATCACGCCTACTTTGCATATAAAATGACCTGCCTTTTTAAAAAGTTGAAAATAAACACACGTAACCATTTGTTCGTATCTGTATCTTCCTTGAGAGGCGACTAGATAGTGTTTACTGATCAGGTCTTGGAGACACATGCCGAAAGCAGCCCATAGAAATTGCATGGTCCTTTTGTATGGAATTCTTACGGATTCTTTTACTAATATCCCCTCCCCCCCCAACTGGATCTCGTCTGTGGTTCATAAAAGACCTGTTGGGACAGCATTTGCTTGATTTTAGACTTAATTTGAGCACACGGTGATTTTGTGCGGACTTTCGTTTTGCTTAACTTCTGTTGAAATCCAAATTCAGAACTTTAAAATGTTTACGAGCTATTTTGTGTTTCTAATTTTGCAAAGATATTTTTTGTTTTGAAAACATCTTGGGCCATTATCTGGTGCTGGTTTGGGGAGAGACATTTTATAATTCTCACTTTATTAATAATACACATTTGACGCAGGCCTGTTTGGGGGCAAATGATGGTGAATACCGGAAACCTGGTTTTAATGCGGAGATGTTAATGCCTAACTAAGTGGCAGGTTTGTTCATTATCTGCCATCCTCTGGGCCCATATGAATGGGAGTATTAGGCTTTCTGCTCTGGGAAAAATTTTCATAAGAAATGTGCTAGAAATAGTTATTTAGTATTCTTTAAAACAAGTTGACTGAAAATAAAGGTGGCTTAAAAATGAAATCTTCTGGCACCAAAGCTGTTGTCTACAGAGCTGTAATCAGGGCTCGGGACTTGGATTTTCTGTCTCCGTTGTCGTTATTCCCAGGCTGCGCATGTGGCTCCAGACGACATGCACGAACGCGGCTCCAGCGGCAACCCTGCCCCTCCCGACTCGGTCCAGCAGAGGCCTCTCCTTCCTGGACTGGCTCCGGCGGCAGACGTACTTCGCAGCCACTCTCTGTGACTCTGACGGCGGTCTCGGACAGGCCTCGGTCCTACGTTGCCTACACAAGTGAAAATTGAGGGCAGTTTGTAGAAGAAGGGGAAGTACCCCGGAAAGAAGCCACTTCTCATGCTGGAAGACTTCGAATGCCTGAGGTCCAGGCCTGAGGATGGCACTTCAGGTACCAGGTTGTTTCGAATAATTTATGATTTGGGGCGTTAAGAAAAAGTGTAATTT
Source organism: Lontra canadensis (assembly GCF_010015895.1). NCBI lineage: Eukaryota > Metazoa > Chordata > Mammalia > Carnivora > Mustelidae > Lontra > Lontra canadensis. Next base: position 16,363,811 of record NW_022631015.1, on the reverse strand, counting down.
AGACCACTGAAAAATGTCTTCAAGCTAGCTGCTTATTAATGGTTGTTAACAAATCCTCTCCCGAAATTGTTCGTGTATTTGGGATTTTATTTGAAATTAAAGTGGTAGACTAATTTTAAGTTTGTAACCAGGCTATAAATTAGTCCATTACTTTAATTTCAAATAATAAAATCCCAATTTTAAAATTTTCATTATTCAAGTACTGAGGACATACCATGTTACAATAGTTTCAGGCGTACAGTGGGATTTGATAGTTCTGTACGTTACTTAGTGCTCACCACCGTAAGTGTGGTCACCATACGTGATTATAGAATTATTGACTCCTTCCTGTGCTGTCCTTTTCATCTCCATGACTTCATTTGTTTCCTGGGTCTATTTAAAGTTTGAAACTCAATGAAAATGTTACAAAGGTTAGCCTGTGTGTTGAATGGAAACTGACATTTGGTGTAGTAAAACTGGGGAAATGTGTGTATTGGGTCTAGCGACACGTGCCAACTGAATTGACTAGTGCTGTGGGGCAACTCTTAACAAGCTTACCTCGAGGTCCGCTGTAGTTCGTAGTTCCAGAAATGTAGGTTGTGCCTCAGCTCCGAACAGCACATTGTCTGTAGAACTCAGACCCGGCCATTGTTTAGCTACATTGAGTTTATCTGTGTTCTTCTTCTTTTTTTTTAAAGATTTTATTTATTTATTTGACAGGCAGAGATCACAAGTAGGCAGAGGCAGAGAGAGAGAAGCAGGCTCCCCCGAGAAAGGAGCCCGATGCGGGACTCGATCCCAGGGCCCCCGGGATCATGACCTGAGCTGAAGGCAGCCGCTTAATGGACTGAGCCACCCAGGCGTCCCTTATCTGTGTTCTTCTTGAGGAACCTGTTTTGTATCCTGTCCTCCTCCTCTAGATGTGTTAGAACAGGAAATGCTTGTAAGATCAGAATGAGGTTTAAACTGCCCAGCTCAGTCATTTACCAGCTATGAGACTTTGAACTTCCGGTTCCCTACGTGTAACATGGTTCCTTAGTATCTTGCATAGTAGTTGGGAGGGTTAACCATTTTAAGGACAGAATTAGTTGAACATCAAGCATAGTCATCTGTGGGTAACTTCTGAGTGACTTCCCTAAAGAATATACCCCAAAAGGTAGACTTTGGCGGGGGGTAGACCTCTTTTTTCTGAAAGCACTCTAGCTGACTGCCATTCTCCTAAAGGCCGGGAATGCGAGAAATTTGTATTTGGAAGCAAGGGTTCCCTTAAGCAGGAGATTCTAGAGCAAACTTCAAGTAACAGTCAAAAAACAAAAGCATTGGTGATCAAGTATTTATTGAGATAAAGAATACAAAGGTGGCATACAAATTATTAAAAATAGAATGCTGAATTTTATTTATAGGCAGGCCATCAGATACTGTTCGTGGGTCAAGCCCTACTCTAATGACCTGCGAGGATATACACATAATAATAGTTTGGAACGAGGAACTTCACCCAGGCAAGCACATAGTGTAAAGATTTTGGCCTTTGGTACAAGGGACGGGGAATGGCAAGTACCCGAGATGGTACCTGTCAGATTTTAGGAATACTGGTCTGATTTGGGCATAGTCTTCAAAAGAAACAGCCTGTTTTAATAGGGCTAAGTGTGGACTGCAAATATTTAACATCCCTGTCTCTCTCACAAAGCGCAAGACTTGCCAGTAGTTTCAACTCCTTTCTCCTTTCCTCTTGCTGGAAATACTGATGCATGAGTAAAACCCCCACACAAGTCACTTAAGGGAACAAGTCCTTTTAAAGCAGAGTTAAAACAACTTTTACTTGTCATTTAAAGCAATAATCACTAAAGACTTAGTGTTATTTAAATAAAAGGGCCCTCAAATATAATGTATTTTTTCCCCAATCCTAAATAGCGGGGGAAACTGGAAAGTAAGTGTTTAAGTGGAAACAAGTGACTTCTGCACCAGTGCCACACAAGCAGCAGCTGGAAATACTTTATAACGCGTTACTGTCCAAAAAGTTGTCGGCTTTATTTTTATGGTCGTAGCTTGGTCTAAAAATCAAGGCTTACATCCTCCCGTTTACTTCCCTAAACCCAGCATGGACTTCAGTGCGTCAGGCTCTTCTCAAGGTGCGCCAGCCGCCTGTAGTCCTGGGTACGGAGACTTTTCTAGATGCCCACGCTACCTGCCTGTTCTGCGCTTTTATTCAAGCCATAGTCACTGCAAGTGGTCTTAACTTGGCTTGACTTCTAATTTTGTTCCCTTAGGACTTATCTTGTAAAAGTGATGAATAATGTTTGTACTATGAAAACAACTTTCTTTTTGCCTTTTTAGGCCAGAGTTAAAGCATGAGAATTATACTTGGATACAGAAAATCAGCATTTCTAGAAATGAAAAAAATAGAAACGTGTTTTTGAAAAGACGGAGGCTCAACCCCTCACAACCCTAAGAGAAAAAAGTGACTCTCCCTTCTTCCCCACTGTTTTGTCATCCCCCCCGCCAATGATTTGGAAATCAAAATCTTTTCCTGTGTGCTGAATTCAAAATACAAACACACTTGCATTTTGTTAGAAAGGCAGAGTAGCAACAGAACTTGTATTTATTTTATCAGGCTATATAACTTGGATCCCAAGATGGATCTAAACGAACCTGCATCCAGCTAGGATTCCCAATAACTCATATATAGCAAATGTGCAATATTGTAAGAATTAAACTGGGCTACTTGCTTTTGTTTGGCAATAGAAATAAAAGCCTAGATGGTGAACCTTCTAATTATCTGAGAGGAAATTCTACATTAAAGATCTATTCCAGAGCTACATGGCTGATGGACACTTCAAGTTGAATTCTCCATCAGTGGCCAAGAGAGCGGTATCCACTGATGCTAACGTATACACTACTGAGTGGTAAGTTTACGTAACATTTCCTACTGTGTCTTTCTACTGTGAAGGGCCAAACACTTTAAACATCTTCCCAGGGGCTACAAGTGAGTGATCTGTTGAGTACTTTGGCACACTTAATAGGCTTTCTGTGATGTTGATTTAATAAAAAAATTTGAAAAACATGGTTTATGAAATCTTACAGTAAAAAGATTAATAAGGGTGCTGTTCAGGTTTCTATAGACCTCAAATGTGAATATTTTCAGTTTTAAATTCAAAGAAAAAACCTACATACCTCGCGTTTGCTATTTGAGGCCAAAAATAAAGTCCAGATTGATCTTTTAAGCAATCTAATTCTGAAGTATCCAAGACAGGCTAGTGTTTTTTGGGAAAACAATGTCAGGGTTGGAAAAAATGCCTAAGAAATAAAACTTCTCAGATATATCTCAATACTGTTAACTGGGCCATTTAACAAAAGCATGCACACACATTTAAAACACTAAGCTTTGCTTCAGTAGAAGAATAAAAATGGTAATACACAAAGTGTTACTTAACAATTCCCTCAAAACGTCATCCCTGGCAGGCCCCCCAAACTTAGAAAAATGTATGGAAATGGTAATTGTCTTTGTTGTAGAAAGAACAGTTCATAATGGGAAAACTGCTAATATTTCACAGGCTACTAGTATTTTATCATGGAATACTAAGATTAATATTTGACTCGTTGATGTTTCAAAAGTCATGGAACTATATAAAATATAATAAAAAGAAACTAGCTAGTATGTGACTACCTGGTGTAGAAATAGAAGGTACATTCAGGACACTGAACAGCACTAACACTTGCTTCATGCTGCACACATACTGGGAATATTGTTTTACAGTAAATATGCAACAATTTGATGAAGTGCTTTTCCCCCACATACTTATCGTTTGATTTCGGGCACTAAGAACACTTGCACATGAATTTCAACTTAAATTTACGGTGAAAATTTAGGTGACCCCCCCCCTCCTCCCCCTTTAAGAGCAATCACTAACTTACCTTTTCTTTAAAAATAATCAATGATAATAGAGCAGTAGGGCTGAATACTTTTCATCATCATGCAAAACTTGCCCCAAACACATGTTGAACAGGAACAGTACTTATAAAGTGACATCATTCCCACAATACACTGCAGTACAGATCTGAAAACTTCAGGTGAGGGAACTGCTAGGCCTGCCTCCTCTGCCCCTTTGTCTTGCAGCTAACTCCCTTCCTCCTAGGACGGGGGCCAAGTGCATTACCAGATTTGTGTCTCCACTCCGTCTCCCCAAAAGCAAAAACAATTACCCCAAGAAGTGTTAACTAAAGATGCGTTAATGTGTTTACAAAACACAACTGGACTTTTTCCATCATTTTGGGATAAACCAAAATAAATTTTTGAAAGTTTCATCTGGAGATTTCACAGCTGAAAATGGCTTTCAGCAAATTCTAAAGCCTTAGATCTTAAGAAAGTATATATTGTCCATTGTTGATTATAAAACCACTTGCCGCCTTTTCGATCTGAAAATTTTTAACACTTGAATTTAACAGGTTTTTCTTCTGGAAAAGTTCTTTGGCATTCAAGTAAAATCAGTACTTTCAGAATAGTCACCTGCATCACACTGGAGCGACTGCTTTAATTTCTAAATCATCAATTAGTGTAACTCAGGGATACCGATGGCCTTGACACATAATTTAGTCTTGTTACTCCAGAGAGTATGGAATTCAGGGCTTTTGGAGGCATCATCTGACCCCATTTCTTTTTACCACAATTGTTCCTGCCACAATGTCATAGGCTGTTCGATTATGCTGAAAAAACAGCAGTGTGATGAAAGCAGGAAAAAAAGAAGCAATAGAAAAATTCTTGATCAAAGCTCGTATAGTAGACCTAGAAAATTAAGGCAAAAAATACCAGATAAGTTATATACCAACCACTAAGAGGTTAATACTATCCTACACCAAGTTTAAAATACATATATATTTCAAACATACATTCAAAGTATTGAGCGTTTTTACCTTCGATATCTGAGTTACTTTCAAATAGCATTATATTCTGATCAAACCACCTGGGTTCTAAAGACATCAACATAAGAGTAAGACTTCAGAACTTCCACATGAAAAGCACTGATAAGTATTTCTCAGAAAGCGAACTAAAGGTTTAGAGTATTTTCTCGGATATTTGGCTAGAAGAATAACTGTTCCCTTTACTTACCTTTTGAATATTCACTCGTGTGGGTTTAGTGCTTTCTACACTATATGCTTCCTGCAATCCCCTCTTCTACCTTCTGTGAGGCTCTGACAGCTTAAATTACTGTGTATTCTTTCTTTGGGGGATGCTGTGATTAAAGAAAGCTTTACAGAGCTTCCAAGTGTGGCTCGGAATGGAGAATTCTCCTATCAGTGTTAGATTTCTGCCTCTCCGTGCACAGAAAGGCTGTAGAGAAAGCGCGTGGCTTGAGTGTGGCTCTGAATGCAGACTGGCTGGTGTCAGATCCCTCTTCAACTACTCACTCGCACTCCATGTCTGTAAAAAGGGGATAACGGTACGGATGGTACCTGGCTTATTAATACGTATTGTTTTAAACAAGGCCTGTTATGTAAGAGGTGCTCAATAAACAGCCATTACTGACTCTCATTAAAAGCAACCAGGATTATAATCATCACAGAACTGTAAGGAAACTTGAGGATATCTGCAAAATCGAGGCTTCCAGAGTCTCTCCTGTATCTTTATAGGACACCGCAGCTCTGAATCGTTGTGGCGGCAGTTCCAGCATCTTGTTTTTGGCCCAGCTGACTGCCGCCTACTTAAGTCTCTACAACTCCCATCATCATCATGTGTACCTCTCCCCACAGAGCCCGACGCCGCCAGCCGGCCCTGTGTCCTGCCAGCGGGACAAGCGCTCTCGTATGGGTCGAGAGCTGGAGCTGGGTGTGTGCAGGCATATCTGCCCGAACCCTTGCTGCCCATTCACGATGGGAGAATGACACGGTTACTACCACATGGAAACTGGAGGCGTGAGGCAGATTAGTAACTGCCCCAACAGCCACTGACTTAGAGAATAACCAAACTAGGTACGGAGCACGGATAGAGACACCGCCACCACCCAAACCCCCTCGCAACTTTTATTCCATAAAATGATTATCTTGAAATTGTACACTGAAGAGGGGTCTACAATCCACAACCGTTGAAAACCTCCAACTTTTCAGGTTTAAACTTAACACTGGTTAATACCATTACACGCCATGAGAAAAAAATACCAACATCTTAAAAATACTGTATCAAATGGTATAACTTAGAACTAACTAACATTGAATTCTACACTTAATTATTTTCATACGTATGTAGGAAATTAAGCCAAGAAAAGAACTTACGTTGTAATGCTAACATTTGAGGAAGGAATCACTAAAACCCGACTCGGTGCAATAAGCACTGATGTGTCACACGTCACCACGCGAAGGCCGAGCAGGAACTTTCCTGGGGTAGCTCCACCTGCTCCCCAAATGCAAATTATCTAAGGAAAGAAGGAGAGTTTAAAGATTATCTATTTGACAGAGGGAGAAGTCAGAAGTAGGCAGGGAGGCAGGCGGGGGGTGGTGGTGGGGGTAGCAGGCTCCCTAATGAGCAGAGCGCCCGATGCGGGGCTCGATCCCAGGACCCTGGGATCATGACCTGAGCCTACGGCAGAGGCTTAACCCACTGAGACCCCCAGGCACCCCGAGAGAAGGAGAGTTTAAAAATAATTTACTAGCTCAACTCTACCAATTTTAAAGATAAGTTTTTTTGCCATGTTATTCATGTTTTAAAATTTTAAGTTGAAAGAATCTCAGAATATTGGGAGGTCAACGCTGTAAGGCTTCTCAGCAAGTCTTTTATACCCTCAGTACCACAAGAGGTCTACTGTAAGATTTCTCTGTGACCCATTTTCTTTTTTTTTTTTTAGCAATTTGTTTCTATGGAAAAATACATTTCAAGTTCCACAACCAACTTACAAGTATATTTTTGGACCACGAGACTCAAATATGTTATAAAGAAATTGTCTCCACTCAAAGTTCTTCTTTTTAACTTGAAGAATACTACGTTAAAGAACATGTGGAAAAAATTTTAAAAAGAGGTATTTGAAAGAAACATGAATAACTATAAATTTCCATTACTTTTTATTTTGGGTTGATCATCTAAAATTAGTTTGTTAAAAAAAAATAACTTGTTAAATGTGAATATTTGCTGAGTCAGTAGCTTACCTCATAGAAACAAACTAACAATCTGTATATAAGAGCCACAATCATCATTTTCTGCAAGTCTTCCATTGATGTGTCTTCATCTATTTCTTCTATTATATAATGCATAGCAAACTTAGAGATATCCCTACACAAAACAATAGTTTGGGGTTATAAAGAATTAGTTACCAGAGCAATTTGCATTGGTATTTTTTCCATCAGTGTCCCAAACTTCAACTGAAATTCTAAATTAATCTTTAGGTTTCCACACATTTTAGTTTCACAATACATTCATTAGCTTGTTCAACAAACAAGCAGCACTATTGTGGGCAGGCATCGTACTAGCCTCAGGGACTCAACGATCTCTGCTTTCTCGGAGACTCTTACCTACCAGACAAAGCACAACAACAACAAAGTACCAATGAAGTGGGATGGGGGTGATGACGGAGAACCACAGGGTAGTAGGGAGACATGTACCAGGTACATTTCACTTAGGGAGTGAAGGCTTCCCAGAAAGGACGTTTGAGCTGAGATCGTGCGTAGGAAGAGAAGTTAGCCAGACGAAGAAGGGGGCCGGGGGAGTTTCAGGAGGGAGAGACTAGCGAGAGCGCGCGCATTGGAAGAGAACAAGGCTGTGATGGAGGCTGTAAGCAGGATGGCATGGCTCAGATATTAAGTATAGCAGGTCACAGCAATTAAGAAATAAGAGCATCTGTTAAATGATATGAGGACAAGCCTTTATCCTAATGGCAGTAAGAAATCACTGAAGAGTTTTAAGGTGGGAGGGGCAGAATCAGAATTTACGATCTCTTTGGTTTTATTATGAGAGACTGGACTGAGATAGAGCAGGAGATGGCAGACCGAGATACCAGTCAGGAGAATTTTGCTATGATCCAGATGAGAGATGATAATCACTGGACTGGGGAGAAGCAGTGACAATGAAACAGTACAGGGACAATGGTCTGAGCCTGAAAAGAAAGGAGCTGGTACCTGGTTGGCTGTGTGGGAGGTGGGAGAGAGTGAGTCGCGGAATCAAAGTAACACTCAGGTTCCTGGCAAGGGCCCTGAAATTTCACCAAAGGGTTTGTATCTTGGCACACTTACTACCTTTGTATTTATAAGTTCTGGGCTTAACTTCTGGAAGTAAACCCAAACTTCAGTCTACAAAAAGGAAGTATGAACCTCTACATCTCATGCTGGTGGTACAATTGAAGACTTCATATGAAATGAGCTCAGCGCTTAGCATATATAGAAAGGGCTTAGCAAATGGTCACTGGTATGTAATTATTCATGTGAAAGGAGGATCATTCAAATAAACCGCTCACTTCGCAGTTCTCTTGGGACTTGCCTCGATGTATAAGCTCTCCCATTTGGAAAAGCCTAACTGATTATCAACACTTCATCTACCCAAAGCTCTTTATGTTTTTGTTTTTACTCTGAATGGGATAGTAAGAGGGAAATTAATGCCTAGTCTAATAAAATGGTTGAATAAAAAAAAATCAAATGTTTACCTACTTTTGATAGGTGAGATTCCCACAGATCTTTCAGAACTCATTAAGTGTTTTTTTCTCTTTTTGTACTTATTTCTTAAAACCAAGAAAACAAATACGACCAAGCTCCTTGGAGGAGCTCCCAGTAGGAGAAATCATGACACTGGCACACTGACTGTCCCCACAGTCACTTGCGGCCATGACCAGAACTTCAGAAAACAAGACTTCTATGCAGTAGACATTAAAACCTTTCTGCAAATAACCTTAACTTACTTTATTCCACTGAGGTGCATAATGCTTAAGACAATGGTTGCTTTTATAAAGAAGAGAATAAAGAAATCCACCATCTCTGCCATAAATCTGTGGGCCAAGGATGGAATAACATACTCTCTGCCTGTAAATTAAAAAAAAAAAAAAAAAGGAAAACTAATTATTTCACATAGGCCTCAGAACCCAAGCTAGGTAATAAATGGAGAACACAAAGTCAAGGTATAACCAGCTAATAAAAAAACAAGTTTAAACCCCGCAACAGTTAATGGTATTGACTCCATCAGTACCACAAGCTATTTATTCCACTATTTACTGAACAGCTTAAAGTTTGCTTTCACCACCTTACGGTTTAAAAAATGATTTCACAGATACTAAATTATTTACGGCACTCAATACATTTCACCGGGACTCAAAAGCATACCCTGGTGATCACCAAGCCTGTGACACAAAATTAAACTTTTTAGTAAGAACCCAGGTTAAGTATAGACAATTACAAAGTAAATACCTGTGTTCCACATTCTACCCCCTCTTCATTTAGTTTGTCTTGCTTTTCTGTGTAATAAATCCAATGATTATCAATCTGACATCTTAAGTTCTGAATGGGATCAAATTCAGGAAAACTAGATCTTGTCTCATATATATGGCTGAACAAAGTAAACAGAAAGTCTAACAAACTACAAAGCGTAACTAGTATTCTAATTCCCATACAGAAGTAAACAGACAATATTACAAAGAACATCAGTTAGGGCTCAAAGGTTCATAACTCCGTCTGCATTCATGTAAATCTCCTTTCATATCCGTCGGTTTCATTAGTTCCCCTATCAATGATACCGATACTACTCTATATCATCATAGACCGCGTCATGCCTAATAAATCCACGTCTGGCTTCTTCCCAGCACTACCCGCACCCCCCGACCCCGACCCCGCCCTCAAAGTGGGTTTGCCACCCGAGAATGAAGCTCTGAGGTCGGTCTCCACAGCACAGAGATCAAGGGGCTAGTCTCCTGGGCAAAGATTTCCTTACACGTGGAGACGACTAGTCCCAGGAATAAGGGGATCCGGTCGGAGGACCAGGTCTAAAGGAAAAAGAAACCGTACAGCCTCGCCGCACACTTCAGGAACTTACAGCCTGGGCGAACGACAGCTGAAGAACGCAGAGAAATAGCAACCCGAGCAGCAGCAGCGGTTACAGAGGTCGAAAGCGTGGCCGCTCCCCTAAGACCCTTTCGCTCCGCCCCGCCCCGCCTCTCCGTCGCGCTTCTCACCTGCCTGCCGCCCGGTCTCGCTCGGGGTTCGCGAAGGGGCGCCGGATCCCACTCTGGTCACTGGGGTTGTTCGGGCGGGTCCCTGCCCGTGCGGAGCCCGGGCTCCCAGGCCCGCGACCGGAGCCGCGGGGGTGATGCCGGTAGCCGCTCTCGGGTCAGGCCCGGCGGCTGCGGCGCTCAGGAAGTAGAAGGGGTTGTAATAGCCCAGCTGGAGGGGCGGCAGCGCCGCGGCCTGGGGGGCGGCGGCGCCACCGCCCGAGGGGTAGCTCGGCGGGGGCGGCTGGGGGCTGCAATAGGCGGGGAAGGCGGCCAGGCCGCTGTGCCAGGTGAGGTAGCCGCAGTAGGACTGCCACAGCCACTCGTGCACCTGCCGGGAATACTCGCGGGCGCTCAGCCGCGCCGGCCTCTCTCGGGGCGCGGCGGCCTCGGGCGCCTCGCGGCCGGCCGGCTCCTGCAGCCCCGCACGAGGGCCCGGGGCCGCCTCCCCGCACTTCCCGGGCTCGCGCAGCGGCTCCGACTCCTCAGTGGTGCCCGCGGCGGGCGCGAGGCCCGGAGCGGGGGGCCTGCCCGGGGCCTGGGGTTCGGCCTGCGGCCCGTCCCGGGGCCGTGGGGCGGCGGCGGCAGGAGAGCCTCTCAGGGAAGGGACGGGCTCGGGGTCTCCTCCGCCGTCGTCCTGCCCAGGAGGGCGGCCTCGGGCTTCCTCCGGCCCCTCTGCCATCGTCGCCTCAGCAGCACCCTCGGCGGTCCTGTCACTGCGCCGTCTCCCTCCCCCACTAGCCCCTCCCTAACGGCCCGGTCGCCACCGCAGCGGCCGCAGGCGTCAACAATCCGCCACCGGAAGCGGAAACCCCGCCTCTCCCCGGCGTCGCAGGCCGCTGGGCGGAGCCGGGGAGGGCGGGCGTGGAGGAGGGGCTGCGTGCGGCGGCGCGGGCGTCCCGCGTCGGGCGTCTCAGCTGACCCGAGCTATTGGGTCATCGGTTGTTCGGACCAGGTTCCCCGCTCCCTCGCCACCTCTCACGGTCTTAATGAAGTCTAAGGCCGGTGGCCTCCCCACATCATCCCCTGGGAGGTGGACTCAGGCTGTCCCAGGAGAAATTGCGGAGGGAGGAGGAGGATTTCCGAGGGAGGTCGGGGGTCCCAGGTTTCTGTGACCGAGCCGCGACTGTTCGGGTCTCCCCAGGCACAGGGCTTGTTGCTTACTTCCGCCTGCATTCTTTCCAGTGAATCAGCCTTGGCCGTGTGTACTCAAGACAGTGACGCAAGACCTGTCCGCGTAAGGGGTTAAGAAATGAATAACCAAACTACAGTATGGCTCGGCTGCAGGGATTTTCAGTGCAAAGGAAGGGAAGTGGGATTATAGGGATTATGCCGATTTAAGATCGAAACTCGTCCTTATGCCGGAGCTAACCTGTGTCGCTAAAATCTTACTTTCCATTGCTGTAGACTAGCAAAACTGCCTTTCCTCAAGCCATCTTCTCGGCCTTTAGTGTATATATTCCTTTATACTCTGTTACGGCAAGACCCGTTCCTATCCCAGGGCTTTGGAGCCTTCTCTGAATACTCGGGCCCAGGCATGATTTCCTCTTCCTCTGAACTGTATATAGCACCTTATATATTTATATTTTAATATACTTCCAAGTGTCATAAAGTTGATTAAGTGATGTATGCTTTTGTATCGCGGTACCATTCTGAAGACCTTCAGGGACTAAGTACCTCCCAGGGGATGATGTGGGGAAATGTGGTTACGCTTGTTGCTAGTGATGTCCAGAATCATTCTTGACTGCCTTGGGAACTAGAATAGTAAAAGGTTTCACTTTTGCCCTTAACAGTTTCAGTAGCTCATAAGATTAAAGGGAAGGACCTTTCATGAAACACTCGAAGACCTATTTAAGACAGTATAAGTATAATAAGAATCCAAAATAAGGGAAGGATCATGGTGGTCTATAGCTAGCAAGGTTACTCTTAACATGTTTGGTTTTAAGAATTGTGAGGAAGTTGTAGCATTTAAGCAAATAAGCATTCCAAGTCTGGAGGGTTCTGGGACTGGGGGTGGCAGGAGAAGCAGGAAAAAATGACGATGATATGGAAGGAGTGTGAAATATTGCAGTTATTAGAGGCATGGACTTTGTTTTCAATATCATTGATTAACACGTGGCACAGGCTGCATAGTAGATATTTATACTAATCAGGACTCTTGCTTGCAATTGGCTTGTAACTGATTTGAGAGAGAAAAACTAAGTGAATTCATGACTTGCATAACTAAAAAGTTCAGGAGTAGTTCAGGTTTCAAGGATATCTGGTTACAGGTGATCACTTCAGGAATCACCTATTTATTGGTTTATTTTCCGACTTGCCTTTTGAGTAAAGTAAGAGTGTTTCTGTTCCAGTGATTAAAAACAAACAAACAAACAAAAAACCAGAACTCTAACTAGCTTGAATGAAAGAAATTTTTGGCCTATGTAAATCAACAAGTTTGGGGTTCTACATAATATGAGAACATTCAACAGGACATCTAATAGGCATCCCAAAAGAGAGAAGAGAGGCAAAATTCAAAGCAATAATAGCCCCAAATTTTCTAGAATTGAAGAAAGATTATGCTTTAGATTGAAAGATCAAGTCTTAAGAAAATAACACATACATCATGATGAATTTAAGCAAAGAGAAAATTTAACAATCTTAATAGTAATCAAAACATAAACTACTGACAAAAAATGACATTTAGACTGGAAGCCAAGTTTTCAAAAGTAAAAATAGGTGCTGAAGAGAGTAGGATGAATATAGGTAGTACTGAGGAGAAATTACTGACAACCTAGAATGTTAGAACCAAGTAAACAATACTCAAGAATGGAGATTTGATGTAATGCACTGTGCCAATCCAAATAACATACCGATCAACCCTATCCCTTTCCATGTCATTCAGCTAAGGATTGAAATCCCAGGGATGTAGAAAGAGAAGTATTTATGACTCAAAAATATAAATGGATTCTGGAAAGCTGGTAGTACATAAGTTTTGAATCTCCATGGACCCCTACAGAGAAATAGACTAGGTAGTGAAACCAAAAGTGCATGAAACGTTTACAGCAAAACTAACAAACAGATAACACCACAAGCCCCAAAATGTAAGAGGATGAGGTCAGACCACACATGCAAAACATGCACAGCGGTCAGTGCCAAAAAAATCAGATCAAAATTGTAAAGATGTTAAAGTGATAAATAAAAAGCAAAATAAATCAGAGTAAGAAGAACTCAGAAATGAAGTAATAGAACTCAGGAAAGAGGGGCGCCTGGGTGGCTCAGTGGGTTAAGCCGCTGCCTTCGGCTCAGGTCATGATCTCTGGGTCCTGGGATCGAGTCCCGTGTCAGGCTCTCTGCTCAGCAGGGAGCCTGCTTCCCTCTCTCTCTCTCTCTCTCTCTCTCTCTGCCTGCTTCTCCATCTACTTGTGATCTCTCTCTGTCAAATAAAATCTTAAAAAAAACTCAGGAAAGAATTAGAAATTTGAAAGGAGAAGAGATCTGAAAAGAGTACCAAACTAGGAGGAACACAGGAGTAAACAAACACAACAGATAGTGTCCAAAGAGAACTAGAATTTGAAAATGAGATTTTTTTAAGTCCAAAAGAAGTTTAGAGAAAGAAATGATGGACACTGAAGATTGGCAAAGAGGATCCAGTGTATGGATAAAGAAGCTCCCCCACCCCCATAAGGAACACCAGAGCCAATTAACAGAACAAATACAACGCGTGGTAATTTAAGAGAACTTTTCCTGAAATACAAATATATTTTTGTATTTATATATATTCACACATGCCCCGTAATATATATTCATATGTATATTCACATATCTTTTTAAAACCTCATACTGAAAAAGCATACTGTGAAAACAATGAATAGCAAGGTGTATTCTAGTAAAAATGACTGCACCTCACATTTTGGTCATTTGGGGCAACATTATTTTTTTAAAGATTTTATTTATTTATTTGACAGAGAATAAGCAGGGGGAGCGGCAGGCAGAGGGAGAGGAAGAACAGGCTCCCCGCTGAGCAGGGAGCCCAAAGTGGGATTGATTCCATCGCAGGACCCTGGGATCATGACCTGAGCTGAAGGCAGAGGCTTAACCGACTGAGCTACCCAGGTGCCTCTAAGGCCAACATTTAGTAGAGAAAGAGAAAGAAAACTGGATTATCATAGGACTTCAACATTACCACTTCACACGAGGAGAAAATGGTAAAGCATTTAACATATTCAAAGAAAGAAAACAAGAACTGAGGACTTTATATTCGACAAAACTGACTTTCAAGTATAAAAACAGGCAATAAAAACAGACAATGACAGAAGGACAGTGATGAACATTAAATATTTAATTACGTGTAGCTCTAAGACTAAATGAGGGTGCATTTCAGTCAGCGTGCATTCAAGTGACAGAAACCGCAGAGTAATCGGAATGGAGAACGTTTGCTATAAAGCATTATTAATGGAATTGGAGTGAAGGGAAGTTGGAGGGTAAGAAGCAAAGAGAAGTCCTACCACGTAGGAGCAGTAGATTTGGGGAACGGCCACCACTCCCAGCACTGAAACTGAATGCCCAAGGAAGGGCTCCTCACCCCCACCCTGGGGCTGAGGTCTGGACCTTGTTGGGGAGGGCATGACTGGGGCTCACTGCTGGACACAAGCTCACAGAAGTGTGGCCTCAGTGGGACTTGTTAGAAATCCTCTCTCTGGACCGTGGGAGGAAGCTGTCCACAGGGTGGCTTATCTCAGGTGCCCCATCTCAGAATCCACCGCCAAATATCCAGAGAAACCACTTAAAGGAAGGCGCTTGGCCAGCAGCTTGCCACTCTGAAGCCATCCAAGAGAGGGGGTGGCCTGGGCAGCTGCTGCGTGTTGGCCACACGGCAGTACTGGAAGGAACCCTCTCTTCCGTGGGAGCCCAAGGAGGTAAGCGCATGAAAACCGGAAGGGGAAGCCTCTTCCACCCCCGTGGCTCTCCAGTGCCGTCTACTAACCGAACCTAACATCTGACCAACTGGCATGGAAGGAGTATTTACAGAGTTCAGCCCCATTATTGCAGAGCAAGTGAAGATTTGGAGCCCAGAGTCCATAAACAGACGTCTAATATAGGGTTAAGAGAGAGTGTCATCTGAGATGGATATATATTCTGAAATATTGATACGAAATTTCTATAAAACTGGAGGGGAGTATGGGAAGAACGTAGGCAAAAAATTTTAAACTTTTCAGTACAATGATGGTAATTTTTTATTTTGAGAGTGTGTGTGTAATGTTGCATAAAATGAGTAATTATCATTAGTCTGAACTCTTATCTATCTCTTGTCTGATTTTCTGGTTCTTTTCAGGAAGTCATTGTCCTTATCACCTGCACTGTGGTCTTCAAATGCCATGGTTCACTAAAAGAAACGGGCTTATTGGAGGGTTGGGTGATTCTATATCTGGGGCAGGAAATGCATAGAATGAACATGTTATGTCTTGTTATACCAGAGAGCAGAGGAACTATTAAAGCCTTCTAGGGTCATGTCCAGCAGACCCAGAAGCCAACTTCAAGAGTTCCCTTTGGCCAAAGATGGGATAATTTGAGTTTCAATAAAGGTAATAATTAGAATGAATGGTAACACATTACATATGTCTAAATACAGGAACTAAATACAGAAACTAAACTGGAGTCTGATCAAGTGTCTGGATCTAACTGCCGATTTGTAGGAAACAAAAGACAAAAAAGCATGTTGAAATACACCCTTGGTCTGCAATCTGCAGAATCCAGACTGAGGAACTGTACGAGTCAATCCGCTGAGTTCGGCAAGAGATACACTGTAGGAAAAGAAAGGGATGGGGAGAACCATTAGATTAAAGGAGACTGAAAGGGCACCTGATTAAAGAAAAGAGCAAGACTAAAATATAATGTCTAGGGGGATTCACTGAAAGAAATACCGAAAAAGTGATCAAAGTCAAGGGAGAGGGAGGGGTTTGTAATTGGGATGGGGCTCACAGACAGGCTCCAAAATTCTGTTTTTTGATTTGGGAAGGGAGTACAGGGATGCTCCCCTTCTAATAAACCATCACATAGAAATGGAATGTTTTACATTCACACCTAAACGCTGAAGGGTATACTTCAGCAAAAAGGAAATGTAACACAGAAACAAGGAGGGCAATGCGAAAAAGAAATGGCTTTAAAAACCTTAGATCCTCGCACAGGTCTAACCGCTGAGTTATATGAGATTGAGAAAAATCATCTTAAGCATGGTGAACTGACCCCATGTACTCATCTCTTTTCCAGAACTCCTGTTGAAATGAAACAAAGGAATAAAGTTATAAACTGACAAGATAGAGGTAATTTAAGGAGGAAAGCTTGGAGCGGGAGGTATAAGGTACTTTGCATGGTGGAAGTGAACACAGTGCTGACAGGAGGGAAGATTAAGTAAGTGTGTATCAGTGACTCCTCGCCCCAGTTTTTCTCCCAGCCCCATTTTTGAAATTCCCATCAGCTAAACCTATGCCTCCCAAGCTAGATATTGTAGTATGCTTCTTTTGAGAAACGACATGGTCCCAGAGAAAGCCTCTATGTTGCCATTCACGGGTCCAAGAACAAGAAGTTTGGTTTACCAGCTTATTACTTTATCCTGAAGCCTACCAGAAGATCAAAATAAAAGTAGAAGGTTAGAGAAAGAGCTTTCCAAAAACAAATCTATTAATATGTTGGACTTGTGGAGAATAATATTGACGAACACTTGGCAGTTAAAAAAAAG
The DNA here is from genome assembly GCF_010015895.1 of Lontra canadensis. Classification (NCBI taxonomy): domain Eukaryota; kingdom Metazoa; phylum Chordata; class Mammalia; order Carnivora; family Mustelidae; genus Lontra; species Lontra canadensis. The sequence continues at coordinate 16,346,945 of NW_022631015.1, read as the reverse complement.
ACAGCTGGATGTGTATAAAACCAAACATTTTAACCCACTGACCCACCCAGGTGTCCCTAAAATCAAACATTTTAAAAAGAAAGGCCACCTTAACTACCAGGAAAAGCAAGCCTCTCCTTGCTACCCAGAACGAGGTCTGTATGCTGGTGTTCTGAGTTCCTGTCGTAACTTAAAAATGTTTACAGTGTCTGGAGCTCTTGCTGTCCTACAGAAAAAGGAGATGTCCTCAAGTCCTTGAGGAAGTACAACTTGGATGGCACCGACCTTGATTTCCAAATGGAACGGTACATCTACAGAAGGAAATGTGATGGTTACATCACAAATCTGAAGAGAACAAGATAGAAGCTTCTGCTTGGCAGCTCCGGCCATTGTTTCCATTGAAAACCCGGCTGATGTCATGATGTCTAGGAATCCTGGACGGAGAGCTGGGCAGAAGGGTGCTGCTGCCACAGGGGCCACTCCTGTTCCTGGCTGCTTCCCTCCTGGAACCCTCCCCAGCTAGATCCGGGTCGCTGTCTGGGAGTCACTCCTTCTGGAAGATACTGATCCCAGGGCTGACCACCAGCCTCTCAGAGAACTGTCCTCAGGGAACCTGTCTCCGTTGCTCTGTGAAACACAGACTCTCCTCTGTGCTGTGTGGATGCCGCCATCCCAGCACCAACAAGGAGCTCCCTGAGCGGGTCTGATGCAGATGCTGGCCCTGGAGGTTCTGTGCACACACGGTGACATCTCCTGTGAACTCCCGTGGCAGATCACGCCTCATCTCTACTCCAGAGATCCTGAAGAGATGGAGAAGAGCTTGGAAGTCTCACTGCTGCCAGAAAGACTGCGGCCTGGGAGGAATTCCAGCATAAGCGGACTGCTGCACGCCCCAAGTTCACAGCCACTCTGCCGAGGTCAGAGGCAGGCAAGGGGGCCCTCTCTGCCCACGCACCCGTTCCCTATTGAGGCCTGGCGCGCTCAGCCTGCCAGGCAACACTGGTCTGCGGCTCCCACTACGCACACTACCGGATGTGTAGGAATGATCCCTGAGAAGACTCTGGCTGTTCTTTTACAGACTTCCAAGCAGGAAATGGAAATAAGGGTGATGGGAAATGAACAGTTAAAAAAAAAATACCAGAAAAAATAAAAAGCTCAAGAAAGGAAAGGAAACATAGTCATAATTGCAACTTGGCTCATCATTGAGGACTATTTACAAGTCGTAATAGCAGTACTGTTGTTTTAGCCCAAACTGTCACATATAACTTTGAGAGGATGGGAAACAGAGGAGGTGGAGGAGGCCATGAGGTAGCTAAACGTGGATCTCCTATACGGAATTGCTGACAGACTCCTAAATGACATGACCTCTAAAACTGAGCTATAAAGAAGTTGAAGTAAACGTATTTAGAAATATGGAAGCAAATGTTGGACGAAACAGCTGAAAGCATTGGAAGTACTCAGGGTTACCTTCATGGAAATTAAGTGGAGGCTCCCTTTTTTCAAGACACATAAACCTGTTAGGAAGTTAATGTAATATTCTGATTTTGTAAAAGCAAAAACAAAAAACACTGCCGCCAGCAAGAAAATAAACGATATCTGTGTTGCGAACACATCTGCGAGTTTGTGCAGTACACACCCTACACTCCAGTGATCTTGCTTCCAGGGAGCGGGACGGGGTGCCCAGAGTGGGGAAAGGTGGGGCAGAGTTTTGCTGTTTTTCTTCTACTGTTTGATTAAAAACAACAACTATATTACTCTGATGGCGAGGAAGGAAGGATGGACGAGAAAGAAAAGAAGAAAGAAGGCAGGGGGCTGACTCCATGACTCAAAAGAGAAGGTTCAAATAATATCCCTGGGATCTGGCTTCCGTGTCAGCAAAGCACACTCTGCTGTTAGAGTAAAAAAAAAAAAAAAGGCTTCCGCCTTCACATTCCATATTCCTAGTCTGTAGTATGTAGCTGCAGCTGGACACTTTCTGTGGGTGAGAAGTTGTGTGCTAACACAAGTTGTGTGCATATCAGTCGAGGGACAGGAGAGTCAGCGAAAGAAGACAATAGTAGTGGGAAAGAACTTTTATAGAATCAAACAAGAGTAGGTTAGGAAAGAAAATGTCTGAAATATAACAGAAGAGTCAAGGAAGACAGAGATGGAGAAAAGAGCACCGAATTGAAGAGGACATGGCTGACTTTGAGAGGACGGTACCATGGAGCCATGGAAGCCGAATCAATCCATTGCCGTGATTTACAAGGTCTGGTTCCTGGACCAGAAATAGAAGCAGCACCTGGGAATGTGCTAGAAATGCAAATTCTTGGGATGCTCATGAGACCTTCTGAATCAGAGGCTCTGGACCTGAGGGCTTACCAAGCTGTGTTTTAATAAGATTTCCAATCGGTTCTGAGACACACTAAAATTTGTTGGCAGGGTACCATCCCTGCGTGACTGATACCCCCTTTCCCTGCACAGAACAGGCATTTGAAAGCTCAGTAAAATCTGCGGTAGCTGACATCATAGAGTTGTGTACATCTAGTGTCCAGGGGGCCATTTTCATTTTATTTCTTCTGCATTTGGTATGAAATGTTTTGGATTTCAGATCGATCCAGACTAGAAAATTTTAAACACATTCGATAGTTTTAGTTGCTGTAAGTAACAAGATGGCGGAAAAGTGCCTTTATCTTTATCTGATCCTTCCTCTGGCCTCCGAGGTTTGGGAGGACAGCTGGTGTTTGGCTGTGTGTGTGTGGCAAGAACACTTGACATGAGATCTGTTCTCGTAACAGATTTGTAAGTGTACAATACGGTATTGTTAACTGTGGATGCTGTATCGTACAGTGGGTCTCTAGAACTATGCATCCTGCCTAACAAACTTTATATCCATTAGCTTTTGGATTTTACTATCAAGGATCCTTTTCTCCTTTGAGCAACAGCATCCTGTGTATGATTTGGAAAACTGTCCCACCCCCATTCTTTCGATACTTGTGGCAACGGGACTGTCGAGCATCATTCTACCAACATGCCTCACAGCTGGGCCAACGGGTTTTTGTCTCAGTAGAACCTGAGTCTTGAACAGTGACTGCAGTGGCTGGGTACCCATCAGTCGAAACAGATCGTCCGTGAGCTTGTTACTGGATCCTTGGAGTGTCCCTGGTTCCTAATCACTTTACAGGCCACTCACTTTTACCTTTGATTCTGTGAATTGCCCATTATTCTCGTCATCCTCCCCAGCCCCTTGTTAGCCAGAGTCAGATTCTTTGGATTATAACCCAGAAATAGTAACCATCACAGGATAATATTCACAAAACTGTACCAGCTGAACCACACAAAATAGACTTATTTTTCATTATTCAGCGTTTCACGGGAGAACCATGCCTCCGCCCATTCTTAATATGTGGTTCTGATGAGACTGACTGTGGCCTCTGGTCCTACACCTCAGAGTATCCACCAGCCACAGGATCACGGATGGGTCATCTCTGGGATTTTGCCGTCTAAAAGGAGGTGCCCAAGGTTCACTGGACGCCAGCTGCATGCAACGATGGTTCTTACCATCCCTGTAGCTGTCGGTGGCCATTTTTTATGCCATGTGAATGACTTTGCCTGAAAGTGAAACCAACGTAGAGAAAGGTGGGACTGAGAGATAGAGAAACACAGAAAATACTCTTGTGACCTGTTTCTCTCTTGGATCCAGTGATGTCTGAAACCATCTCCTTGAATTTTAGAGTTGCTCAAACTAGTAAGTCCCTTTTCCCTTTGCTTCTGTTACTCATAACCAAAAGAATCCTAAACCAGGGTGGGATTCCAGAGTTCCTCACATTCCCTTTTTCGTTCTTGTCAGTGAACTAAATAGCTTACAATTTCTCTCCAACATTTTCCAGGAGGAGAAGGAAGGTCGATCCCTGTTTATAGCTTTTTTTTTTTTTCACTTAAGTGTTTTATTTAATAGTTGGGAAATGAGACATCATTCAGATGTCTGGGATAAGAATTAAATTAAATCATTAATACTTCAATGGCCTGTTTATAGCTTTTTACAAGTATTCGCTTTCAACAAACTTCCTTAGAGCTGGGTCATAAAACACTTCAAGTTGCTCTTGAAAGCATTCCTCCTCATTGATGACGAACCAGTGCCCAGGTCAGAGGCCAGTGATGCCGATGTTCCTTCCTGGGTGGGTAGCCCCTAGTTACCTGGGCATTGCACTCCTCTTATTCCTATAGTCTGGCTTTAGTCATTTCAGGAGTGCTGTGCACCAGTGGGTCCCAGTTCTGGCTGCACACTACGGTCTCTGAGGAGCCTTTAAAAGCCACCCGTGTTGGGTCCCACCCCTAAAGATTCTAATCTAACGGGTCTCAATTAGGCTCTAGCCATCCATGTTTTCTAAAAACTCCAAGGGCAATTCTGTGCAACTAGATTTGGAAGAGTCGCTGATACACACTGCATCTCTGGATTGGCCTAAATGATTCTAGCTAGAAGGTATTGGTGATTCTGTTCTCCGTGGGTTCCTCAAGTGAGTATGTCGATTTTCTCCACTGCATCGATGGGGTTAGGTCCCAAGAAACCCAGCATAAGTGGGGGGAAAACATTTAATACATATAATCTACAGAATATCATACTCAGCCTACCTTACATGGGCTTAGAATTACCCTATAGCTGGGCAAAATCTCGTGTAGTTGGTGGAACACTGTTCTGACAGTGAAAACGGAACGGCTATATGGGACGGAGCAGTTGGTTGTGGGTGCGTTCGTGGTTCACCCTACGGATCGCTGGGCCGGCCAGGAGCCGCCGCTGCACTGCATCACGGGACAGGATCACACCCCACATTGCTAGCCCCAGAAAGAGCCGAACTCAAAATTCAAAGTATGGTTTCTATTGAACGCCTGTGACTTCCGCACCATTGTAAAGTCAAAAAGTCCCACCATCGTAAGTCACGAATTGTTTGTAGTCCTTTCCTGAGCATTTTAAGGGACAAACACTATGCCTTGTCCGAGGAGTACAAAGGTGAGTTAAGTCCTGTCTTTGCAGTTCAGGGGACATAGTAGGTGAGAAAAATTGATAAGTAAGTACTAGGCCAAATAAGTGTGAGCCTGAAGAAGGACTGGCCAGTTCTATTTGCCAGGAGATAGAGGTGTGACTCGGGACGGGCTTTATATAGGAGGTGACTTTGGGCTGAACTAAGTCTTAAAGTATTTATTATAAGACCACTAAGGAAGGCTCCAGGGAGAGGATGCGAGAGGAACAAAGTTCATGGAAATAGCTAAGCTGGTGTTTATGGTCTGGGATGGACTGAGTAGAGATAAATCTGGAAAAGTAGGGAGGGGCCAGGGTAGGAATGGCTTTTGTCCCTCATAAGAGAGTTTAGGACTTTATCTGGTGGACAGCAGAAGCTATTGAAGGGATAGAAACTTGGGGAGATAAACTCAGTCATATTTGTTTCTTTAGACTCATCTCTCTGCTGGCCATGCGGGTGGGGGGGCGGGGGATGGGATGGTGTAAGATTGAAGGCTGGGACTCCAGCAGGAGACTGTCGTTTAAATGCAGGGACAGAGCCTCAGCCAGGACAGCAGCAGGGGGATGTAGAGGAGAGGAGGCATTTGAGTGACAGTAAGGAAGGCCAGCTTCTGGAATTTGGTGACTGCGTGGATTTGCGGAGAGTGAGAGAAGCCACAGGGTCTCTAGCTTAGATGCCTGAGCGAGTGGATAGTGACACCATTCATGGAAATAAAAGAAGGTGGAAGGAAGCACAAGATGGTGAAAGGTAGGACCATGAGATGGCCCTGGGATCTCCAAGGGGTACTGGCTGTTGACTATCGTGTGTCTGGAAAAATACAGACTGTGGACTCCTAAGCCTGCAAGTGGCCCTTCGAGTGATGAGTAGGTGGAAAACTCTGAAATGACAAGAAAAGAAAGTCAAGAACAGAGGCCAGGGTCATACTGAAGAAGGATAAAAAAAAGAGAGAGAGAGAGAGAGAGAGAAAATAGTGGGGTGGGAAGGAAAGTGGGATTGATTGAGCAGCAGAGACTTTCCACGAGAAGGGAACTACACCTGGTGTTGAAGCCGTGAAGGAAACCAAGGAGGATGAAAATGGTGGTGGGCCACGCTCCCGCTTTCTCCCTCCTTTGGAAATAGCAGCACGCCAGTCTCCCCTTCCTGATGACCCCTCTCCCACTCTGTGCAGCTGAGGTGGGGTGTCAGGGCCTTCTGCTGGTGGGGTGGGCACGCACCCACGCTCAGCCAATTGGGCACTTGGGACTTGGAACGAGTATACACTTCTTATCAGCATCAACCCCTGATAAGACCGCTGATTATCTCTTGCTATCTATACTTCTTCCTTTAATTTTAGAGGCTGCGATAGCCTTCCAATATATATATATTTTTAGAAGATTTTTAGTATTAAGTAACCTTTGCACCCCACATGGGGCTCACGTCTACAACCCAGAGATCAAGAGTCACACGCTCTACCGACAGAGCCAGCCTGCGCCCTCCCCATAAATTCTTCTGTGTAGCTTGGCAAGGGCTGGTTTATTGTCTTTTTAACTAAAGAGCCTTCACTGGATATGGCCAGTAGGAGGTCCCTGAGGGTTTGGAAAGGTGAAAGGTTGATGGCAGAGAGAAGGGAAGGGAAGGAAGTAGAGGTAAGAGAATTCTTCGAATTCTTCGAGGAGTTTGTTTTAGAAGAGATAGCGTTAGGAGAGTAGCTAACTGCTTCTGCTATGCCTGAATGCACGTTTTGCTAGGACCATGGAAAAGAGTTCTTGAAAACTGAGCAGCCACGAATCTGTTGTTTTAATACTGATTTCTCTCATTTTTAGTGAGATTTAGTCTATCAATGTATTTCACCTGTTCATACTGATGGCGTATGACAGAATCACCCCATGACGGGCAAACTGCTCTTTAAAATGTCCACTTCAGGAATAAAGTTTGGCTGATTTGATACAGGGGTAGAAAACAATTTGAAAAAAATGATAAAACCACCACCACCAAAGTTTTCTTCCCGAAAGATGTGTAGTGTACCAAATAAAAGATGACATTTAAAAATACTTTGATTTTCGGGGCACCTAGGTGGCTCAGTTGGTTAAGCATCTGACCTTGATTTTGGCTCAGATAATGACTGAGATTGAGCCCCAGGTCTGGCTGTGCCCTGGGCCTAGGTGTGTGGAGCCTGCTTAGGATTCTCTCTCTACCTCTCTTTCTGCCCCTCCCCCCTAAAATTAATAATAATAATAATAGTAATAATAATTTGATATTAGTACTAAATTCTAGAAATACACATAAAATAAGGCATCCTTTTTCTCTAGCCAAACTTGGAGTGAATATGATGCTTTTCTGCCCTCTAGTGGTTGTGAAAAAAGCACCGAGAAACGTATCCTCTGCTTTTAAATATTTTCGAAGGATATATCTTCTTTATAACAGAAGTTTTGGTTTTAGGAATTCAAAGCGATTTATAAACACATCAGCATTTGCAAGACGCACATGTTCTTGAAAGCAGGCAGAATTCAGAAAGCAACCCAAGTCTTATATAATGGAAACTGACTTTAGGCATCCAGTAGGTGGAGGAATTTCGAAAGCTAAAAACTACCAACACCGTCCAAACGCAACCCCAGAACCCGGGGATCGTAAAAATAATCAATCTGGTCTTCATCTGATCCTAATGGAAACCAAGGACTGTTGACCAGCTCCAGGTTATAGGTACGTATACACCTAGTGCCCTTGAGATGCCTGAAACGAAGGACTGTTTTCGGGCTAGAATTATATTTTACTTGGAAATTTGAGAATTGGGGGAGAAATAAAAGCTTTTAAGGTATGGATAGCATGAGATAAAAAGCTGAAAATAAGTAGATGTGTGCAGGAAGTGACATCAGGAGGGAAGGAGCTGACAGGTGCCCCAGCCACACGTCAGAGAGCAGTGTGGTGCCCAGAAAGGTCCAGGTGGGGAGGTAGAGTGTGGCTGCATTGCATTGCAAAGCTATTATGAAAGACAGAGGACAAATGTTTACAAAGTGTTAGTACAAATGAATGTTGGAAACATCCATTTTTTGCCTCTGTTCGCTGGGCCTTCATTTATTGGCAGGGGCAGCGACCAATCCAGGGAAAAGCCACAGAAGCTCGTAGGCAGCCAGCTCCAACCAACCCTTCGGTGCTCAACTCACAGCCTTCCCTTAGAGTTCATTCCTTGGCCACGGCACCACTCCTTCCAGATTTCTCCCTGAACTCCCTCCAGGATGAAACCAACTAGCTTAGGGTCCCTCTCTCTCTCCTCATTATCATTTACTTTATTTACATGATTTCTCCCCATTGTACCATCACCTATCATTAAGCCAGACGTGAACTCAACCCAACTCCATCCAGTTCCCACTCTGCTCTTGGCCTACTTGCTCTTGGGGGTCAAATGAATGAAAAAGTCCTCAATTCTGGTTGCTTCTCCACTTTCTCTTTGTCTATGGAGTTTTGTTGACCTGTATGCTCTTCTAAATTTAATATCCTGACTCACTTTATTCTTACCAGGATAACTTATTATCTATCTATCTATCAATTATCTATCTATAAAAGATTTTGTGTATTTGGGGGCTGAGCAGGGACTGACTCAGGCTCAGTCCCAGTCATGAGGTCATGACCTCAGGTCATGACCTGAGCTGACGTCACAAGTCCGATCCCCAACCAACTGAGCTACCCAGGCACCTCATTTATCTTCTCGTTATATAGTAATTTCTGCCACCCCCCCACCTCTAATGAATTTTGTGTACTTAAATAGGCCATGTCCTGTTTTTGCCTATCAGACTGGAAAAATTAAGAAGATTGATGGTACCCCGTGCTGATGAGGTGTGGAGAAATAGGTTCACTCCTGCAGGGTTGAAGAGAGTATGCGTTTGCACGACTTTTTGCAGGAAATTTTGGTAGCACCCACCAACATTCAGAATGTCTCAGTTTTGGACTCCTGAATTCCCCTCTTAGGAATCTGCCTTTCAGACATATGAGCACTAGGGTATAAAGATACAAGGCAAGCTTATTTCCTGTAGGATTATTTGTAAAAGTAAACCAATGAAAATAAATGAGGTAGCCATCAAAAATTAAAAGCTAGAAATCGAGAGCAGTAGAGTAATTTGTCAAATTCAATAACTAGTATTTTGAAGAAAAAAAACAGTACAGTGAAAACTCTGGCAATGTTAATTAAGAAAAAAAGAAACTACAGTTATAGAACATTACGGAAGAACATATAATTGAAAACACTGAAACAATTAAAAAAAATCCCACAATATGACATTTAGTTTCATTCTAAATAATCCAAATGGATTTTTTTAAAAGATTTTATTTATTTATTTGAGAGAGAGGGAAAGAAAGAGAGCATGGTAGAGAAGGGCAGAGGGAGAGGGAGAAGCAGACTCCCTGCTTAAGCTGATCCCATGACTCTGGGATCATGACTTGGGCCAAAGACAGATGCTTAAATGACTGAGCCACCCGGGCACCCCTCAAATGGATTAGTTTTTAGGAAAAAAAAGTTGCTAAAATTGACTCAGGAACACAAAAACCTAAAGATATTTATACCTGAAGAAATTAAAAAAAATCAAAGAACTGACTGTCTAATAGCTAATCTTTCTGTTATTTTTAAATTCTAGTTTTCTAGCCTCATTGTTTTGAGCTCAGAAACAATGCCTGTGTATTTTTTGCGTTTTGGAATTTGACGCTAGTTTTGAATTACTGAATGATCAATTTTTAAATGTTTCATAAGATACTGGAAAAACAGTCAATATAATTAGCACTTTCTAGCTAACCTGCAGAAGTCAGAATATTCCTTCTTTGCCTACCTCTCATCTATTTTTAATTGCAAAAGTAAAATCTGCCTGTTATAATGAATTCAAGCCACAAATAAATACCTTTGCGCTCCAAAGGACTGTCACATTGTCTCTATAGATCTTTCTACATTTTCCTCTACTTTTTCAAATGCAAAAAATATTGTTATGATTCTTTAATATTTGCTTTATTAATTTATGCCTACACTATTCCTTTAATAAGCTTTGTTTCCTTTTCCTAACTTTTTTGCCAGCATGCTAATCATTCTAAAATCTTCCAAACTCGGTGCTTCTGTTGTCACTAATTTGTTATTGCAATATTGCTTTCTTCTTTGATTCAAGCATTAGATTAAACTTTCTCAGTGGTTAATAGAAAAAAATTTTTTCTTTTCCATTTTGGCTTGACTACCTTGCCCTCAAATATTATGGCCCATAGGAAACTGGAAAAACACGTATTTCCTCTATTTTTGGACTTCTAAAGATCTTTCAAATTAATTTCATTAATAATATAATTTAGATTTTTTAATATCAGTCACAGTAATTTTGCCTGCCCAATCTGTCCAAGAGAGAAATACACATTAGAGCCCGCCTCTTTTATATTTTATAAAATTCGTCTTTTTGCATTTTTAAGTTATTGCTGAACACATTTTCATGAAAAACAATTCCACACTGTGCCAGGCAGAACTCTAAGAATGTTTCCGAAAATCCCCGCCTCCTGGTGTACATACTGGGTGTAATTTCTCCCTTGAGTGTGAGAGAGATCTGTGAATATGACGAGTTATTCCTCCCAAGATTAGGCCACATTATATGCAAAGGGGAAGGGATTTTGCAGATAATATGAACGTACCTGCACAGCCAATTTTAATCGAAAGGTAGCTTATCCTGGGTGGGTCTGACCAAATCAGGTGAGCCTTAAAAGAGAGTTTAAAGGTCAGAGACGGAAGCTGTTAAGATATGTGGAGAGTGATCCTCACTCTGGCCTTGAAGAGGGAAACAGCCCTGTTGTGAACCACCTATGGAAGGGGCCCTGCGACAAGGACTTGAGGGCGGCTTCTGGAAGCTAGGAAGGATCCCCAGGCAATCTCCAACAAGGGAACAGAGACTTCAGTCCTACAGCTTCAAGGAATGGAACCCTGCTAATAATCTAAATGAGCTTAGAAGACGACCCCAAGTGTTGGACGAGCACTAGATGAGAACACAGCTCTAGGACATCTTGACGTGATTTCAGTTTTGTTAGACCCTGACCGGAGCCCTTACCATGTCATGTTCAGACTTCCAGCTGCAGAATCTGTGGGATAACAGTTAAGTCTGAGGTAATGTGCTGTGCAGCAATAGAAAACTGACACAACCACAGAAAGACTTCTGAGAGTTGTGGTTTCTTTCTTTCTTTTTTTTTTTTTTTGGATTTATTTATTTTTAGAGGGGTGAGGGATAGGGGCAAAGAAGAGGGAGAGAGAGAATCCACAAGCAGTCTCCCCACTGAGTGGGGAGCCCTACATTGGGGCTCAATCTCACGACCCTGAGATCATGACCTGAGTGGAAATCAAGAGCCAAGAGTCAGGCACTTAACTGGCGGGCACCCTGACAGGCCCCTGAGAGTTGTATTTTAACTGTGAATTCTATCCGTCATCATTATAAAGTAACCTTTAATTTTCTGCTTAATAGAGTTACTTTGAATTTTATTATATAGGGTTAGTATTGTGACTCCTTTCTTGTTTGCATTAATTTAATTCCCTTTACCCATCCTTCTAGTTCTCACATTTGCAGATGCTTTCTCAAATTAAAAAAAAACCTTTTTTTAAAGATTTTATTTGAGAGAACGGTGCATGAGAGAGAGAGCTAGACAGAGCATGAGCAGGGGAAGGGACAGAGGGGAAGGGACAGAGGACAAAGGGCAGAGCAGAAAGCTGGACATGGAGCTCGATCCCAGGACCCCAGGACGACGACCTGAGCCGAAGGCAGAGGCCCAACCCACTGAGCCACCCAGGCGCCCCTTTTGACGTGCTTTTTAAAAACTGTGTGTATATTTGTTGAATAGAGTTTCTATATTCTTGTGCTATAATGTGTCACAATTATACTTATTTATGTAATGCCTTTGGTCTTAGGTTTCATCTTGCTCTATTCCGTCTCATTCTTTTATTTGCTGTACTTTGGTGTATGACTTTTTTTTCCTTTCTCCTCATGTTTTAGAAAGCATTCATTATTTTTTAATAATCTTTTTAGGAGTTAAAACAATTTTAAGTTTTTCTAAAGAATCTATATTTTTTCTTGAGGTAGGGACTGTGACACTTGTCCCCTTGTATACTCAGTACCATCACATAGGTGTGTTTAATAAATATTTAGGGGCATCTGGGTGGCTCAGTTTATTAAGCGTCTGCCTTCAGCTCAGGTCATGATCTCAGAGTCCTGGGATCAAGCCCCACATCAGGCTCCCTGCTTGCAGGGAACTGCTTCTCCCTCTCCTCCCTGCTTGTTTTCTCTCTATCTCTCTCTCTCAAATAAATCTTTAAAAAATATTTAATTTGCTGAATCGAAATCACCAGGTTCTAAGCAATTGTGTTGGTTAAATAGCCTTTACCTCTTTTTAAAAAATAAGCACTTAAAACAATTTGATTTTTCCCTTTGGGTTATAGTTTTTCATATTGAATACAAAACATTTTCTTCATATGTGCTCTTTTGAAACCAAAACCTGTAATATGTAGCAGACAAAAAGAAACTGATAAAGCAAAAGGTAGTTATCTTCTTTTTGAATGTGTTTTAAAAATTATTGGGTGTGGGGGAGGAGCAAGATGGGGGTGGAGTAGGAGACCTAAATATCAGCGGGTCCCAGGAGTGCAGCTAGACAGTTATCAAACCGTTCTGAGCACCTACAAACTCAACAGGAGATCGAAGAGAAGAGGAGCAGCAATTCTAGGAACAGAGAATTGACCACTTTCTGGAAGGTACGATGTGCGGAGAAGTGAATCCAAGGTGACATATGGGAAGAGAGACTGCTGGGGGGAGGGGCCAGTGGGGAGCAGCACAGCACAAAATCGGGACTTTTAAAAGTCTGCTCTACTGAGAGACATCAGTTTAGAGACTAAGCGGGGATGGAGCCCTCGCAGGGACAGCGTGGTCTCAGGTCCTGCGGAATCACAGAAGGGTCGGGGGTGTCTGAGTGCAGCAGAGCCCCCAGGTATCGGAGTGGGGGAGCCCGTGGCAGAGACGGAGCCGAGGAGTGAGCTCTCAGCTCGGGGTTACCTTAAACCGTGACCTGAGGCACAATCAGGCCACTGTGCTTCGAGCAGGGGCCCCACAAGTGGCAGATCTGGAGAGACTCACCTTCCTCCGGGAGGAGCATGCCAGGAATCTGCTGGGTTTGGAGACTCCAAGCAGGGCCCCACGCCAGAGACAGAAATGCTCGGTCACAGGCCTGGTGAGCTCAGAGCGCGGCTGGAGATGAGGGAGACGGAGGGATTGATGGCTTTTCTCCGAGGGCGCACTGAGGGGTGGGGCCCCAAGCTCTCGGCTCCTCTGGCAAAGACTGGGCGGCCGCCATCTTCATTCCCGCCCTCCAGAGCTCTACGGAAAGCGCTCAGGGAACAAAAGCTCCCAAGCGCCAACCGGAGCGGATTGCTTAGCCCTGACCCTGGCAAGGGCGGTGCAATTCCGCCTCTGGCAAAGGCATTTGAGAATCAGGGCAACAGGCCCCTCCCAAGAAGATCAGCAAGAACACCCAGCCAAGCCCAAGTTCACTGATCAATGAGAACTGCGGAACTCAAGAGGTAGGGCAATGCAACCCATAGAATTCATGGCTTTTCCCATGGTTCTTTAGTTTTTCAAAGTTAAATTTTTTTATTTTTATTTTTTTCTTATTCTATTTTTAAAATTTTTCCTCTTTCCTATTTTAAAGTTTTTTTTAAAGATTTTATTTATTTATTTGATAGAGAAAGATCACAGGTAGGCAGAGAGGCAGGCAGAGAGAGAGGAGGAAGCAGGCTCCCTGCTGAGCAGAGAGCCCGATGCGGGGCTCAATCCCAGGACCCTGGGATCATGACCTGAGCCAAAGGCAGAGGCTTAACCCACTGAGCCACCCAGGTGCCCCCTACTTTAAAGTTTTAAAAAACTATTTGATCTTATCAACATATTTAAAAAATCTTAAATTTTTCATTGTTATAGTCATATTCTATCTATCCCTTCAATGTATTTAAACTTATTTTTTTGTATACATATAGGTTTTTCTTTCTTTAAAATTTTGGGATATAGTTTCTTCTAATAGGTCAAAATATACCCTAAATCTAGCACATGGCTTTGTTCTAGTCTCCAGCCTGATCACATTCTTTCCTCTTTTTTCAAACGACTTTTAACTTATCAATTCCTTTTTTTTTTTTAAAGATTTATTTATTTATTTGACAGACAGAAATCACAAGGAGGCAGAGACGCAGGCAGAGAGAGAGGAGGAAGCAGGCTCCCCGCCGAGCAGAGAGCCCGATGTGGGGCTCGATCTCAGGACCCTGGGATCATGACCTGAGCTGAAGGCAGAGGCTTTAACCCACTGAGCCACCCAGGCGCCCCTATCAATTCCTTTTTTAAGAATCTTTTTAAATTTTCATCTTTACAGTCATATACCATCCCTTCATCATGTTTGTCCTTATTTTTGTGTATATAGGTTTTTCTTTCTTTAAAATTTTGAGAGGCAGCTTCTTCTAATAGACCAAAATCCACCCAAAATCAAGTATGTGGCTCTGTTATATTCACCAGTCTAATATATCTATATCTATATCTATATCTATATCTATATCATTTTCTTTTTTCTTTTTTTCCCCTCCTTTCTTCTCTCCCCAGTTTCAGGTCTCTCCTGATTTGGTTAGTGTATATCTTTCTGGGGTTGTTGGTACCTTTTTAGTATTTTGTTCTCTCATTCATCTATTCTTATCTGGATAAAATGACAAGGCAGAAAAACTCACTTCAGAAAAAAGAACAAGAGGCAGTACTGAAGGCTAGGAACCAATCAATACGACATTAGTAAGATGTCAGAACTAGAGTTCAGAATGAGGATTATCAAGGTGCTAGCTGGGCTTGAAAAAAGCCTGGAAGGTATTAGGGAATCCCTTTCTGGAGAAATAAAAGAACTAAAATCTAACAAAGTTGAAACAAAAAAAGCTATTAATGAGGTACAATAAAAAACGGAGGCTCTTACTGCTAGGATAAATGAGACAGAAGAGAGAATTAGGGATATAGAAGACCACATGATGGAGAATAAAGAAGCTGAGCAAGAGAGAGACAAAGAACTACTGGACCACGAGGGGAGAATTGGAGAGATAAGTGATACCGTAAGATGAAACAATATTAGAATAATTGGGATTCCAGAAGAAGAAGAAAGAGAGAGGGGGCAGAAGGTACACTGGAGCAAATTATAATAGAGAATTTCCCTAAATATGACAAAGGGAACCAGCATCAAAATCCAGGAGGCACAGAGAATCCCCCTCAAAATCAATAAGAATAGGTCCACACCCCATCATCTAATAGTAAAATTTACAAGTCTTTGTGACAAAGAGGAAATCCTGAAAGCAGAAGTCTGTAACATACAATGGTAAAAATATTAGATTGGTAGCAGACTTATCCACAGAGACCTGACAGTCCAGAAAGGACTGGCATGATATATTCAGAGCATGAAATGAGAAAAGCATGCAGCCAAGAATACTATATCCAGCTAGGCTATCATTGAAAATAGAAGGAGTGATAAAAAGCTTCCAGGACATATAGCATCCTTTCTTGATCAAAACTCTTCACAGTGTAGGGATAGAGGGTACATACCTTAATATCATCAAAGCCATCTATGAAAATCCACAATGAATAACATTCTTAATGGGGAAAAACAGAGCTTTTCCTCTAAGGTCAGGAACACGGCAGGGATGTCCATTATCACCACTGCTATTCAACGTAGTACTAGAAGTCCTAGCCTTGGCAATCAGACGACAAAAAGAAATAAAGGCATCTAAATTGGCAAAGAAGTAGTCAAACTCTCACTCTTTGCAGATGATAAGATACTTTATGTGGAAAACCCAAAAGACTCCATTCCATATCTGCTAGAACTTGTACAGGAATTCATTAAAATGCCAGGATATAAAATCAATGCACAGAAACCAGTTGCATTTCTATAAACCAACAGCAAGACAGAAGAAAGAGAAATTAAGGAGTCGATTCCATTTACAATTGCACCCCAAACCATAAGATACCTAGGGATAAACCTAACCAAAGAGGAAAAGAATCTGTACTCAGAAAACTATAAAGTACTCATGAAAGTAATTGAAGAGGACACAAAGAAATGGAAAAATGTTCCATGCTCATGGATTAGAAGAACAAATATTGTGAAAATGTCTACACTACCTACAGCAATCTACACATTTAATGCAATCCCTATCAAAATACCATCAACTTTTTTAAAGAAATGGAACAAATAATCCTAAAATTTATATGGAACAAGAAAAGACCCCAAATAGCCAGAGGAATGTTGAAAAAGAAAACTAAAGTTGGTGACATCACAATTCCAGACTTCAAGCTCTATTACAAAGCTGTCATCATCAAGACAGTATGGTACTGGCACAAAAACAGACACATAGATCAATGGAACAGAATAGAGAGCCCAGAAATAGACCCTCAACTCTATGGTCAACTAATCTTTGACAAAGCAGGAAAGAATGTCCAATGGAAAAAAGTCAGTCTCTTCCACAAATGGTGTTGGGAAAATTGGACAGCCACATGCAGAGGAATGAAACTGGACCATTTCCTTACACCACACACAAAAACAGACTCAAAATGGATGAAAAACCTCAATGTGAGACAGGAATCCATCAAAAGTCTCAAGGAAAATAAATAAAATCTTAAAAAAAAAAAAAAAGCCTTGAGGAGAACACAGGCAGCAACCTCTTTGACCTCAGCTGCAGCAACATCTTCCTAGAAACATTGCCAAAGGCAAGGGAAGCAAGGGCAAAAATGAACTATTGGGACTTCATCAAGATAAAAAACTTTTGCACAGCAAAGGAAACAGTCAACAAAACCAAAAGACAACTGACAAAATGGGAGAAGATATTTGGAAATGACATATCAGATAAAGGGCTAATATCCAAAATATATAAAGAACTTATCAAACTCAACACCCAAAGAACAAATAATCCAGCCAAGAAACAGGCAGAAGACACGAACAGATATTTCTGCAAAGAAGACAACCAAATGGTAAGGAGACACATGAAAAAGTACTCAAAATCACTCGGCATCAGGGAAATACAAATCAAAACCATAGTGAGATACCACCTCACACCAGTCAGAATGGCGAAAATTAACAAGTCAGGAAGTGACAGATGTTGGAGAGGATGCAGAGAAAGGGGAACCCTCCTACACTGTTGTTGGGAATGGAAGCTGGTGTAGCCACTCTGGAAAACAATATAGAGGTTCCTCAGAAATTTGAAAATAGGGGCGCATGGGTGGCTCAGTGGGTTAAAGCCTCTGCCTCTGGCTCAGGTCATGATCCCAGAGTCCTGGGATCGAGCCCTGCATTGGCTCTCTGCTCTCTGGGAAGCCTGCTTCCTCCTCTCTCTCTCTGGCTGCCTCTCTGCCTACTTGTGATCTCTGTCAAATAAATAAATAAAAATATTAAAAAAAAATTGAAAATAGAGCTACCCTATGACCCAGCAATCACACTACTGGGTATTTACCGTAAAGATACAAATATAATGAACTGAAGGGGCATATGCACCCGAATGTTTATGGCAGCAATGTCCACAACAGTCAAACTATGGGAAGAACCTGGATGTCCATCAATAGATGAGTGGATAAAGAAGATGTGATATTAATATCACATCTTCTTTATATATATATATAAATATGTATGTATATTATATATATATATATCACATTCCATATATATTCCACATATATATAATGGAATACTATGCAGCCATCAACCCCCCCCCATCTTGTCATTTGCAATGACGTGGATGGAGCTAGAGGGTATTATGCTAAGTGAAATAAGTCAATCAGAAAAAGACAATTATCACATGATCTCTCTGATATGAGGAATTTGAGAGGCGGGGAGAGGGTCGTGGGAGGGTAGGGATGGAAAAAATGAAACAAGATGGGATCGGGAGGGAGACAAACCATAAGAGACTCTTAATCTCAGGAAACAAGTTGAGGGTTGCTGGGGAGGAGGGGAGTAGGGATAGGGTGTTTGGGTTATGGACATTGGGGAGGGTATGGGCTATGGTGAGTGCTGTGAAATGTGTAAGACTGATGATTCACAGACCTGTACCCCTGAAGCAAATAATACACTAAATGTTAATAAAAAAAAATTATTGGGTGTTTAGAGGCACCCAGCTGGCTCAGTCAGTGGAAGTAATTTCTCAGTCATTATCTCAGGATAATGAGTTCAAGCCCCATGTTAGGTGTAGAGATTACTCAAGAATAAAATTCTGAAAAAAATTAATGAGTCTTTAATAACAGAGAATTATGGGAATTTTAATAATGAAATGCATATAAGCTTATTGTGAAAATTCAAACAATGAAGAAGGATAGAAAGAGAAAATGTCTTTTCCTTCAACCCCTTACTCAGATAACCATTGCTGCCATTTTGGTATCTTTCCATATTTGTCTCAATGCTATAATGATGATGATGATATTAACTAATACTTATATAACCTTTATTATGTGCTACATCAATATTAATTTAATCCTCAGAATAATCTGGTGAGTAAATACTGTTATTATCATCATCTCTATATTAAAGATGAACAAACTCAAGTGCAGGGAAGTGATTTTTTTAAAAAAAATTTTTTAAGTTATAAAATTATGATCCATGTTTTAAACACCATACTAAATGATTTCTTGTCATATATATTTATATACCTCTCTATAGAAACTAAACATAGTTCTTTTTTTTTAAAGATGTTATTTATTTATTTATTTATTTATTTATTTATTTATTTGACAGAGAGTGAGAGATCACAAGCAGGCAGAGAGGCAGCCAGAGAGAGAGGGGGAAGCAGGCTCCCCGCTGAGCAGAGAGCCTGATGCGGGGCTCGATCCCAAGACCCTGAGATCATGACCTGAGCTGAAGGCAGAGGCTTTAACCCACTGAGCCACTCAAGTGCCCCTCATTTTATAACATTTTAATAAAAATGTTCTTACAATCTCTTTTTCTGATATATGCTCACTTGACTTAATGTGCACATCTTTCCAAATTACTAGAAGGTGTTTCTGGTGCTTGAACTAGTAAATCAAAGGGTTCATTAGGTGGCATGTAAGTTTTGGTAGGCAAATTTTGTGATAAGTAAATTCAAATATGTAATAGTTAAGCACAATATAAACACTGCTTTTTTAAAATGATTGGCAAGAATTATTTTATTCCTTAATTCACCACATATATATTTATATATATGAATAATATAATATATAATTAATATATAAATATATAATATATATATTTATTTATCTAAATATATAAATAATATATTATATATAAAATTTTAAGTATATATACTTATATATACTTATATATATATTTTAAGTATGTATATACTTAAAAATATATATACTTATATATATACTTATATATATATTTTATGGATCTATATATATACTTAAAATTTTATATATTATATATATATACACACTTACGTATATATAGTTAAATATATATAGTAAAATATATATATATATATATATATATATATATATATATATATA